>NW_026000108.1:7339807-7473223 GCF_001458135.2 Marmota marmota marmota
TCCTTACTTTCTCTGTCTCTGTCTCTTTCTCTCTCTCTCTCTCTCTCTCTGAGATTGAATCCAGAACCTTGCACATGCTAGGCAAGCACTGTATCACTGAGCCACATCCCCTGCCTTTTTAAGAATCTTTGTTTTTTTTCTTTTTTCTTTTTTGAGATGGGGATTCGCTAAGTTGCTTAGGACCTTGCCAAGTTGCTGAGGCTAGTCTTAAACTTGTGATTCTCTTGTTTCAGCTGCCCATGTATCTGGAATGGCAGGCATGCGCCACTGTGTCTGGCTAGATTTCCCATTTATTAGGAGTAGGTTAGTGATAGAGTTTTTTTTTTTTTTTTAATTTTTTAAAAAATCAATTAGTGTAGGACTTCGATGTTCTTTTTAGGAAGAAAATAAATTGAAAATTCATTTGTGCATGGAGATTAGAGGGAAGGCAAACAGCACATCAAACCTGGCTTTTCCCCTCTTCTGGATCAGGATTAAAGTGGGCTCAGGAGACACTGACAGGTTTCCCTGATCACCCAGGGCAAAATGAGGGACACTGGGCCACTCCAGGAGGCTGATATACCTCTCCCTCATCAATATTCTTTCACCCCTTCCTGAGCCACCAGCATCTTGAGATTTAAAACTAGAGTTTAATTTTGCAAACTTTGGAACTTTATTTTGATGCCATAACACCGTGTCCTCTGGTGTCAGTCCTCTGGCTCGACATTGTTTGTAAATTCGTCCATAATGCTGTATTTGGATGAAGTTCATTTCTCTTGGTGAACAGTGCTGTGCTGTATGAACACTATGACTATTCTTAGCAATCCTTCTGTGGATGATATTTGTTTCAAGTTTAGGACTTTCACAAATCATGCTTCTATGAATACTCTAGTGTGTATTTTTTGTGCAAATATTTATGTCTGTCTGGTGCACCCCTATGCATGGGATCGCTGCATCACTGGACTCACCAGCACCCCATCCCAGTTGTTGAGGCGGGACTATTTTCCAGATGGGTTGGGCCAACTCAGACTCTACCAGTGATGTCCCTGCATTTCTTCTCCAGAACCTGTAGGTTCCAGTCTGTTCAACTCTAGCCACTCTGCTGACTGCAGCAAGGGTGTCATGTGGGTTTTAACTTGATTTTGTTTTTCTTTTTTTGATGACGTAGGAGGTTGGTTACTTTTCCTATGCTTAATAGCTATCTGAAGATCTTTTTTTAAGAAGAGCCTATTTGTAACTTTCACTTATTTTTATTGACTTGTATGTTCATATGTGATATTCGTAGGAGAATTACACGAGAAAATGCCTGGAATATCTGAGAAGCAAGTGTGGCACATACTCAGGACCCAATGTTATGACCACTCGCGGTGATCACATGGTTGGCCTTGCAGACACAGAGCTGCCCCCATCAGGGCCTTTCAAATCCCATTCTCCAGACTGAGTCTTGTGCAGCAGCAGCTTCGCCCATGGGTACACATCGTATTCCTCCCCACACTAGCATTTGAGGCGATTATTGTTGTCATTTTATTACATCACAGCACTTTTTAATGCAGGGAAATCATGCTGCTCCTCACGAGCAGGGACAGTGGTTTTCACGTTGATTATTCCCAGGGAAACCTCCTTCTCACCGGCTTGGCGTGGTGCAATTGGCATTTGGTTTGTTCCTTCCAAAAGCTTTACAAGAGTGATTTTTCACCAGGATAAAAAGGAAACAAAACAAAACACTCCCCAAACACAGAAATGAAATGTATTAAAAATTAAAGCATGCGCGACAGGGGCCTTCAGGTGCTTTGGGCTATGTGCCCGTCCTTGCCTCATCCAACTTCCCCTATGCACTGGCCTCGCTCAAGAGAAAAGGAACAATTTTCCTCTTCTACGCTACTGGGAATTGCTTTGCTCCTGGTGTTCAGAAAATAAAAATTTCTTTTAAACAAACAAACAAACTTTAATCAGCATGATTTTTCTCCCTCCATCTGTGGAATGTTCACAACTAGATTAAATATTTTCTGTTTTGGGGAGGGAAACATGAGAGAACCATAATTTATGCCTTTGCAACCCAAAATGACAGACAATCTTTCATTTATTATTCCTCACGGAGAACAGCTACTAATATCTTCCTTCTAGGTCCCTTAATTAAATTCAGCTTCTTCTATTTTTCTCTTGATTCACTCCCATTCCTTCCCAGATTAACCTAGCTCTTCAAAGTTGTAATTTCTCAACTGTTAAATTTCATTTACATCATTTAAATTTCTGTAGATTTCTCCCCCCTAGTAGAAGGCTGATTGTTTATTCCTTTCCCCTCTCTTCCGGGCAAGACAACGATCCCTCTTAGACCAGAGCTAACTGATTAATAAATGTTCACATTAAAATGCATCATTCTACATAATCGATGTAATAGAGATTTTTCAAGAGGGAGAATGATTAGTCTCAGGCTGTTGAGGATGATCCCCTCCATCTTCAAAGGTCCTTCCAAGAGTTACCTCTTCCATGAAATTGTCTCTGGTTTCCCCCGGGGGGAAAGGAATATTCTGTCCTCTGCATTCCCATAGTCATTTCAGAGGACCTGTTCCTGTGAAGGGTTAGCAGACTTGCTTTGTGACGTCCGCTGGCAGTGAGCAGCTGAACCAGGGAAAATTTCCAAGAGGAACATTTCAAACCTGCGGCAAATTCTCACCATCTCTCTTGCTCTTCTGCCCCAAGTTCCTTCAGTGTGGTCCCCAAATCAAGAAAGCACACAGAGTCACAGGAGCTGAGCTATGGTCTCCTACATGTGACATTGACAAGAAATAAACTTGTGAGGATGGGGGCTGTTGGTTCCTCCAGCCCCTGTCACTTCCCCTGTTTTATGGAAGTCATTTGCTGGCTTGTCTTGTTCAAGGTACATTCCTTGCACCAGGGGACGGCATCTCCTTTGCTGGGTTTCTGCATATTTGGTGCTTGGGGTCAGTGAGAATAAGGAAAGGGCTCCATGAAGACCCCGATGAGAAGCATTGATTCTCTGCTGTGGCAGCTGTTCTTCTGAAGCTGTTTTTCAGCCTGAGCAGAAATCGGATCCTTTATTCCTTCCTCTGTGGGTTTTAGTTCCGCCCCTTGGGCTCACATAAAACCATCTAATTGCTTGTCCCTAGGAGAGCCCTCCAGGGTTAAAGGATATGTCTATCCACTTTAGGATTTTGTCTTTGCAGATTAAATATTCTCAGGCCTCTTCGTTCTATAATCCCCGTGGCTTGACCCTCTTCATCTTCTCCAGGCTTCTCCTTTGCAAGTGCTCAAATGCGCCCATGGCCCCTCTTGGAAGAAAGGACCTGCCAGGACCTCCAGCCTCCACAGGTCGTCACAGTAGCACAAAGTGAGGAAGGGTCATCTCCTCCTCCCTTCCAGATAAATTCCACAGTGTGTCACAGCCCACTGTCGCCTTTGCTATTCTGGGCAGCCACGTCACGCTGCTGACTCATGGAGTCAACCAAATCTCTTAGTCTTATTCACAAGCCTTTATTACCAAGCCTGCCTCAACTTGTGCAGTATATTTAGGGGACCCAAATTGTTGAGCCTTACACTTTTCCCTTCTGGATTACTCATCTGATTTCTTCTAGTTCATGAATCTTGCCTATTTGGGAAAAGGAAGGCTTTGGTTTCTGGGAAATACAGCCAGGACCAAAGAGAAAGAAAAACCAACCTTGTCCCACTAACCTAGCATGATATGAGAGGCCCATTGTCTGACCCAACTACCTGTACTTAACTTTGTGATGTAGCTCATTGCTAATACTGTGGAGCCTTTGCTTAATTTTTCAAGGAAGGTAGAAGAGTGGCATTGATAGCATTCAGGAACGTGATAGAGCCACTCTATCTCTAGGCAGCTCCTGACCCCTGTCTCTTTGCAATCATGCCCTTGAATCATCTCTTCTAAATAGGGCCATGTCCTGTAATTTGCTTCTAACCCATCGAATATAGCAAAGGTACTAGGATATATGTGCTTCCACCTACATGATTAGGTTATGGGAGATTGTGACATGGTCTTATTTGGAGACTCACCTTGTGGGCTATTAGAATGCGAGGGCCCAAGGCTGTGAGCTGCCCTGTAAGGAGGCCACTTGCGGGAACTGAGGAACCTGACACTGACAGATAGCAATGAAGCTGAGATCTTGGGTCTGGTGGCTTTCAGGAAGCAGGGTGCTGCCAAGCGCCACATGGGCCTGGAGGAGGATGCTTTTGCAGCCAGGCCTTGACTTGAGTGTGGCCCTGGCTGCCACCTTTTGGCAGCTTTCAGATGAGACTTGGAAGCAAGGATTTGACAAAACCAGGGCTTAGCTCGTGACACACAACAACTGATATACTAAGTGTGTGGTATTTTAAGCTTTTAAGCTTGTTGTAAAACATTATCTTTCAAGATGTCTCTAATATACCATGTAATCAGATGGTGGAAAACAAAATTCAGTGGTAGACCCATGACATCATGAAGCCAAGAGACCCAACCTACTTTCTCCTTTTGGTGGGTCATATTGGCTTACTGAAGCTTGATGATGCCCATGCCCCCACATTACCAAGATGTTAAAGGGGCACCAATAAATACCATTATTAGAGATGCTGTCTGGCATTTCCCTAGGCCGGCTTTCTGCTCACCCTTTTCTTCTATGGTTCTGGGTATCATCTTTCTCTGCCTTTTGTGTTGCTTGGTTTTGTACCCAGGTCTAAATGCTTGCTGCCTATCCTCCTGGGATCCTAACATTGATTCTCTTTTGCAATAAATTTCTGAATTTGATCCCTCCCACAGTCACTGAGGAACATTTTACATATTTCTTCTGGTTCCAACTTCCTAGACCTTCTGCCAAAGGAGAAATATCTAATGGCTTCTGGAATTGTGAAATCCTCTAGCTAATGCTGCGAACTTCAGCTCAATGACAGATACTGACAATATCAGCAAAGTCCCCTGAAGCTATTTTGTTCCTTCCATTAGGGTCCCTTTCCTCTTTGAATCTGAGCTTTTTCATTATCATCATCATCAGATTGAAATTCTATGCATGTATTACGTATAAAATGAAACTCATGAGCACCAGCATTGGCTAAGAGTCACTTCCATGCATGTGCTAATGGCTCTTTGGTGAATGATCCCAGGCCATAATTTGTGGATTCTGAGAATGTGCTTCAGTCATGAGGCTAGTTTAAATTCTTCTTGACATTTGTGATGGTTCAGAGATGGTATCTGAGCAAGGAGCTGATGACTTGGCTTTTGTTTATACCTCTCTGCTATTTTTACATGTACTGAGATTGCCAGAGAAAGGTCTCCTAGATTCCAATTGTCCTAATGTACTTTAAATGTCATGCATGGAGAGGAAGAGAATCCAGGTGCTATACACTAAGACTTGTTCTTCAGAAACAAAGGGATCTTTGAGCCTCAGAATATGAGCACTTCTCTCAGCTTCGACCTTTTGGGGACGTGCAATTCCTTAATCTATTACAGTAGAGGCAAAACATATGGTATGAACAATTTGACTCAGACCAGTGGAAAGTCCCAGAATTATGGAAAAATCAGAAATGGGACTGAGAGAATGTTAATACAAACCCTTAATTTTACTGACAGAGAAATGGAAACTCAGAAAGGTTTAACGCTTGGACCAAATTTATGTGGTTAATTAATGGCAGCATTCAGACTTGACTTCAAACAGGGGAGCAATGGTGTGCTTTGAAAGGCTATAAAGAAATTGAAGCCCAGAGGGGAAAGTCAATCACTTTCAATTACTTGGAGAAGGGGTGAGTTCTTACACAGGAGGATAGACCCAAGGGGGCAGTCACCGGATCCAAGGAGAATCATTCTCCATCTCCTTGTCTAGCCCAGGAGGAGTCCAGATAATAGGTGTGGGGTAAAAATAGCATCTGCAAGTTAAGGGATACCAGGATCTGGAGGACACAGAGTCAGGCACGATCTCTTCTCTCTGCAGTCCCATGTGGATACGGCAAGCCTCTTAGATGAAATTTTGATATTATGGGACTGTTTATTTCCTTGTTTCTGCTCTTCAGCGTTTAGTAAAAGTCCTATTGATTTTCATTATTTTTAATTCCAGCCTTGCCTCAGCTATACGGTGGGGAGTTAATGGAAAGGTCTTTTTGTCTGGGCTGGAGAATTTGAAGATTATTACCCTCTGAGGCCAGCAGGATGGGTGTAGTGGGAACCAGAGAGGGATGCAAAGCAAAGTGGAATTTGAAAATGAGGTCAAAGCTGTTTTTTAAAATTCCTCCAGAGAATTCTCTTTTTGGTGCTAACTGTGGAGGGATGTGTTGTTAAGTTTTGCTAAGAATCCATTTAGGGTTCTGGTAAAGGTCCCATTTATCATCAGATATCCATGATTTGGCATCTGTTACCCTAACACTCTCTTCTGTGGCTCATAACCCTTGAACATAAGTCTGCCTTGTCTCATAGTTAGCTATGAAGAGGCCTGTCCTTCCCATAATTATAATATCATTCAGTGCAGGGAATGCATCTTTTGTTTTTTTTTAACATAAACCTTCTCCTTAAACCTCATTCCAAGTGGTTAAAATACTAATTTTAAGTTAGCAGGTGCTCAAGAAGTATGTATTCTGATAGGAAAAAAGCAGCAACACACAGAGGTTAGGCTGTGACCTCTGCAATCAGCCTGGTTGGAATGTGGCTCCCAAAGTTCTTACCCTCTGGCTTCTACCAAAATGCTTGACATTTCTGAACCCAACTTTTCAAATTTTTAAAGCATCATGTTAGTAATGTCTACTCATTGGGTTGGTGTAAATATTAAGAACAGTTAATTCAGGAAAACACTTAGAACATTCCACCACTGGCATTGGAAAGCCCTCCTGAGGGTCATCCCTGAGCATGGGGCTTGTGGTCTTTACTTGATACGCAATGGCAGAAGCTCAGACTCGGTTCTGTCCAGTAACACTTCCTAGTCTCTGCCCCCAAGTTCACTTCCAGCACAATTTCCCCACATTTCCTTTGCCTTCTGCTTAATGCAGGAACACATACCAAAACATTGCCTGCATTTCCCTTATTTAAATTCTATCACAGTTCCTCTAAGGCTGAACTATGGAAACAACAGTGCTGTAGGAGCATCTCTCTCCTTTAACCTCTAAACTTTCTTTTTATGTAATCCCCGAGAGTTAGAATAACATGCAAGATTCTTCATTTTATGTTCTGACAGAACCATGAAGGGGTGGGATAGGAACCTTGATCGCTGGTGGCTCAAGCTGTGCAAATCTGAATAGAGGATCCTCTTTGCTGTTTTGAGGTGTCTGGCTGGGGTGGGTTTTCTGGCAAGAATCGATGGACGGTAATTACCAAGGCCTGGTCTTCAGTGTGCTGTATACCCACTGACTTTATATTCTTCTCTGTCAGCAATTCTTGAAGTGTGGTCCAGCAAGAGCACCTACAGCATCACCCAAGAACTTTTTAGGAATATAGATTATCAGACCCCATCCAAGACCCACAGAAGTACAAACTCTGTAGTAGGTCCACTGATCTGTACTTCCCGAGTCCTCCAGGTCCTGCTGTCATGTGCAGTATTAAAAACAATCCCTCTAGGCTTTTTAGCTATTCTCCTGAGGTGGTACCACAGAAGACTACGGGAATCCCTCACATGAGATAAGGTGTGATTGTGTTTCTCCACCTTTCATGATGACAAGACCCACATGAAAGTACTCATCAATATTCTTTTCATGTTTGACCCTTGACCCTGCATGTCAGAATCTCCAGGAACAGTGCTTGAGAAGATGAGTTTTTAACCAGAGTTTCAAGTTAATCTTATCAGTGGGGAAACTTGATGGTGACAGAGGTGGCTTTGTGCCGAGGTGGCCTTTTTTTCTATTTAACACATTAAAGATGAGTATTTCAGGATCAGAAACCATCAGAACAAATTATGACCAAACTGTTTTTTATTTTTATTTTTGTCTCCACAAGTAGACAACACAAAGCTCTGTACGACTCAAGAGTGGCATAAGTTGTCTCTGCCCCAACTCCTCCTGCACTTGCTTGCACACACACAGTGCAGTCTCTGTCCCTTGCCGGTCCTTCCCTGGTCTCTGCATGATGCTCAGTGAGGTCATCTTTGGTCCTAGTGAGGCAGCCCCTCTTAGAAGCCTTCTTTCTGCTCTTACTCTCCCCACAATCTCATGTGTGTCTACCTGATCTTACTGACATTCTTTTACTACCTAATTTCATTCATGCTCCATGTCTCTATTTTCTCCTCAGAGAAGTAGTCCTGTGCTGGAAGAGTTTTTACCCATGGAGTGGTTTCTCATTGCTCTAAAGATCAAGGCTAAACTTTTAAATGTAACCTAGTCCTTCCTATCTGACTCAGGCAGAGACATCTTTAGGAGCAATAAAGAGCGGACTCCTGCAAACTGCAAACTACATTAAAAAAGAGAGACTGTTGAAAGTGTCACTAGGGCCACGGAAGCAATGGGGCAAGAGAACAGACAGAAATGGCTATCACTCAGGAGAGCTGATCCTCAAAGAGCGCAGCAGAGATCATGGCAGAGGTGTGGGCTGACATGTTGATGGTGACAGTGACCCCTGCTCCCCCAATATTGTGTCACTTTTCCCTGAGAAAACCCAGAATTGATTGTCTACTTGCTGAGCCCCATCAGGGGCCAGTTTCTTTTGACCAAGAACAGGGCAGGAAGAACTGCGGGTGCTTTCCTTCTCTGGTAAGAGGAAGTGGCTCTTGAGAAGAGCTTCCCAACAGGGAGACAGGGACAACACCAACCCAGGGTTGGTTGTCAGAGTACCTGGAATTGGGACGCCAGTGATCCAGCCTCTACAAACTCAAATATTTGGAGAAAAGTATTAGTTACACAAGATTTGTGGGCTTTTTTGAATATAATGAATTAAATGTCCTCTTGTGTTTCTTCTGCCCTCTCCTCTCGTCTCCCTTTCCTTCCCTTCACCTCTCCTCCTCACTCTTTTCTCCCCCATTTCCTCTTTCTCCCCTCCCCTCCCTTCCTCACTTTTCTTCCTTTTCCTTTCTCTTCCTCTCTCCTCTCCTCTCCTCTTCTTTTCCTTTTCTGTCTGTGTCTGATCTTTTCTTTCTCTATTTTACTAACCATGAAGTTTTGTTCAATATTGGAAAAATGGTTAGATGAACTTCAGAGAAGACATTGGAAGGTAGGATTCTGAATTGTGGGAAAGGACCTTGGAATGAGACATGTTCATGAGAGTTGATGATTTAAAGCTACCAGGAGTTTGCAGCATCAATTTGGGGGGGATCTCTCCAGCGTACAGCATCCAGGTGTTCACTAAAACAGGCCCTAAGAGCAAGCCGGGGGTGCAGCTCAGTGGAAGAGCTTGTGCCTAGCCTGCCTGAAGCCCTGGATCTGATCCCAAGATGACAAACAAACAAACAAACCAAACAAATGCTTTTGCGTTTGAAGGTACTTCTAACATTTAACCTTTAATTCAGAAATTTTCCTAGAGATATTCCTCCGCAAGAAAATGACCCCTGAAAATTGACAAAAAATTTTATACAGAAAAATATACATTTCAGCTTTGTATATAACAGCCTTCTAATTGGAAGTCATCTGTATGAGATAAGTAACTCCTTGTATGCTCACTTCAGAGTATGCATGTTTTTGAAGCATTTAAAATTTGGAAAATGTTTGTTAAAATGTGAAGTGAAAAAAATTCGTCCATTAGATGTTGCATAAAATATAGAGTAAGTACAAAGAACAGAAACCTATGGAGTGAGAAAGAACAGGAGTTAGACATGCTATTACAGGGATTGCTTTTAAATGAGAGACTTCTTGGTGAAAGATTTAAAAATATTTTTCTTTTCAAACTTTTGCATTTGTTTAATTTCCAAAAATTTCACATTAGGTATGAGTAGATTTCTGTATACCAACATAAAATAACTATCTGTTAACAACATCCCTCTATCTCCCACCAAATGCCTTTGCTTAGTCATGGACTTTATGTGTGTCCAATCTGCCTGGGAACATACTGAGATGGACAATTTCTTGCTAAAATCACCACAGGCCTCTGTGTAAACTGGCTCCACCCTTAAAACATACACAATCCTCTAAAAATCAGTGATTACATGACCTAAATCCCAGACAATGTCCTTCTCTGAGTTACCTATGTTTTCATCCTTTTGTAATTGGAAATACAATAAAATTCTATGCCTGAAGAAGAATTCAAAAATAAAAGGAGTTTTTAATGTAACTTTTGAAAATATTCTATACAATTTTAAGTGACTTTTACAGAGTATAGTCCAGAAGTAAATAATTCATAAGTTTTAAGTTGCAGGCCACTCTGAGTAGCATAATGAAGTCTGACGCTGTCCTGCTTCATCTCACCATGGGTATGAATCATGGGTGTTTCCAGTGCATCCGAGCTGTATACACTACCCACCTGTTAATCATGTATTAGCCTTCTCAGTCTTCAGAGTGACTTGCAGTATTGCAGTGCTTGTGTTCAAATAACCCATAAGTACTAATGTGCTTCATTTACCTAGCTTATCTCATCATGTAGGCATTGTATGTCTCCTGTTGAAGAAGGGTGAGTACAGTTCAGTCAGATATTTTGAAAGAGAGAAAAAACATTCATATAACCATTATTGTAATATACAGCTATAATTATTCTCTTATTTATTGTTGTTATTAATATCTTCCAAGCTTAATTTATAAGTTAAACTTCATCCTAGACAGGCTTGCATAGGAAAAATATACAGTATATATAGAGTTTAGTATCGTGCTTAGTTTTGAATATCCACAGGTGCTTTGGAACATATTCTAAATAAAAATTACTGAAATTACTGAACCCAAGGTATTTCCTGTGTCCTCTTTTTGAGAGGCTTTGCAAATAGGGTCTTAGGCTATCCAGACAGTGCCTACACACTCTGTTTATAAGAAGAAAAATAGAGTGCACTTTGTCTGTGACCACTGTCTTCATCAAATATTTTGGAGGCAAAAATTATTGTTTTAATGCCAAGGAAATATTACTATTCCCTCACTGGAATATGGTAAATAGAAGCATCCTTTATGTTCTTTACCAGGAAAATTAAACAAGGCAGCATAATTATGGACAGATATTTGTTTCTGGACTCTCTGGTTATGTAGTCAAGTTCGAGCACCAAGCATCATGCTCTCAGGTTGAGGTATAAACGGTTAATGTATTTTTGTAATTTGTTTCTTTTTCTTCTGAAAGAAGAACGTATTACATGAGTGTTGGTCAGCTTTGGTGTTATTAAAGGTTTTAAACCAGGGTCTTCAGGACTCTTATTCAAAATGAATGCACAGATCACAACTGGGCACCACCCAAGATCAGATTAGAAATGCAGATTCCCAGGCTCTACCACTGGCCTGCCTACTCAGAATGTACAGCTTTAACAAGATTCTCAGGTGATTTATTTGTGCACTAATTTTTGAGAAGCACTGTTCTAGAACTGTAACGCTGCTGGTTTTTTCAAACAGTTTTCTTTGGCTATCATTAATCCAAATTCTGTTTATACTTATCCTGGATATTTAGGTTTGACCTAGTTAATTAAAAAAATCTTAAGCTTAGAAATCATTTAATCATTTACTGGAATCAGCAAACAGAAACTAGCTCATTTAAAATTAGAGAAAAGTTGTTTAAAAATACATCACTGAAGATACTCTATGATAGCAAGTAAGCACATGAGAAGATAACTTTAGTCATGAGGACAGTGCAAGTCAAAGCCACAGAGAGTTGACACTACCCCTCAATTAGGATGACAATGGTAATAAACACAAAGGTCAAACCAGATAGTAGTAAGGTTCCAGGCTCATTAGTACTCTTAAACATTGCAGGTGGGAAGGCAAAATGGTACAGTTAGTTTAGAAAACAGTTTGGCAAATTCTTACAAAGTTAGTAATATGTTATCATCCTAACAGTCTTATCCCTGGACCTAAGCTAAGTGAAAACGTATATAGAGGTATATAGCAGTTTCATGGCCAATCACCCAAACCTGGAAACAACCTAATGTCCTTAAACTGATGAAAGAATAAACAAACATGGGAAAAGCCATTTAATATAGAATGAAACAGGGTCACTAAAAAACAAAAACAAACAAAAAAAAACCAGTTACAGATACACACACAACAATGTGAATCAATTCAAAATGTATCATTCATTATGTTTGACTTCCACTCATTGGACATCCTAGAAAAGAAAAAGTACAGGCATGAAGGACTCCAGGGTCTGGGTGGATGGAGTACGACTATGGCTGCTGTGTGTTGTAGGAGTTGCTCTGCATCCTGAGTGTGGCTGGGTTGGCCCTACTCTAGGTGTTTGCCAAATCTCCTAAAACAGGAGACCAAAAGCATGCTTGAATGTATGCAAATTCAAAGGAAATATATAAAAATGATTTATTATTTGCATCATGTGTTTTATACTCTTGGGCTATACTGAATAGTCAGCCTAAACAAAGCTAAATCTAATGAACAATATCAGGAGGTGGCAGCCGTGACAGCAAGTGTGCCTCCCTTCTCCCTTACCCCTCCCAACCTCAGTGTTGTGGTTCAGCTCTTGGTTTTTATTCTCCCCTTTTGACCATGCACTCTTTCTGGACTGTGATCTCCCCCGCTGTGACTAGGCATGACCTGGGGAACCTGGGAGGGAACTGGAGCTGAACATTTGCATACTGTAATTAAACTGCTGTATCAGGGGCCTTCTTTCTGTGGTTATGTTAGAATGGAAGCAAAGGTGCACCTCTGATTCAGAGTTTGGAGTGTTATTCCTGGGAACTGGAATGAATAGCACTGTCCAGGAGGGCTTGTGTGACTCACCACTTTAATGCAGCCACGTGCGGTCCTTTGAAGGGCACATCTCCTGGCATCACCGTCCTTCATGGGCTGGGCTTATCTCAGGTAAGAGAGGCCTTTCTGTTTGCATCCTTTCCGGACAGGGGTGCAGAGAAAGATGAGAACCTGGCCCATGGGTGGAGGCTGCTCCTTGTCCATGAAGTTCATTTGCATATCTGAATGGAGGCAAGACCTGGCTGGAGCACTGAATTGGAGATCTGAGCTGCACAGACAGTGTGAGGGCTTCTCTGCCTCCACCTAGGTGACTGCATTACAGATCACTGCCCCAGTTAGCTCGCCATTGTCATAGTAGGTGATTTATAATAGAACGTCAAACCAATTTCCATGGTTTAAGTTAATAAACTGCTTTCACACAGCTTAACCTTTCTAGCTTCAGGTTCAGAAGGGAAAAGAATGGCTGAGAGAGGATGTTATTTTTCTGTAGGAATAGAAGAGCTTCCAGCTTCCTTGCCCTTTCTTCCACAATTATTCCATGAAAATCTTTAGCTAACAAAGCAGTTTTGATTATGGACTCCCCCCACCCTTTGGAAGTGTTGAGAAAGAAACTCAGGACCTCATACACCCTAAAAGCACTCTACCATTGCTAAGCTCTCAGGCCTTCTTATTCATTTTCAAATCATTGAACTTCAGACCTGAACTTTTCTTTTTCTAGCTTAAAAAATATATTACAGATAAACTGAGAAAAATCCAGCAAGGTGAAGAGAGCAGGTTAAGGTCACTTAGCCTGCAAATTGCATCCTTAGTAAATTAGGACTTAAACTTGTAAAGTACAACTTTATAGGATTTGACTGTGTTGCTGTTGGCATCTAATGTATATAAAAGCGGCAAAATTGCTTTGTGGACAAACTTGACAGTTGAGGGAGAATAAACAGAGGCACTTTATGAGGTGCTTTGGATTCTTTAGGGTCAGTAAAGTGATTACAAAGCCACATTGTTCAATGGGACATGAAAATAAAATAAAAATAAAAGGAGTCAATTACATTTGCAGTTGTGGGTGAAAAAAATCTGTGTTAGCCCTGTTGAAGTGAAATAATTAAAATAACTTATTAAAATGCATCTGTGAACATTATGACCTTGAAAAGAAATAGACGCTTTCATTTTTATTCCCAGAGCAGCCCAGCAGTAGTCGCCTCCTGCCCTGGTGTTATGCACACCAAGCAGTCATGGCGTATTCTTCAATATAGTTAGTTCTTGAGCTAAAGAGAATCAAGATTCCTTGCAGATCAATTGATTACATGTCTCAGGATGGAGAAAACTTGGGGCGGAGTTAGAGCTGTGGTGGCTGCCAAAAAACAAGCACAGAAGCTCTGAAAATGTCTAGAGCCATTCTGAAAGAAACAGGAGATGGCTTTAGAAGACCCACTGGCCAAATTGTAATAATTTGAGCATC
The DNA here is from genome assembly GCF_001458135.2 of Marmota marmota marmota. Taxonomy (NCBI): domain Eukaryota; kingdom Metazoa; phylum Chordata; class Mammalia; order Rodentia; family Sciuridae; genus Marmota; species Marmota marmota. The sequence continues at coordinate 7,353,978 of NW_026000108.1, forward strand.
AAAAGAGAATATGCTCTAAAACTAATTGAAATGAATTGAGTCTATAGGAAAGCCAGGCACTGAAATAGGAAATTAGCTCATTAAAATGTATAAGATGGCAATTACAATATAAAAGAAGGGTAAATGCGATTTTTAAATTAACTAATGATAGAGAGGGGCTATGGGAATACATGAAGTTCTCTTCCAAGTACATGTTTGCACCAAGAGCATGTCAGTCAGTTCAAGGGGCAGCAGATGGGAACTGGGTGGAGAGTGTGGGTGGGGTAGGGTGGGGTATTGCTACATGACAGACTGATCAAAATTCAGAAGGAAAGGTTGGCATCTCAACTCTGTCTCTTATGTGTTAAAAAACAGAACCTCTGGAATATTTAACCAGTGTGTTGAGATGCAAAATTATATAATGTGTTAGAGTATAAATTGAGGCTAAACATCTTGCAAGTCAATGGTTATGACTGCCCCCAGACAGGGGCCATCACCACCCACCACTCATTACCTCACAGCCCTGGGAGCTGAGATCTCCAAGATGCAGGTGTTGTCAGCATGGGATCATTCCAGTGCTGTGAGGGACAGTCTGTAACAGGCATCTCACTGGCTTGTGGGTGGACATCTCCCTGTGTCCACAAATGATCACCCCTTTGTGTGACCCAGTTTCCCTTTGTTATAAAGACCCCAGTCATAGTGGATCAGGGGCCACTCTAGTGACCTCAGGTTGATTATCTTTTCAAGTAATTCATATGTTGAAGCCTTAACACCTGATGTCTTAGCTTAAAACATTTATCTCCAAATGTAATCACATTCATAGGCACAAGAAGTTAAGACTCCAAACATATAAATTTTGGGAAAGACACAATTCAGCCCATAACCTATGTCACAGAGGAGACACAGTGCAGGAAGAGAGCACAGCATCTGTTTTCAAGAAAAGTCATGGTTATGGATGTTCCCATTAATGCAACGAGTTGACCTTGATTCCCAGAGGAAACCAAGTAAGAAACACAGGGAAGACCCAATGGGGTTCCTTGTGCTGAGCAATCATCAATGTATGTCCAATGCTAACAATCACCTGAATGGCAATAATATTTTCCTTTGGTGTCTGATAGGTCATCATAACTAGGAAAGATGCAATAAAATATATGACAACTCATAAATAATGAAGACATTGGGCAAACCTATAAAAAGCCATAATTATCTCATAGATTACCAGCAAACAAGACAATAGATTTTATAATGATTGTGATAATTTGTGCACCTTTTGTGTGTTTTTAAGGTGATTGAGGCACTTAAGAGAACACACCATATTAAGTTTGGGCTTTTATTGAGATGTGTGGAGACTTTGACTAAGGTTTATAATTAACCTTTAAATGTGCTAGAGAATTTGTAAAATCAACATATTGATGTGTTAATTGTGTAATTTTTGTCAAAATAGAGAATTTTCACCTAATGTACTTACAAGTATAATGCCTTTGAGTGTTACAGAAAGAGCAAGTAGTAAATTTGATTTCCTATGCACACACAGTCTCCTTCAGAACTGAAGTCCTTCCAAGATTCCAGAGGCAGTCTGGGGCAGGAGCCGAGCAGGAGGGCAGCACTCTTAGTGCCAAGCAGTGTGTGGCATGCTCTCAGGGCCCTCACCTTGCACTCTACCCTTCTCAGACTGCAGGACCCTACTATTCATCTCACAGAGGCTGAGTTTCACCCAAGTTGTGTCATTTCTGCTTTGCTCTTGTAGGATGAAGATCTCTGCTAGCCCAGAAGTGACGATGCTTCTGCAGCAGATGGGAGGGTGGATGATGACTTGCCACCACAGAGGCCCACATCACAGCCATCCTTAGAGACACTGATCCTCACTGTCACACTCAAGCTCCGGGCTTCCTTCCTGCCGTGTGTCCTCCCACCCCTCCTCAGAGATGAATGGATCCCCAGCAAGCACGAGAGTGGAGCCAACTGATTTTAAAACACAGCATTGAGGAAAAACCCTGTGAAGGCATTCGGTCAACTCCGCATGTGGACAGTATGTCAGGACTTCCCACTTGATGATCTAGTCAATATCATCTCTTTGCAATGATGAAAAATAATAAATAAACCTGAATATTCATTGGTTGAATCTAATCTGAGGACTTCTCAGGGATTCAACCAGTTGAAGATCAAAAATATTCAGAAAAAGAAATTGTCTCTGCATTGATCACATACAGACTTTTAAAAATTGTCATTATTCCCTAAACAATACAGTATAGCAGCTTTTGGCATCACATAACACTTACAGTGCATTAGGTATCATAAGCAATCTAGAGGTGATAGGAGAATGGAAGGGGAGGTGCACGGGTTATGTGCAGACCCATGCCATTTTATAGAAGGGACTGAACATCTGTGGGTTTTGTTAACCCTGAGAGGTCCTGGAACCATTTCAGCCCAGATATTGAGGGACGATTGTGTGTCCCTTTTCCTCAACCAGGCAGGGGAGATAGGAAACTAGGGATATTAATATATGCTGTGTGCTGTAAAAATTGTGTAGGCATTTCTTAATTTCTTTTATGACTATGAAAATAAACATTCTATCTTTACAGAAAGGAAACAACCCATAGACATCATAAAAGAATGCTGATAGACCACTTTTCTTTTAAAAGAAAGAAAAAAAGATAACATTTTATTCTCATGACAGAGAAAGGCAATACCCAACTGCAGAATATATCAAATTAGTATAATTTCTTTGGAGCATCAAGACTTCAAGCTTTTAGTTTTTAAACTGCTTTTTATGGTTTTCAGTAATTTTACCATTGTCATCATTTTAAAAATAAATGTACATGGCATTTCTGCAGGGCCTGAACAGGAAAAGTGGCATTGTTTGGGAGAAAGAGAAAGGATGGGAGGGAGGGAGGGAGGAAGAGAGAGAGAAAGGGCGCTATTACTAAAAGGGAGGGGAGAGGAAAGGTAGGAAGGGAAGGACAGTATGACACTGTTCCAAGATGACAGATATTGGAGGAGCTATTGAAGACAGCATCCGTTTTCTCTGCAGGAGGAAGAGAGTGTTTAAAAGTGTGTTGGACTTGCTGAGTAATTCTGCAGCCTGGTTCCTGTGCCCTCCTGGAGCTGCTGGGGCAGAGGCTGCCATCTTCTGGGCTCTCCTCCTGCCCCGCCCCCACCAGGTGGCATGCAGGCTGTCAATCTGGTGGCCTCCAGGAGCATGTCTTTAGGACAGCTTTGTTACACAGAACTGGAGTGCTCAGCATTAGGGAAAACTAAGCTTGCCTTTTCAAAGGACCCTCATGCTTTTGAGGACATCCTCTCTTCTGTGACTTATACCAGTGGTTCTCTGTTTCTTGGGACTTAGGACTCAGGAGTCAAATGAGCTATATGCCACACGTGTGTACCACACACATACACACACATGCACATGCTCACACTTATCTCCCATTGGCCCATTAGTGCTGCTTCCTAGTGCACACTGACCGCTATGGCTCATCCCCTTTTGCTGGGGTCTGACTTCGTGTCCCTTGTGTTCCCCAGGACAACAGCTGGAAGCAACTTGAATTTATAATTCTTTATCATTTTTCATTATAAGCAAATGCTCCCATCTACGACTTTGGTTTAGCCTCATGTTCAGTCTTTTTGTCGAGACGGGGGTAAATGTTACTCAACATTTCTTTACAGGAGATCACAGAGCCAGAAGGGATGGGGGTGAACTTCTGGCTCCAAATTAGTTTCTGGAGAAGAAGGCGAGGACCAGGCAGGCAAAGGTGGCAGCTCAGGGAGCTCACTGGAGCCAGGGGCAGAGCCCTAAGATGCCAGGTTTCCTATCACACCTCCGTTTTGGAGTTCAGACAGTAGGGGTCAAGAGGAGAGGGTGGAAACATGCTAGAAACCTAGCTTTCAGGATTTTATTTCATCGTTTCTCACTTCTTGGGTTAAATCTTTAGGCCTTTACATTCACTGTGCTCAGAGAAGGCAGACAGATCAACTGCATGCCCCAGAGTGGAAAGTGAAATCCTACCCAAGGCTAGGACTTCGTTCCTCCTCTGCCGCTAATTACCTTTGTGAATGCAGGCAATGATTTTCCCTCTCTGAGCCTGTGCTCCTTTAATCAACAAAAAGAAAGTATCAAAACTGATCTTCAAACTTTTCCCCCGCAGTGATATCTACTTCTCAGGTGAAATGCAACTAGGACTATGATATGTGGAGTGAGCACAAGCAAGCAGCTGGGATTGGTATCCCCCACCCAGCAGGAGGGAAGGGACAGAGGCCTAGGCTGGTGGGAGCCCCTCTTCGTGGGAGCAGGTCCAGCCTCTTCCAGATTCCATAGGCTTCCCCAAAAGGAGCATGGAAAACTCTAAATATTTGACCTTCAAGGGTCTCTCACATTTCCCAACCTTATGACATGGTGGAGGGGAAGTCCCAAGGAAAAGGGAGGCTCAGGGTTTTGTTACTGCGAGGTTCTCATCTTGCGAAGAGGCAGAGGACTCCTGCTCCTGCTTACCTGGGCTGCCTGTAGCTTTGCAAGGCATCTGTTTGCAAGAGCAAAGCCTAGGGTGCAGCATTGGGAAGGGGGCTTTGTGTTCCCCTGTGGGAAGAAGAGACTGAAAAAGTGTGGGCTGTAGGAGTGGGGAGGGACATCTGAGGGACTTCCTTAACAAGGCATTTCCTCTAATCTGTGAGCCCAACACAGCAACCCTCATGACTGTGGATAGTCACCAGGCAGCCGTCCTCAGATTCTTCTCACCACCACATCGGTCAAGGGAAGGCTTGCTGGAGCTTGCCCACTTGCTCTGAGGGCCTGCAAGAATCACAGAGCCATTAACCTGCTAGACTGGCTCATCTCACTGGGCTGCTGGGAACTGCAGAAGGGAAGACAATGGGTTCCCTCACGGGCTCAGGCAGAGATTCATTCAGGAGTAGTATGGAATCCACCCAACAGAGCACACACGGATCACGTTTATTCTAGATTCACCAGTTAGTGGGTTCTCTGGGTGCTGGGCCTTTCTAACTCAGGGATGATAGATTTCATGTCATTCCTTCTCTGAAAACTAATATATATATATATATATATANTATATATATATATATATATATATATATATATATATATATTCCTATTTCTTCCTAGGAGCATCCTTACCCCGCTCATCTGCATCTGTTGGTCCCACTATGTGCTATCATGCGGCACAGCCGTGACAATCACATGTACTGCAGTGAAAGTTCTGAGAGGGCAGGGCCTGGGAAGAGCTCAGCCCCACAACAGCCAGCTAGCAGGTGTTCAGTAACCCTGGCTGGAAGAACTCACCAGTATTGCCACCCTGCACCCTGGTACACAGTTGTGGGTCTGACCTCCTCCTCTACCTCCCTATGGGCTGTGAACCCCTAAAGCTTGGAGCTTCACCTCTTCCTGCTTGGCACCTTCTTGTGGGGCAAGGAAGTGAGCCTGGTTTAAATTCAAATCCATGACCTGCCGTATCCAGCAGGCCGTTCATCCACCTCTGCATTCCTTAAATCTGAACATGAAAAGGAAAACACAAGTTCCATATTCAGAGCTATGAAAATTACAGAAAGAACACTGGAGACTTGCTTAGGACAACCCACAGCAGAGAATGGACACACAGTAATTGCCAGCTTTTGATAGGAACTTTGGTTTATTTAAGCTTCTTTTATTGATCATTGTATTCCTGGTAAAATTCTCTCTTTGTTGGTGTCTATCTTGTCTCTCAAACTTCTTTATATATTTTCTCCAACTTTATAGATATTTAACCTTTTTCTAGATCTGTATATCATCCTTTCTGTGTACATAAAGAGAGACAGATGTATAGATAGATGTAGATAGGCACATGAAAAAACATACATAATAGCAATGTGCATGTAAATTTTAGATTCCAAAATTGCCTTTTGTGTGTAGTACATATTAAGCATATGTTCTACGACTGAACTACATTACCAACTACATCACTAAAATTTGTAATTTCTCTTCTGAACCATTTGAAAAATGGATTACTTAATCCTGCCCTTTTACGTGTTAGTATTTCCATATGTAATCACTAGGGATAGGAATATTCTTTCAAAAACCACAGTGCTATTGCAGGTAAGACATCTTACATTGAGAGAATACTTTAATCTAATCTTCATCCCACTGTTTGTCAATTGTCCTGATAACGTGCAAGCACTACCCCTCTAGTGTCGGATCTGCTCATGTAGGGACCAAGTCTGTTTAGTCTCCTTGAATCTGAAAGCTTGCTCAGTCTGCCCCATTTCCAGACGTTGCTGAAGAATCTGGCCCCAATGTACAATGTTCTTCAGCGTGGTTTTGGGTGAGGCTTCTTCATGACAGTCTCAGGTCTTCTCCCTGGCAGGAGTGCTCTAGCAGGAGTGGGTCCTGCTCATATGTCAGCCCAGAAACATGAGACATCCACCTGTTTTTTGCTGCTAATGTTCATTTTGACAACACAACCAAAGTGTCTCTGTCCTCACCTCTGCCTTGCTATTCTTCTTCTTTAATCAACTAACAAGGAATCCTGGGGAGACCGCTACAGATCATCAAAGAATTCTGCTCTCCATCAAATTGCCCCTGCCTTGGCACCCCTGATGCTTCTTGCTCAGCCCATCCTTCACAACCCCTCACCCACATTTTTACCATGGGCTTCCTGCTGTAAGGTGGAGCCGAGCATCCAAGGACAGAGCCCGGTGGCCAGCGAGAGGTTGTGCTGGAGACACTGGTTTGTGGGTTAACTCCAGAGCTGCCTGAGAAAGGCTGGCACAAAGCCTGGACTAAAGCCAGGGAAATGAGGGGCCTTCAGCACGGGGGCATGGAGGGAAAATGCAACTGCAGGAAACCTAGTGGTGTGGGAGAACCTGGCACAAGCAACCGCAAAGGGGGCTTGTGTCCCACTCGGGGTACTTTCTAAATGTTGCCCAGGAGAGTCCTTTGCATCTGTTTGTCCAGAACACTGTAAGGACCTCACTGATCGCACAACCTTTTCCTTTGTTTCAGACCATATTGGAGATGAAGTACCACGCCACTGCTCAGCATCATGTAAGTGCTCATTAAATACCCCCTTCCTGTGCTTCCCTTCGCATTGTGTTGTGGAGACATCACCATGGAAACTCACCTCTCCACTTTTGCTGAGGCCCCTTTAAAATTTTCTGCAATTACTCTAAAAGCTTCATTTTTTTTTTCATCTGAAATGAGAAATTCTAAAAGTAATAATCTATTCCATTTTCTATTAAAAGTCAATTAAATGCCAGGTCGAAGCTGCTTCTGAACTCAACTGGGAGGTCTCAGAGATACTTATATTTCAAAATTGTTTTCATTATTTTTGGTAAATTCAATATAACGCAACCAATTAATTATTTTCCATGATGATAATGATATTTTATTTTATTACTATCACTAAAATATAACAATACTAAGCACTACTTTTAAATTTGGATACTTAAGGACCGTTTGCCTTTAGCTTTGCTAGTTACTTTGCAGCTATCAATTCTGTTCTCTCCACTGCCTTGTTCTTTCACTGTTCTCTCCATTTCACAGATGAAGATACTGAGATTCAGAGTGTCTATGGGAGGTGCCAAAGGTCTTATTGCTGGAAGGTGGCAAGCCACTCAGAAAGTGTTCTCTGTCTCTAAAAGATGTCTACTTTGTGCTCCAGGGGAGTTCTTGACAATGCTTTCAATGAAATAAATCTCCCATTTTCCATGTGCTTCTCAACTTGGTTTAACATAGAACCAATTGCAATCATCCATGTCTCTGAGGCAGGAATAGAGTTGCTTTCCAAATATTCCAAGTGTCCTCTTCACTTCCCAATCTTCCTTGCCCTTAGGTTGAGGTCAAGTGTCTCATTATGGCCAAAGAAGTATAAGCAAAATGACAAATGTTACTTCTGGTGAGGCTGATTTGCTTGTTTCCTTTTTCCCTCCTTGTGCTGAAGCGATTCCAGAATCAGCATGCTTAGGTGCCTATAAGATGAGCAGCGCTTGGATCCCTGAGTCATTGGATGGAGGCACATCCCGGGCAGGCAGCATTAGACTTTGTGTGTGGGAGAAAGTAACCTCTGTCATGCTAAGCCAACATGATTCTAATATTTGTTACTGTTGCATGACTTTGCCCACCCTGACTAATACCGTCACAAATCACTTCTGGTGACTTTATATCCTGGGGAGTGTAAGAGCCTAATTATTCTGGGATTCTAGGAGGGTAGATGACTTCCCCTACCTCCATCAAAGTGAAAATTGAATGACATGGCCATAGAACTATTTTTTTAGGCAAATAAGCAAAGTCTTATTTTGCGGAAAGGGGAGAAGGGCAGAAAGAAAAAAAAAGAAACTTCCTTTTCTTTATTGAGATTAACCTTAGGCTTCATGAACAAATTCTCTGCTCTAAACCAGAAGAGCAAAGAAAGAATAATTTTCAAGAAGAGGTAGGTGCACACTTGGGAGGATGTATTTAAATAATGCTTCCACAAAAGAGTATCTGCAAACATCAGAATACAAAAGAAAGGAATCACAACTAACGAGATGCAGCCTGATTTGAGAAAATCATTTTTAAATCACTTTAGGCTTCCACCGTTGCACTGGAAGTCCAGGCTTTGTCTGAATCTTATTAATAAGACAACTCTGCCTAGATAACTAAGGCTGATAAGAAATAAATACAATTTGACTGGATTCAGCTATAAACATCACATGTTTTGAAAGATTACTGTAAGTGACTTTCAAATTTGTGTAATTCTTTTATAAAATAAGCTTTGGTTGGACTATGAAAATATTTTTCAATTTCTCTCAAAGAGAAATGGCAGAAGAGGTTAATTAAAAGTTGGCAGAAAACTACTTAGGCACTTAAACATGCAATTTCTTGAGCTTTAGAGTTAAATAATTTAAACCATAAAAAAATAGCTGAGTATAATGATTCAAGCTTTTCTTCTTTAAATATTTTTTGTTCCCTTGATTTGATTTAAAATCTTATCCCAAAAGCTTGTGAGAAGCTAGCTCCCTATTGGAATGAATGAATGAGACGAAGTATGCAAGCAGAGAGGGACAGACAACAGAGCCTCTTGGATCCCCAGGACACTGCAGGGTTCTTCAATCTGCCATTACTGGTGTTACTCCCTACGGACTCCTCACTCACTCTGCCACCTTGATCATCCCTGGGTTAGAATCCAGCTCTTGCCCAGGATTCTACTAACCTTTCACAGCCTAGCTCAAGTTCTTCTTGCTCTGAGATGCCCTCGAGACTCTGATGGCCTCTTCATCTCCCGATTTCCTGTTACACTCTTTGGGTAACTCGCTCATCATTGTGGGAACTTTGCAATTTGTGTTGTACTGTAAACTTTCTTTTCATGTTTATATGCTGCTATGGCCTGAATGCTTGTGTCCTATCAGTCTTCATGTACTGAAGCCTAAGTCCCCAAGGTAATGGTATTTGGAGGAGGGCCCTTTAAGGGTTCAGCAAATTACTCTTCTCCAGAAAAGGAGGGAGAGTAAGCATAGACCCCAGCCAAGAAATGAGGTCAGTACACGAAGCCCAGGCCAGCCGTGCAGCTGAGTGGAGTTGAATGAGAAAGAGAACTTCAGGGCCATGAAGATGGAGGGAAGTCCTGGTTGGGGGTCAAAGTGATTAGTAGGAATTTTCGGAGTGTATGTTGAAAAATAAACAATTCTTCCTTAATATTTAATGTTAGCTTTGAGCATGTTTTAGATGGACTAAGGATTTTTTTTTCAGCCTAATAAGACTTTGAGAAACTGCTCATTATTGTCAAGCAGCCTATGTGACACAGCAGGTAAACCTCCTTTTGTCTCCAAGAATAACTTTCAGAACTTCCAAGACCTTGAAGTCTTGTGTTGTCTCCATGCTCCAAGCCATTTTCCTTATTTCCCATCTAATCAGAACCATTGCTGTCTCTACTGGGATGACTCCATTGCAAGGAGTTTTCTTAAAATCAACAATTTTTTATCACCATAACTTCACACATATTCCCACATGCTTAGAAGCCAAGAGAGACCTTCTTCCACAATCCCCGTTCCAAGTAACGTTAGTTGTTTCTATCATGAGTACCCTCTACTCCTAGAACTCTAACATCTGTGTGTTAGACAGATTTTTCTTGCTGGGACCCAAATATCTGATATAAATAAATTAGAGGAGGAAAGATTTGTTTTGACTCACCATCTCCAAAGTTTTAGGACTTTGTGCTGCTGTATGCATTGCCCTGGGCCTGAGGTATGGCAGAACATCATGGCAGAGGATGTTGTGGAGCAAAGCATCTCAGTTCATGGCAGCAAGAAGGCAGAGAGAGCAGGGGTGGTTGTGGAGGTGTGGAGGAACTGGGGAGAAGACACACACTCCTGGCATCTCCCTCAGTTACCTACTTTCTCCAACTGGTTCCCACCTCCCAGTAAACCATTCATCAACCAGTGGACTAGTCCACAGATGTGGTCAGAGCCCTCATGGACCAATCACTTTGTAAAAGCCCCACCTCTGAACGTTGCTATACTGGGGACCAAGACTACAACTCATGAGATTTTGGAGAACTTTTTAGATCCAGAGTATGACAATTTGCCTACTGCAACTCCTTCTTTATTTCCCTCTTCTGTGATGAAGTGCAGCTCTCTGAAGACATTCATCAGGCCTGTCTTGTTAGCTCTGCCTCCTCTTTGTCTAGCACATGACTTTGACCTTGTAGAGATTCCTAATTTATTTGTTGAAAAGTAGACACAGTTCCTCATCTTAGGCAATGAAAGAGGAGAATCCAGCCTAACCAAATAGGCTTTTCTCTCAGTTACACCTGCTAAATGTTCTCCCACTACTGAGGAAGAGATTGACATTCCTACTAGAAATCTACCATGCGGTGTTTATAGTACAATGTGTTCATGAGCAGTGTGCTAAGCTGTTTAGAGATCTAATTTTTGTAGATTAATCATGATCATTTCTACCTCCATGAGTTGTGACACCCTAAAATTTTCTGCTAAAGACTCTAAATATATCGCCTTATAGTGAGATGTCCGGACTCTGTGGTTCCTACTTAATCATTGCCATCAAGCTTTGTCCCCAGAACGGATCCTGAGATTTATAAGTCCACCTTACATAAAAGAGTCATGACTAAAACTTGATGATATTGTTAACACAATCTCCTGGCTTTGAGTGCTTTCTATGGGCCAGCCAGTGTGTTATGTAATTTACACTGATTATTGGAGTCACAATCCCTGTACGTGGTCGGCATTGTTATTACCCTAACTCGTTAATCTGTGTACCTGTCATTCTCTGGACTCCTGCCTCATGCAGACATTGCCCTCGGTGTCAGGGATACAACAGAATAAAAAGGTATAAATTCTCCCAGAAATGATATTCTAGTAGAGGAGAAGGGAGACCGATACTGAAATTATCAGTCATTTCACATGTTAAAAGTATTATAAATAAGTACAGTGGGGAAGAGAAAACGAGTGTCAGGCAATGCAATTTTGCCTTGAGAGGGCAGGGAAGGTGTCCCAGATTGAGTTACTGTCACAAAATAACATAGGGTGGCTTATAAAGAGCAGATATTTCTTTTTCAGAGTTGAAGAGAAGTTCAAGATCTTGGTGCTGGTAGATTCATTGTCTGGTGAGATCCCATTTGATGGTCCATAGATGGTGCCTTCTAGCTGTGTGGACCTCTTGTCAGGGCACTGATCTACATATGAGGGATCCATGCGCATGACCGTCTGCAGGGCACCATCTCCCAATGCCACCATTTTGTGGGTTAAGTTTAACTATGTGATCTAAGTTGAGCAGAGAGGGAGCCATGCAGCTATCTGGGAAAAGAACGTTGTGAGCAAGGAAAACACATGTGTAAAATGTTGAGGTGGCAGCATGCTGCAATATTTGGGGAATGACAATAGAATCAGTGTGATTAGAATAAAAATGGTGAGTGCAGAAGTGGAAACCGGGAAGGAGGAGCCTTATCACGCAAGGCCTTGTCAGCTATTTTGAGGATTATGGTTTTATTCTGATTGCAAGGAGATGCTGTTGGAGGATTTTGTGCAGAAAATAATCTGGTTTACATTTAAAAGGATATTATGGCTGCTTGGTTGAGAACAGATTGCATTGGGAAAAGGACAGAAAAGGGGAGTCTAACCAGGAGACTGTTGCGGTACTCCAGGCACGAGGACGTGGTGCTCATACCAGTAGCACTGGTGCAGATGAGAAGGAATGAACAGGGTCTGTATGACTCTACATGGAACCCACAGCTGTACAGATGGATGGGGTGTGGGTTATTAGGGGGATGAAAGAAGTCAAGGATGACACCCAAGTGTTTGCTCTGAGCAATCAGGAATACAGTGTTGTTTATTGAGATGAACAAGATTGGAGGACAGATAGATTAGGGTGCAAAAATACAAAGGTCTGAATTTGGACACTCCAAATTTCCTGTTGGATATCTAATAGAGATGCAAGGTAGGGGTCCAATGCATGTGTCTGTGGTTTGGAAGACTAAAAAGGGCTCAGCCCTTTTATGTAACATATTTGAGAATGCTTACATAGAAATGATATTAAAACCACAGAAACCAATTGGACTTATCTGGACTGAGAAGCTGGAGCACCCCAACATTTCCATGTTGTCTCCATTCTGGGACACAGAGGCTCTCACAGTGTTAGGAGAGACAGAGTTTTCTTGGGAATTTTTTTTTTCTAGGAAAGATAAAGGGGAAGGAAACAGAAATGGGTGGGGAAAGCCACAGAGCACAAAGCAGACCTGACACCTCTGAACAGGAATCCTGGAGGAAGCTGGTAGGACAGAGTTAGCCTCCAACTATAGGGAAGATCTGATGAAATCTTGGCCGACCCACCGGGGAGATCCTCCCAGCAGAAGCCCACCTTGGATGAATATGGCCAGGTTGGTATTAGTGCCATGCTGTCTGCTGAGCAGGGACTTCAGGCAAGAGCATGGCCTGAACTTCAGCTCCATGGTGGACCCCAAGGACCTTCTGATGAAGGTTGAGGGCAAACAGCACCACATACAGTAGAAGGTCAAGTTATTCCATGAAGGGGAGTCTGAGTGTGTTAGCTTCTTCATTTCTGTGTCCAAAAGACCTGAAAAGAACAACAGAGAGGAGAGAAATTTTATTTTGGCTCATTGTTTCAGAGGCTCAGTCCATGGTCAGCCTACTCCCTAGCTCTGAGCCAGGCCTGGGTGAGGCAGAACATCATGGCAGAAGAGCATGGAGGAGGAAATCAGCTCAAGACATTGAAACAGGAAGCAGAAAGAGAGTTCTGTTCACCAAGGACAAAAATCTAAACTCCAAAGGCCTACCACCAGTGACCTACTTCCTTTAGCCATAGCCTACCTGCCTGCATTTATTGCCCAGTTAATCCATATCGGTGGATTGATCCACCAATTTGGTCACACCTCTCATAAACTAATCATTTCACCTCTGAATATTCTTTCATTGTCTCACACATGAGCTTTTGGTGGACACCTCTGATCTAAAGCTAACACCAAGCAGTACACTTCTGTGATTACAAATCCTGGTTTCACCCAAGAGGATGTGGATGCACAGAAGAACCAGATCTCTACACTTAAGACACACAGCAAGGAAGTGGGTTTGAAGCCTGCCAGCCTGACTGTAGATGCCAGCCTCATTGTGCATGTTTGACAGTGTCAAATAGTGAGTCATATTTTGCTTGGCATGGTAGGGAGAACTCACTCAACTGGCTTGTACAGTCGGGCCAGGGAGGTGTGTGCTGATTCAGCGCCTCTGCTCCTTCTCTGGCTCTGACTTCCTTGGGATGTCTTTCTCTGCTCACCAACTTTCCACATTTAAACACACAAATGCCACAGGGCTCATCCCTGAACGAAAACTATGACATATTCACAGTAACTCCAGGAGGTTCCCCGCTTCATGAAGCTTTCTCTGGTTCTCTAAAGAAAAATGACATTTGGCATCTCTGAATTTGTAGAGCATCTATTTTAAGGACTGTTTTCATCTTGCCTTTCTACACCCTCAGATCTTGGTCCTGGGATGGTAGTTTATGGGACTCCAGCCAGAAGGCAGGACCCCTCACAGCCTCCACCTGTCCCAGCTTTGCTGAACTGCCCTGCCTCCTCAGTTCTTGACTTCTTTCCCATGAGCTGCTCTTTTTCTTAGAATAACTGCTCTTCCTCCAACATTCAGAGAGAGAGAGAGAGAGAGAGAGAGAGAGAGAGAGAGAGAGAGCTCTTTTGTTGGGAAATCTTTCTCTCTTCTGCCTTTTCCTAAGTGTATCTAGATGCCACTCCTCTGTGTCCCCACTCACACTGTGCTGGTGGTCTTCAAATATTTTTGATGATACCCTTAAGTATGAAATATCTTTCCCAGATGCCATGGTAAAAGCCAAACCTATGCACGTATCACATTCCAGAGAACTAGAACAGAATTGTCTCTTTAAACTTGTACTCTTATTGTTGTGCATGGCACACTAATATAGTCTAGCCTGTTTCATTCTTAAAAAACAAAAAACAAAAAACAAAAAAAACACAATGCCATCTGCAGCCCAGTAAATTGATTTAATGACCTGCCAATGGGACTCAACATGCAGCATGAAAAACACTGCCCTCTATGGACCTTCGTTAATGCATTCGGCTCAGAGTACTGACATCATTAGTACACTTGTCTGTTTCCCCTGGCAGACAGTAAACTCTGAGGGTAGTGATCATATCTTATTCTTATTTTTTTACTTCTATTTTAGCACCAGCAAATGTCTGAAGAATATATAAATGAGTTTGTGCTTGTTTTGAGGTCTTCACAACCACCTATTTTGAGTTTGAAAATGTAATGAACTTTCCAGGACCTTTGAAATGTGTACTTTAGACTCCCCAGATGTGATCTCTTACTCCAGAACTGTGCCCCTCTGCAGTATGTCAATGGCATTGTTAGCCCAACAGTCCCCTTATTCTGGAATATTCTTTTTGCCCATTTCATTTTTGTCATTGACATGGGCACACCAAGATCCTATGGGGGTTGTTTCTCTGACCTGAGGAGTTGGCCAAGAGTGCTCACCCACCACAGTGAGTCACTTTCTAAACCCATGACCAGAATGATGTGGATCAGTCCCTCTCCAGGGCTGGGAACATGTGTCCTGCTAGAAGGCCCTGAGTATTTTGCTGGAGGGTGAAAATTCTCTTTAAGCCAAGAGCCATGCTCTGGCTGTTCCAAACAGGGAAGAAGAACTTTTTCTTCTCACTTATAAACTTGAGCTTGTGAAATACATATTACGGAGTGGGGTCTAGATTTTGTCCCAATTTCCTTTTTCATTTATAAAACCAACCATGTTCCTAAATTTTGTTGTCTAGATTAAATAAAGTTGTGAATAGGTCTTATCATGAAGTAGTCATTTGAATGTAGCTATTCTGAGCTTTCCTTTCTTATAAGAATCATGGAATAGTCTAATTTTTTGTATTATCTTTCCTTTTAAAAGGTACTTTATTTGATGGGGGGCTGAGGATATAACTTAGTTGGTAGAATGTTTGCCTCCCATTCACAAGGCGCTCAACAACACCACCAAAAAAAAAAAAAAGGTACTTTATTTGATAAAGCAGACATTTTATTTTCTCTGATTGTTCTTTTTAATCTGGCTTTCTAGTCTCTGCTCCTATGCTGGCTTGCTCAATCTCCTGAGGATTTGGATGTGTGGTTTGGGTGATAAATAGCAACGATGACACCACAACAAGTAAAGATGGCTTCATTTTTGGAAAGGTCCAGGAAAGGACTTGTCAATGGCCCAATAGGACATGAGATGATAAATATTCCAGGAAGGAGTCGTACCTCCATGGGCCATTATGACTTGACAACATGGTCTGTCCCTCTTTGCCAGACAGATGATGAAGTAGCCTGTCCTGTCAGGGCCTGATGCTGACTTGTCGGGGAAAATTGAATTCCTGAACCTGCCACGTGTGGTGCGGTGGCCAGAATCTCACTAGGAGGCATGGCAGGTTGTGCCTGCAGATTTTGACTTCTCACTGGAGTGTATTTTTCTGGGGAACTTGGGATTCCAGCTTTGAGGATCCGTGAGACCTCTATAGCCCATCAGGCTGATGCTACCTCATGTTGGGAGTGTTCTTGTATTTGTGTCTGCACCCTGGTCCAGAAAGAGCCCACAAGTTAAAAGAGCAGGGATGGTGGCAGCTCTGTGTGCCCCTCCAGTCTGAGTGAGTCCCCACCCACAGAAAACCAGGGCATAGAATGGTATCCAAGACCAGACAGAAAAGTGTAAAGGAAGCTGCATATCCTTCAGACCCTGCTTTTGAATGGGTGCCTTGGGGGATAAGGATGAATAGAAATCACTTACAGTGCCTTCATCAAATTATCAAAGCTGCTATTTAGAAGGACAGAATTAATGTGGACATGGGATCTCCAAGATTATTCCGTTTGCAATTAAAAACAATTCCCCAGATGATTTTGACACATCACGATCACTACCATTCTTAGAAAGATAACCCCTTTCCTCAGTTCATTTTCTCACTAATACCTCTAATGTATGTGCCAAGGATTCAGTTATTCTATTGCTACAGATGAGAAAACGAGGTGGTGGTGGTGGGGTGACTCAGGCATGTAGTGCTTCTGATTTCTGTCTCAGCTCTTGTTAACGTGGTCCTAACATTCCCAACTCATGAATTCTTGAATATTATTTCCTCAAATATTATTTCCAGCGCAGTGCCCCCATAAGACCTCAATGCCACTATCATAGAGTGACTTATTGAATCATGGAACCAGGAGACAGCTCAGAGCTCACTCAGTTCATTTAAATTGCTCCTCCACAGACTCTGAAATCATGACTTGGAGAAGAGTGGGATCTTTAGGATGAAAAAGTGGAAGAAAAAAAGCCAGGAGCTGGAGCTGACCTGTCTCTGCTTTGCATTTGTGTGGTTTGTCCCCGACTCCTGGCAGATCCCCTCTCCACGGTGAGGTCAACACTAATGGGAAAACCACACACTGCTTGGTCTCACAGGTGGTCTTCAAATATAACTCGATAGTTATCCCAAAGTCACACAGGTCCAAGATAAACAGAGAAAGTCACTCCTTTCGAGAATCCAGTGTACAAATACAGAGGGACAAGCTATGATACAGTGGAAAAGCTACTCAAAGAGAAAAAAATCGTATTTTTTTGTGAATTGAAACAGAATTTACAAAAAGAAAACCAACAGCGGAAATCAACAACAAAACCCACACTGAGGTACTGGACAGCATGGGCTTTCCTGCCTGGTACACACTCCTGGGAGCAGAATCTGTTTTCCATCTGGAGAATAGTTCATGGCCCTTTCTTGTCCCAGTGTTCTGAGCCCAGAATGGATGAAGATCCTGACCCAAGGTTGGTGTATATGTTTTCTTGATGCTACCGTGACACACTGTCTCAAGCTGAGCTGCTTACAGTCCCGGTGGCAGACAGTTCAAAATGGTTTTCATGGTGCTACAATCACAGTGGCCACTGGCATGGAGCTGGTTCCTAATGCATCCCGTGAGGAGTCGGCTCCTTGCATTGGTAACTCACACAGGATCTGGCAGGCCTTGGCTGGTGTCACCTCACTCCAATCTGTTTCCATTGTCACATTGCCTTCTGCATTCTAACCTTGCACCCTGCTGCTTTCTTCTTATAGGACTCTTGTGATTATCTTAGACCCCATCGCAGATAATCCATTATTACCTTCCCATCTCAAAATCTGTAGTTTAGGGTTGGGAATATAGCTCAGTCGATAAAGTGCTCTCTGTGCTCCAAAAGACCTCAATGCCACTACCACGGAGTGACTTTGAATGCACAAGGTCCTGGGTTCAATCCCCAGTAACACACACACATACTCACAAAAAATGTAATTTAATCACATCTGCAAAATCACATGAGGTAACATAAATTCTAGGGATTAAGACATATATGTCTTGTGGTGCTGTTACTCAGCCTACCACAATTGGTCAATCAAAGCAGCAGATTCCTCTAGCATCAGTCATTGTTTTAGGGGAGCAAGTAACCCAGATTGTTTCAATCAGAGGGAATCTTGGGACTGTGAAGGCTCTATGGGAGAGAAGCTCCTTGCTCAGGCCTTTTTCATTTGCAATTGAAAAAAAAGTTCTACCAGTTATAAATAACAATAATTTCATTGAGACCTGATTCTCACACTGTACACACCTTAGAGTTTGCCTGAACTGCCTCACTGTATTCTTACACAGCCCTGTGATAAGGTGGTTGCTGTGATTATCCTCACATTGTTTGTGAAGCTTGAGTCTTCAAGGGGTTGAATGAACAGCTCATGGAAACAGAGCTCATTTATAGGGAATCCCAGATATCATAGTCTCTTTAGAGATTTAACTACTTTACTAAAAAATGACTGTGGCATTGAAGGAAAAGGACAGGCAAAAATCTCAGTATCTATTTAAATTAAATTATAGCAATGAAGACTCAGCATAGCAACCACTGCCAGGAAGACCATATCTTTGCAAAACAGTGCGTGAGCCTTGGCTTTGTGATCAGAAGAATGACAGGTAAGGTTTTGAAGCCGGGTGCTGCATTCTGCTAATTGCTACATTTGCACTTGCTCTTCCTGGGAGCTGGGATGGAAATGTGTATGAATGATTCAACCATCCTGCTGGTGACACTAACTGGAAAATTTAAAAAAAAAAAGTTTATTAGTAGAGCACCAGCTACCTATGTCTCTGATAGATGTAACTGTAATAAGGGTTTAAAATGAAATCATTTCTAACAAATATAAAATTCAAATCTGTGTCTGTGGGCATACGTAGGCACGTGCATACATACATGTGGATTCTAGATCTTTCATCATGGTTGCTTTCACCTTGCCTCTTGGACAGTACCTTGGTTAATGACTCTCTCCTCAATTTATCCATTGCAGAGTGTGCTTAACTTGAAGCGGCATGAAGTTGGCATTTTGGGGGCAGATGCTGTGTACCAGACACATTGTCAGGTAATTTAATCACATCATCTCATTTTTATCCTCACAAAACTGTTTGAGAGGTGGAAATTTATTTTTTACATGAGGCACCTGCAGCTATGAGGTTATTCAATTAGTTCAAGGTCACACAGCAAGTAGGGGTGAGTGCTGACACAGACTGGGGTCTGTAGGATTCCAAAGAACACATGCTTTTTGCTTCACATCTCTGGGCTTTCAGCTATGAAGCCCTTGCTTTGCAAGGTGCATCACCTGGACTTACGTTCCAGGGCAAGTCATCTTGTGTCATTCTCCTCTTGTTTTATGAACCTTTGTTATTAGCGCCCAGCTCTGCATTTTACACAGCACCTCCTACTGAGGAGAGAGAAGTCACTCAAAACCATCAGAGCCCTGCTGCCAGATTGCAAGTTAGGTCCTAATACCCTCCAATCCCGGATAACTTGATAAATGTGCCAAATTCTGGAATCCTCATCTAAATCTTAGGAAGCGATTGCACCCCCCAGGGCTGTTCTGAGCAGGAGGAAAAGGCTGCATCTGAGGTTGTCATGGTGGAGGCTAGCTGGGTTGGTTTTGCTTCCTCCTTTCAGAAATCTGAAGAATGTCAGCAAACATGGCCTAATGGATTAGCTAAATTAAATTAAACTTAACCCCCCCCCCCCTTTTTTCCTATTGTCTAATCCCATTCCTCTTTCTCAAAGAAGTGTAGACAGGACAAGAAAGCTGGCATTCTGATGGAAATACTCCAGCTCTCTGGAAAAGACGGAATCCACGCTATAGATCAGAGCCCATGTGGCAGGTTTCATTTTTATAGCCTGGTGAGTGGCACATTTTGCTTCTCTTGTTTGCTTTTATCTTGAGGTCAAAGAAATGATGCAATTCATTATCCCCAGTGCCCGCCCTTCCCTTCCTGTGCATCTCTGCTCAGAGTGTCTGTCTGCAGAGACAAGTGGATTCACCTTGCTGCTATCTGGTCTCTTACGGCGCTGGTTCTTTTGAAGCCTGGTGCATTTATTTTGGCCATTTCTGCCAAATAATGACAAATTTATGGGGAAATCAGAAAAAAGAAATCTTTGTTTTCCATCTGGAAAGAACTCTGAGATGTTTATTAGTCACCTTCTCTCTTAAATCATCAAGCTTTAAATATGTTCAAGAACCACTGTGCTTGGAGGTAACTTGTTCCTGCTGGCTTATCTTGAGTCAGCTGTGGCCTGTGGACAAACACCCATGGGATTCGAATTTCTTCTGTAATAGGCTTAAAATATGAGGGTGTAATTAGGGAGTTTAGAAGTTGAATGAGTCTTCTAGCGTGCAAACTTGAGATAGGCCAAGAACCTTTGGCAATGGCCTATCCCAATGAGAGGCTGGTAATTTTTTTCAGTACTTATTAGACAATTGTGAGAAGCTCTCTTTAGAAAGTCATCCTCTTCAGTAGTGAGACACTTAGGAGGCATCCTTCCTACCTCCTTCCTCTTTCTTAATGTCAAGTCCTGTGGGTTTTGCACTTTTCTGTTATTCATTAGTTAGATGTCCAATTGCCTTATATTTTTTTTCTATATCTATTTTACCCTCTAATCAGTTTGCAACCAATTGTGAGGTTTTCCACACACAAATATTATCATATAATCATCTGCTCACTATTTTACCTCTAATGTGCAGCCAGTCCTGGCACCATTAAGTGTTCAATAACTCCTCATTGCATGACTAACGCGCTGCTGAGGACAATAACCAGAGAATTTTAGCAAATATCACTTTTATATTTCTTACTTGAAATTAATATTGGAATATACATTCTTTAAGTGGATCAAAAAACATGATATATGTCACCCATTTGTGTATGAGTTGCACCATGTTCTGAAAGGCAACTCACTAAGGATTGTGCTTTCCAATGGAATTGTATTGTGATTTCTCTTGTTATGGTTTCTTTCTAGTTAGGTTTTGAGGACTCTCTCTAGAAGGGCCCCATGGGATAAAATTTGGGTGCAAACGTATATTTCAGGTGAGACACAAGGAGGAAGTGGAATCATAATGGCTTTTCATAAAACAGAAAAAAAATATGATTGCCCTTATATCCCAGGGAGCTTAGGGGTGCAGAAGGTGACAGACAGGAAGTCCAGAAGCACAGGCAGTTCAATTCACGGGTTAGCAGAGCCAGAGAAAGACAGACAGAGAGAGACAGACAGAGTCAACAGAACCTGGGGACGGTGCATTTGTCCAGGTTCTTCTCCTCTGGGTGCTCCTGTGGGGCTTGCACATTGGGTACTCTTTAAAAGTCTGTCTGATCAAAGGAGCTCATTTGCATGAGCATGATGTTGACCAAGGGTTGACTGTGTGGTCAGCAGCTGCTTGGCATTGGGTTTTGGGTTAGTGGGATAAGAACAAATGGGACATATCACAATCACAGAGGGAAGGAGATTTCAGCTACACCAAAGGAGACAGGGTACCAGTGGGTTTCAAAGTAATTATATCAGGCCTAAAGTCTGAGACAGCAACAACATTAAACAACTTTATGAAAAATAAATATGTCCCAGGAAATAAATAAAGAACAAGAAACTTTTTTTGGTTTTAAAATACTCTTTATTCTGGTACACCAATATGATACTTTAGAACCTAGTTAGGGATTTTTTTTTTTTTAAGAGTCTATTACTCCTAGAACTGGTCCCAGCTGGCAATGAATAGTGACAGGAATGACGATCACGTCAAGATTAATGTCCCCAAATGCTGGGCCAAGAGGTATGTTGTGATGTGCAGGGGTAGGGAGGGCCAGAGGCCAGATGTAGAAGTCCCAGGAATAAATCTGAGTTATCATCCCATGTAAGGACTTCACCTGAACACAGGGGAAGTGGAAAAGGATGCAAATATTTATATTTTGCACAGTGTTTAGATTATGTCCACCAAAACCCTACTTTAATTGCACATCATTTCTTGTTTAATTTATTTGATGTGCCCTTGTTTACATTTTGATATCAAGAGTAAAACATTGAGTCCTACAGATTAGATCAGGTTCCTATAGCAAATGCTCATGTTGGATCTTCGTTTCACAAGTGTAATTAATTCTGCTATGTTTCAATTCCTATCTCAGTGAGTTTTCCCAGTGAGTTTGTGGGATTTGCTTTATGTGGTTTCTGCCTCATTCTTCTACTACCTGTTGGAAGGGAAGCCGTTTCAGTCCTGCCCATTGATGTGGACATACATGGATGTGTACTTGGAACCCACTGGAACATTCTTCCAGAGCCCCTTGGGTTTCTATAACCACATTCCATGGCTGCTGAAAACACTGACCCTGACCATCTGGTTTTCTTGGAAGTTTTCCATGGCTTCTCTTTCTCTTTGAAATTCTTCTGTAAACAATACATTTATCTTATGCCATCTGTCTACACGGTCACCCATTCCATCTACTCTGATGAAATGCTTCCACTCGGGGTCCTTCCTTCATCCTTTGGATCCATCTGGACTTTGGTTTCTGGAGATGGCTTCACTGCCCTTTTTGAATTCAGCACCTTTTGGTGGCTGTGTTGACCTTGCCACTCCTACTTTCCTTTTTGCTGGAAGGCGTTCCTAGATAACTTCCCAAGTGGGCATGGGGGGAGTGCCCTGCCTTCATTCTCATCTGCCTTGACAGTTGGGCTATTTGTAAAGTTCTGGTTTGGAAAATTGTTCTTCCTTCATAAATTTGAAATTTTTTCCTACCATTTTTGTAGTTTCCAGTATTTCCAGTATGTCTGAAGATACTCTGGCATTTGGTTCCTTCTTAGATTATTTCTTTTTTTCTTTCTAAAAGACTGCAGGCCCTTTGGGTATTCATTGATCTTAATGACATTAATGTGGATATATTTAATCAAATTTATTTATTTATTGCAGCCCTGGGATCAAACCCAGGATTTCACTTGTGCTAGCCAAGTGATCTACCATTAAGCTGTATTCCCAGAACTCTGTGGTAGGCTTTCAAAAATCTTTCCTCCTTAGCACTTTGTAGCACTTTTCATTTTTACTGAATTCAAATTTGTTAAAGAGAAATTCTCAATAGAATCCACTCTTTCAAACTACAGTTTGATAAGTGTCCATTTATCAAATTATTATAAATACTTATGATGGGACTCATAATATCATAAATGCATAAATTTATTCTGTCATATATTTGCCAAATAAAGAGAGAAACTATTTCTAGCACCACCAATAGTTCCCTTGGGCTGCTTCTCAGTCCATCTCCAACTTCTCATCTCCAGACCCAGAGACACTGATCTTATTTCTGCTCTATTATTTTGTCTTTTGGAGAATACCATATGAAGAACATGTCGGTTTAGTGTCTTCCTTCTCTGACTTAGCATTGTACTTCTGGTATTTGCCTATGTTGTGGAATAGAACAGTTGTGTGTTAATTTTTATTGCTCTTGGGCCCATTGCTTGGATATTCTGAAGTTTGTTGATTTGATCACCACTTGATGATCATTAGTGTTGTTCTTTTATATGTAAATAAAGCTGCTACCGATATTCATATACAGGTTTTTATTTGGTCACATATTTTCACTTCTCTTGGGTAAATAGTAATATGATTACCAAGTCATGTAATAATTACATGCCTAACTTTGTATGATATTCACAAAATTGTTTTCTGAAGTAGCTGGACTATTTTGTATTCCTGCAGTGTAAGATTTCCAGAAGGTCTGCATTCTCAATCGGCATTTTCCATTTTTGCCACTTATTTTTTAATGTGCCATGGTCATGGGTATGCTGTTGAGTCTCCTGGAAAATTCACATTTCCCTCCGTTCCAGAAACTTTTCTTGTCTTATATCTTTGGCAATACCCCTCCCTCTCTCATCCCTGTTACTCCTTACAGAATTCCTTTTAATACAATGCAGACCCACTGGATTGTCTTTTCTCTCATACTTCTATTGTCTATTCTCTCATACTTCTTTGTTTCATTTTTACTCTAGGTTCTGTGTATTTCTTTCACTTTATATATGACTCATGTATTTTTTTTCTTTTAATTGTATCTGTCATCTTAACTTCTAAGAACTATTTCTTGCTATTTTATGTTTTTTTTTAATGTCATTGGATTCTTTTGTCAGAATACTAATAATAACCTGTATCCTGGTTGGAATAGGCTAATTCTTCCAGAATCTCTTTCCCAATTATTTGCCTTTGTTTTTCTGCATCCTTCTTTCCTCATATTTCTCGTGCTGTTTTGTTCTCCACTATCACTCAGGAATTAGGCCAAAGGATGCTTTCCAAAGCTCTAGGTGAAGTCAGACAGGGTGTGCAGACCCAGAGGCCATTCCTTCCATTTGCATCTTTCATGTTCATCGCTCCATATGAAGCAGGGGAACGGGGTCTGGTAAAGGTTAGGGGCTATCTAGCTGCAAAGAGGAAACAACCCATTCATACTAGGAAACAACTATGCCCTAAACTCTTTCAAATAATGATAAAAACAATTAACAATGTTACAGGGATTATAACCTCCATGATCCTGCTCTAAGCATTTTTCACACATTCATTTAATCTTCATTTTTGGTATGCGATTGTCGTTATCCTAATTCAGAGATGGGAAACTTGGGAACCAGAGAAGTAAAGTAAAATGTCTAAGGATGCACAGCCGAAAATTGGCAAAGCTGGGTTTGAGACAGCAGTTTTGACTCCATGTCTTTGTTGCTAGGCAGTGTGGCTTTCTACCTGAAAACTTCCAACAAATCTGTGAGGTAACTTACAGAAATCATTGTAACTTACAGAAGAGAGTTCTGAGATCCTGACAGATAGAAGGACAAACCTAATTCCACAGAACTCATGAGTGTAATCTAATTCCGAATCCTATATTCTATTGCCTCAGATTTGTCTAAAGAATGATAATTTTAAACACTTAAAAATAAAGATTTCTTGACAAATGAATCAATGTTTATTTGAAGCAGGGTAACATTTGAACTCAATATTTTGGTTTAAATGTTAAAAACAAAAACACAAAATCTTGTTACTAATGATCTGTGCAAACTGTCTCTTCTACTTTGGAACCCACAATTAAGATCTAAATATCAATTATGTTGTTTCTCAATAACACAACGGATCAATAACCTTCATTTTGTGTTCTTTTTAATTACTGCGTGGGGGTTTCTGCAGAAACACTCTGAGACAGATCTTGTGTATTAATCTCCTCACAGAGTTCTTGTTCCTCACAATGGAGCAATCAGACCTTGATTAATGTTAGCATTAAACTAACTGCTATCTAATCAGTTGACAAAAATACCAGTTTTGACTCCAGTTTTCTGTGGTCTGTTTGTTTCTGATTCTTTTGATTGGTGTTTGCTTTGGGAAGGGTGAAGAAATGAGACATCCATTATTCATGGAGTGAACAGAAGAGAATTGGTGATATTCTCTCAGGGTTTGACAGAATGGCAGAGCAGTAGCTCAAGGCTTAAATGCAAAACCACCGTCCTCCTTCCCATCCTGCTACGTTTTTAAGAAGAGACAATTTCAATCAATCACCAATAAGTAAAATGTCCCTCTAGAATTCCACATCATGAAAAATGGTACCATCAGCCACCACATTTCCCATGAAGAAAACCTGGAATCAATCTGCTTTTCTGCCTTGTATTCTAGATTCCTTCAGATCCTGATATTACCCTTTCTCCTTTTAGCTCTGTGGAATTGGCTGGCACTCACCATATGTCTTACTCTATTTCCACACCTTTTTACTCTATCTCCCAGCTTCTGTCTTACCCCCATCTACCAGGCCCCCATGTTGGAGCAGGAGATCTTCCCAATGCAGTTCCAGATCTGTCTCATGTTAACAATTCACGACTGGGTCTCTGGAGACTCTACCAGCTCTTTGGAGCCCTAGGAATCAATGAAAATATCTCAGAGTTCTGAGTGTTCCTGAAAGAAAAGGCTTGCACCCTGCTTTGGGAAGAACAGTTCTATTTGGACCTGACTTTTGTGTAGGGATTCCGAATGACAGTCATTTGTAAAGTAACTAAGGTTTTTGTAACCAAAAGAGCTTGAAAACTTCTGGTCCATGGGGGAAAATTCTCATCCTATCCATTGACATACACAGCCTAAGCTGTGTCATCTGAGGGCAGAGGAGGTGATCTGTGAAGAGGGTCCTGTCTTGTAGTAGACCCTGGCCATACTTTAAACATCAGCTTACTAATTTTCCTGCAGATCAATGGGCAATCTCCCAGCCAGAGCATGTCTGCTTTCTTCTATCTGCAATCTCCGGTCTTTGCTGGTCTTTCTGAAACTTTTAGTTAGTCTTCAAGACTCAGTTCAAGTACTCCTTTCTACAGAAACTTTCTGGGCCTCTAGACTACACCATCATGCAATGCAAGACAAATACTATAATGTGCACTGTTTAATCCAGCAGCCACTAGCTACTTGTTCATCATGGAAGTTCATCATCTGCAGCCCACTTTATTTCATGTACTGATACACTGTGTGAGTGCTTTTGGTCCTTGATCTTTGGTTTTGAGTCTGTCTGATATGCAAGTATGGCCAGATCTTTGACTGAATTCAATTTGACTTGAAAATTAAGACAAGTATTAGCATCTCTATATCACAAGCTCTGCTGGATGCTGGGCACCTCACCTACTCAGAGAAAAATAAGCCATTTCCATAGGTACTCAGCAGAATCCAAGGAACAGCCACAATAATCCTGCTCTATTTATTGGAGCCTGTATGACATACTCTATCATAACTGTGCTATGCCACATGAAGCCTAGAAAGCAAAGAACTTTCTCTGATTGATGGCAGGAAAAGAAGGCAGAATCGGAGTTGCAAAGAATAAGAAGGAGTTGCTGTTCTGCTGCTAGTTTTAAAGCTGGAAAGAGTCACGTGAGAAAGAAGGGGACAGTCTCCAGCTCACAGCTGATAGACCCCAAGGAAACGGAAACTCAGTCCCACAACCACAATGAACTGTATTCTAACTAAACCTCTAGTGAGTTGGAAGAGGATTCCCTCCCATGGACTCCAGCGACAACTTCAGATTCATTCTATCTTGACTTTCATTCTCGCAATCAAAACTGTGTTACTATGTGGCCATTGCTAAAGGAAAAATACTAAAACCAGGCAATATAAAGAAGGGAGGTTTACTTGCTCATGGCGCAGAGGCTGGGAAGTCCGACACCATGATGTCAGCATTCCTTGGAATGTGGTAAAGGCTTCCTGCTGCCTCACAGCTGGGTGGAGGTGTCACAAGGTGAGACAGAGCAAGCTCACTACAGAAAGTGAGTGTGTGTCTATACTACACTCATTGATCCATTAATGCACTGGTGAGGGTGGAGCCCTCAAAACCCCATCACCTCCTGAGAGTCCCACCCATCAGTACTACTACATGGATGACTACATCTGAAACACATGGAGTTTGAGGGTTGCTTTAATCCAGAGCAGAGACCCTCCACAGAGAACCCAGTTCTGCTCACCTGAACTTCTTATCTATAGAACTATGAGAAATAAATAGTGTTATTTATGTCATTTTAAGCCACTAAGCCTGTGGCAATTTTTTACACAGCAATAGTTAACAAATGCTGCGTTCTTGCAGAGCACAGAGTTATTTTAGCAGAAAGGGAAAATATCTGAGTAATAATTATAATGCAGCGTGATGTGTTGGTTTGAAAAAAAAGACTGAATCGTTCTATACCAGGATGGAAGTGTGAATCACTTTCTCTGGAGCATCTAGGTGAGATGTGACTTGGGATTTGCAGAATCACAGGTGTTTGCCAGGGAAAGAGGAAACCGAAACGCTGTCCTTGCAGAGGGCAGGGCATTTGCAAACAGGATTACAGGTTGCTGGCTGTAAAGCCAACTTTGAAATGCAAATTATTGGGCTAGAGTTTCTTCCAGGAGTGTCTCTGGGATCCACACTTGTGGAAGAAGGTGGGATGGAGGAGGAATATGCAAAGGGAGAAGAAGTTGAGCTGCACTTCTGGAGCCCCCAGAGGTAGTCTCCACTAAAGGTAGCTTAGGAGTGGGAAAGCCCATCAGAGACGACCCGCATCCATCCTGGTGAGGAGACCAGACATCATGGCAAAGGACAAAGGCTGCCTGTGGAAGGGGGTGCGACTTGGGCAAGACGGGTTTCTGAAGCCAAGAGTGTTCCCACTGAGGGGTGACAACTAAGGGATTCTTTCATCAAAATGCCTTTCTTAGGTGGGGTCTGGGAGGCCTGCACTGAAGCATGAATGGATCTAGTTTATTCTGAGACGGGTGAGAACTTGAGCCTGGCCAAGCAAGAGGATATGCAGAAAAGTGGAAAAGGTTAGTAAAGCCACCAGTCCAAAGAGGTGGGTGAGCCTCGGCTCATGAGGGGCCCTGTGTGTCAAGATGACTGGGTGGGGTTGTACCCTACTGGAATGGGGTACCGGCAGGAGGTTTTAGGAGGGGAGCGAAATGAATCTTTATTAGTTACATGTTCTTTGGGCCACGGAGACAGAATGGGCTTCATTCAGATTTAAGTTCTAAGGAAAGGAAAGAAAGAAAACGTGTGTGAAAAGATAAAGTCAGAAGAGTCGGGTTTGAGATGTGAGGGAGATTTGGGGATAATCTTTATTTTTTTGATCTTGAATTTATAATGGGCTCATGGGATATATTTCATTATTTAAACAAATCGGTGAATGTCAGTCCTATTCATTAAGCTTAGGAATAGAGGTGGAGTAGATTTAAAGGTAAAGGAAATTGTTGACAATGTTTTTGGGGGAGTTGGTGAAACTGGATACAATTTGTAGGAAGTAGGGAATATAGAAGCAGGAGGAACCAGATGAGGTGGTTCACGCCTGTAATCCCAGTGGCTCGAGGGGCTGAGGAAGGAGGATCATGAGTTCAAAGCCAGCCTCAGTAAAAGTGAGGCACTAAGCAACTCAGTGAGACCCTGTCTCTAAATAAAATACAAAATAGGGCTGGGGACGTGGCTCAGTCGAGTGCCCCTGAGTTTAATCCTTGGTACCAAAAAAAAAAAAAAGATGAAGGAGGCAGATCAACCCTAAGGAAATCCAGATGTCATTGGCAGAAGGAGGCATTTCCTAAGTCTTTGAAGGTGTTAACAAGATATAACAAGATAGAACCCATTGGGCAAGAAGAGACAGTGAACAAAATATAATCTCAAGGACACAGGGGTCAAGATAAAGGGGAAGTGAAGAAGCTCTTGGCAGAGGAAGAGAAAGAAGATCAGGTGGTATCAAAATCAGAGGGAGGAAGGTGAGAAAAGTGAGTGGGTGAAGTTCAATTGCACTGGAGTTACTACAAGTGGGCCAACCCAGGCACACGTCCAAAGCCCTCATGGTTGACCATCCAGTGGAGAGACACATATGGACACATATGGAATGGCAGCATACTGGTGCTAGGGTAAATGCCTCGGATCACAGTGTGGGATGCAACAAATATATGATGGGAAAGTCTGAGTTCATTTGTGAGAGCTAGGAAAACTTCCACAAAGAAGTGTCCTAACTAAAATCTGAAGGGCTGGATTGTGCTGCCTCCAAATTATAGATGGTTTTCTAGCCCCCAGTACTCCAGACCTTGAGTGTATTGGGGTATAGTATCTCTAAAGAGTAATAAAGTTAAAATGAAGTCATTGGATAGACCCCAATCAAATGAGAGTGATGTCCTTGAGAAGACATAGACATTCACAGAGAAGACACTCTGCAGACCCCGGGAGAGAATGGCCATCACCAAACCAAGGAAAGAGGCCTCAGAAGACACCAAACCTGCAGATACGTTGATCTCTGACTTGCAGCCTCCGGAACTGACGTGAGTTATGTGGCTGAAACCGCCCAGTCTGTGGTACTTTGTTACGGCAGCTCCAAGAAACTAATCTCAGGGAAACCCACCCAGCTGAATGGAAAAATGACGCAGACGGGTATTTAATACACTCTGAATAAGACTTGGTGGTGGTGAATGGGATGTGGGAAGCAAAGCCTGTGTGCATGAGAACATGGATTAGGAGCACAGGTTCCAACCAGCGAAGGGCTGTATCCATGATGCAGGAGGTTAGGGAGAGGAAGCGTGAATGAGGGACATGGGAGCATGACCAAGTGACCAGTTGCCCCTGTTTAGCCCCTTCTCACTTCCAGTTGCCTGGGCTACATTCTATTTTAGAACGCACAGGGGTCTGCCCTCATGTAGCTTACAGATTGTTCAGGAAATTATATGACACGCAAGTAAATGCACATCAGCACATCATTATTTCATATTGTGTTAAGTCTTTTAAAGGAGAAATGGAAACTTTATGGAAGTCTATGTTCAGGCAAGGAAGAAGATTGGACTTTAGAAGTGGTCACTCCTGAGGGGGGGCTCAGGGCAGGGGTGGATAAAGGAGCCACAGGAGGGGCAGGAAAATGACTCAGGAGAGAGGGAAACTCATAGGCAAAGCCCGGGTGCAGATGGGAAGAGGCGTTTGTACTTTTCCATCTGTTGTGTCCAGTGTCCCCAAGGAAAAGAAGGTTCCCTGTGTAGGCAGCAAGAGGCCTGACCCTGCTCACCTTGGGGCCCCCCAGACACAGGGCCTGCTCTGCCTCCTGGAACAGCATGTAGACACCAGGCCCTGCAGTCTCTCTGGGGATAGCCACACAGTCCCACTGGGATGCTCCTGCCAGGGGACTCCTTCCTGTGGAGATTCGTGATGATAGAGACAGTGGGATGCTCAAGCCATTTCCAAGCTGCAGCAGGGTTGGAAGGGCCATTTGGCAAGGATTTGGGATCTGAGAGGGAAAGTCTTAAAGTGACAGTGTCTATCCATTCAACAGTCAATGAAAGTTTATTAGGATATAAGCACCATGCTCAGTATGGGTGCTCAGTCGGTCCCCAAGAAAACATTTTGGCTGTCTCTTCTGGGTTGAAATTGTTCCTTTCAAATAAGGTGTGTCTATGGCCTAATCCCTGGTACCTGTGAATGTGAACTTATTCAGAAATAGGATTTTTGCAGATAAAATTAATCTAATAGTCTCAGAACAAGATCATCCTGAATTTAGGATGTGTTCTGAATTCAGTACCTAGTATATTATTACAGAAAGGAGGAGTTTTGAGACAGAGGAGGTAGCCCTGTGGACACACAGACAGAAACTGAAGTAGTTGCACTTCCAAGTCAAGGAGCACCAAGAATTGCCGCAGGCACCAGAAGCTGGGAAAGAGGTATGGGGACACTATCAATTGGAATCTCCAAAAGGAGCCTGGTGACTCCTAGATTTCAGGCTTGTAGCATACAGATCAGAGAGATGATGCATTTTTTTTCTGTTTTAGGTTTCCCAGTTTGTGAGTTTGCTACAGCAGCTCAAGGAAAGTAACATGCCCTCTCAGTTTACATCCTAGTAACAGAGGTAGCACATGGGTAGGGGAAGAGGAGGCAACTAGGTGATCTTCAGTAAGACCAAACAGAGAAGCAGTGGGAAGACACATCACAGAGAAAGAGAGAGTCACCCAAGGCCCTTTCTGGGAGGTGACATTTGAGCAGAACCCTGAAGGGAGTAGTTTTGGGAAAAGAATCTGGAAGAAGACAAATACCCTGAGACAAGAAGGAGATGGATGGGTTTAAGGGACAGGAAGGGGACCAGGGCCACACTGCATTCTGAAGGGCAAGGCCAGTCATGCTGGAGAGGAGAGGAGAAGCAGAAAGGCATGAGATTAACTGTGGGGAGAGTGCACTCCTAGATCAGCATTCGGAGAGCTAGCAGGAACCATGGGAAGGTCAGTTCCAACTTCACAGACATGCTCACAAGCAAGCGAGATTTCCACCTCTAAGAGATGTAGGAGATCAGTCCTTGCCTTGCACACGGTGGCCTTCTGGGTCTCTTCTTTCAGTCTCACACAGGCAGTATGTCTTATGTCAGGCCACAAGTTCAGCCCCATTTAGGATTTGGGATCTGGGAGGGAAAGGAGTGCAGCCATGGTAGCCGAACATGAGATGGTCAATGTTCAACAGTTTAGGACAATTCAGGGCAGAATCCTGGTGCTGTACATGTTTACAAACACAAGTAGGATAATCATGTGGCTTTTTCTCTTTTCCTATGGGGCCAGTGTGTCAATCTTAAGATTTTTCTTTCTGGGAGGTGTGGAATTGGGGAGAGAGCTTGGAAAGACTTTGTATAGCTTGAACGATTTCCATGGGAAGTGACAATGATCATACCTATCACATTTCAAGCCATGCCCTGGGGTTTTGCATACAGGAAGCTACTTAATTCCTGCTACCCTAGGATGTTCATGTTACCAAACATATTTTCAATATAAAGAATTTGAGTCTCAATGAGATTAGTTGATTTATTGCACTCACTCAGATCAGAGCTAGTACACCCTGGCCAACAGGACCCCAAAGCTTGTGTCCCTCTCTGGTGCTATGGTGCCACAAAGACCCTTCCTCAGTGGACCTGAAACTGACACTCCTCTGAATGACTCAGTTTCCTCACCAGTTACCTGAAGAGCTTGGGCTAAACAGCTGAAGATTTCTTTTCTGTCTAAAACACAGGATTTGGTTGGGTCCCTGGAGCCCCAGAGTTGGCCGTTCGCATTTATTGTGCTGATCCATTTTCCACATCCAGTATGCAAAGTGAAACAAGCTCATTCCCTCTCTAACTGCTCTTGAGGTTGTAATTCTTATCTTTATTGCTACCCCTGCAAGGGGAAGTAAATTATTATGTGTGTGTTTTCATTGGCGCTCTCCCCTCTCTCTCTTTCTCTCTCTCTCTCTCTTTCAAAGTTAATCGAGTTACCTCCGTGTAATTTTTTACAGAGTAAATTTCCGACTACCTTTAACCACAAATTAGTCATCACATTGGGCTTTTCGGGGTTATATTAAGTCATTCGTCACAGATGCTGCCGATAATAGTTAACTTAGGCTAAATGTTTCCTTGTTCGGGGTGTTTATCACATTCTGTACCTGCCATGCCTGTGAAAATAAAAGCCAGGGAGGGTGTGAACCAGCTTACAGGAGGCACAGGATAATGAGTGTGAAAGAGCTGGGTAAACTGCAAACATCTCTGTAGGTGGGGGTGGGCACTGTTGGCATTAAGTCATATTTGGCAGGTTTAATCACTGAACAAAGGGAGGGGTAAACCAGAAATGTCAGTTCACAGTCAGTGGGGGCTGTGTAGGTGGAAAAACGGTTCCAGGTCAGGAATTTGATACTTCCCAGCAAGGACCCTGGATAAGTCCCTGACTCTCCCCCATCTCAGCTCCTCATTTGAAAAGTCAATGGGAACCTCCACTCAACAGGGCTGTTGTGAAACTTAAGTGAGTCATGCTTGGGAAGCCCTAGCCCAGTGCATTCAACCTATTTGGGCTTCTGCTCTGTCAAGGCACCTGTCTAGAAAGTCATCTCCAAGAGAACAGCTGGTTCATGTTGACCCATCACGTAGCACCCACGTCTCCTCTCGTGGGCTGCGGATAGGTCTACCCTCTAGATTTTCACGTGTGCCCCATGAAGACAGTTTTGAGTGTACTCTTTGGCATTTGAAACCTCTCGTTCCATCCTGATCTCACGCTGACCAATCCTAACCCACTTTGCATCAGATGTGGCTTTGACAGCATGTTCAAGTTCGAGCTGGCCCCTAGTTTCAGCTAAACACTGTTTATTGACACTCAATGAAGCAACCCAGTGGTTTCCATTATACTGGAAAACTCTACAGTCTATAAAGCCCTGCTCCTGGACATGCCCAGCCCTGCCAACTTGCCCTTGGAGGCTTCCCTCTTCCTTCACACCAGCTCTAGTTGCGCGGCCTTCCTGCTCCCACTCCCACCGTGGTCTGTCCGTATGCTCTCTTGCTTGCCTGGAAACCCTCTCAGAGCCTCTGTTCCACTTGTGCTTTCTCCAGCTCTGCTCCAGTCTTACCCCCTGAAGGAAGTCATCTCTGATTATCCTATTTAAAGTAGCAAAGTCCACCCCATTACTATTGTCTTATGTTGTCTATTAACTAAGGTTTTTGCCTGACATCTCTCCCTGGATTATGAAACACACCATGTTAGAGAGTGCGTCACTTGCTTGGCCCTCCATTTCTATCTCTAGAAAACTGCCTGACCCATAGCATGCATGTTAAAAGTACTTGTGGAATGAAAGAATGATGAATGATATAAACTCCCAGACTTTCATGAATGTTTCATGATTCTAGAATTAAAGGGCTGGAGACAAACATTTGCTGAGCTAGGGATGGACCCTTCAAGTAATCACTCTGTGAGAGATCACATCACATTAGGCAGGGGTTATTATTCCCATTTTAAGGATGAGAGGAAAATGAAGGTCAGTGATTAGGATACTCAGGTAAAAGGCTGGGACACAAAACGGGTCAGCTTCTAACAGAAATGCTCAGAGATGATTTGCTTAATGAGCAAACACTTAATTGAATGCATAATCCAGGATAGGAAGCCATGTTTAGTCTGAAGGGATTGTTGTGCTTATGGTTATTGATGTCATCATTGCCATACTATCAGTGTCACCTACTCAGCAGTGTCACTCAGTTTGGAAAACAAATTTGATTTGCTCATTTCAAGGAAGCTGACTCCTGGATTCTTTAACAGAAGACAAGCAATCACGCCCCACTTGAGTGATTCCAGGGCTGAGTGCTCCCTCTCTTAGGTTATGGTAAAAGTAGGAGGGGAGGAGGTCATGCAGGAAGC
This sequence comes from Marmota marmota marmota, assembly GCF_001458135.2. Taxonomy (NCBI): domain Eukaryota; kingdom Metazoa; phylum Chordata; class Mammalia; order Rodentia; family Sciuridae; genus Marmota; species Marmota marmota. The sequence goes on from NW_026000108.1 coordinate 7,388,426, forward strand.
CAGTCCCTTGGATCACTAAGTCCCAAGGTGTTGAAAAGGCCCTGAGGATATGAACAGCTGGGGCAGGGGCTGTTCTGAGAGCATCAGGCAGGTGATGGGCCTTGGTGGAGAGTCATGAGCTGCAGACCCAGGAGCAAGGACTTAGTGGTCAGGAGACAGGCTTCAAGTCCAGAGCCCTTGAATTTGTGACAGAGGGCAGATGTCATGATCTCACAAGGCTTCCTTGATAATAAGGACATGCCACATGCTTTGTATATCTGTTGTGAGGGTTACATAAAATTATACACGTAGAGAAGCCAGGAGAGGACCAAACTCAGCTTAGACCAAGGAGAACTGCCCCTACTCAGGCAGGCCTCTCCTCTCCCTATTCATATGAAGGAGCTGAAGCTTTGAGGACCCCAGGTCACTGGGAGGCAGGTCTCCTGCAAGGGCAAGGTCTACAGAGTCCCTGTTGAGTCTCTGCACCATAAAATGCCAATTTTCTATTGATTTCTTTATCATAAGTCACTAGTGCTGTACTTGATACACCTAAGTGTTTGTAGAATAAATGGTCCATGCTAACAACTTCAAAGCACTTTTATCATGGGGTTGTCCTTTCATTCATTCAACAAAGATTGACTCAGCCCAGCTGTTCCCAAGCGCTGGACTATAGCTAGGAGTCAAACAGCCTTTGCCTTCATGAAGCCGACACTCCATTCCCAGGCCTGCACATTGCAGATTTTATCTGATGCTAGTTTTTCTCCACTAATTCTGAGAAACAAAATAAAAAAGGGTATGCTTTTATATTTTCAGTTCACTGCTTCTATTCCAAGAGCAATTCTCATCCCAATCCTCTGGCCTTACTAGTGTCATTGAACAGATAATTCTTAAATACCCAACAAGATGAAACACACAGTTTCTTTCTTTTGATGAATACATAATGATGTTTTCTTAAAATCTATTTTTGGTTAAAAAATCTTTTTGTACAAACAGATTTTATAGCTAATGTTTTAAAGGAATGAGCAACCAAGGCATGTACCCAGAAGTTTGTCTTTATATTTCAAACTGTTCATAAAAACATTTAGCTCTTGTTCAAGGAAGTACTGTACTTCCTCGTTCCCATCAAGCACTAATCTCTGAAGCTAACCACACAGATCTGCGGCTTTCACATGTAAAACAGGATTATATAGTAGGCTGAACTTACAAAAGTAAAAAGAAATCAGCTGGTCAGATATAGAGTTGTATTGTAAGTTTGATAGTCCTCCTTTATTCGGTTTTCACTTCCAATAGTTTCAGTTATTTGCAGTAAACTATGGTCCAAAAACATTAAATGGCAAATTCCAAAAGTGAATAATTCATGTTTCAACTTGAATGTTCTTTTGAGTAGTATCCTAAAATATTAGTCCTCCCTGCCCAAGGCCGTTAATCATCTTCTTTCCAGTGTGTCCACACAGTATATGTTACCTCTCAGTCACTTAGTAGCCATCTCAGAATAACTTTTGCAACAGCATGGTGCTTGTATTCAAGTATTTGTTAGTATTAGCCTCATGCTGTCATTTTCTATATCATTCACCTCATGTATCTTATCACAGGTGTGACATCATCTCACACTGTCAAGTTAAAAAAAAAAGAATGGGCACAATGCAATAAAATATTTTGAAGAGAAAAATGAGAGATTGTATTCACATAACTTTTATTATGGTATATTGTTATAGGTTAATAACTAATAAGTTTTTACTATTAATCCTTTACTATGCCGAACTTCTAAATTAAATTCTACCATAGGCATGTATGTATAAGAATATAGAGTTTGGTGCTATCCATACTTTCAGGCATTCACTGTTATTCTGGGATTGTGTCCCCTGAAGATAAGAGGCTGACTGTTCCTACTTAATGTAACACAATATCCTAGTTATTGCTGCAAACAAAACTGACCAAATCTTTACTCTCATAGAGCTTATATCTTAAAGAAAGAGATGAATTTGAACGTCATGAAAACTAACTATGGGAAAATGTTAGGTCAGGCAAAGAGAAAACTGACCTTCCTATTAGCGAAACTGAGGTTGCTGCCCTGGCTGTGGGTGGGGCACTCTGCAAGGGCAACAACATTGACTGAATGGCAAGAAGAAGGTAGTTTTGTGAAGACCTGAGGACAGCACTCCTAAAGGAAGGAAGGCAGATACAGAGGATAAAATGCATGGACCTAGTGTGTTGTTCCAGCACAGCAAGAGGGTCAACTGGGACGAGGAACAGTGACCCAAGATGAAGGTCACAATGAGGGGCAGTGGTAGGTCACGTAGGGCCTTGGAAGGCACAGCACAGGACTGGGCAGAGCTTTATGCAGTTTTTTCCACACTGTCTGGAGAGAATGGCAGGGCACCTGGTAGGGGGAACAAGATCCTGGTGGGGATGTTGACACCAGATCATGCTGACCTGGATTCAAATTCCAGGGGTAAAAATGGTATGAAAAGACAGGATTTTAGATGGATTCTGAAAGAAGAGTTCAGAAGATTTGATGATGGATAGGGTCAAGGTCAGGGAAAGAGAAAATAATCAAGGATTGCTTCTTGCATGGGGCTTGCTTAACTGGTGCTGGTGCCTATTTGCAAGATAGGGAGGCCAAGGGAAGAGGTGGAATTTGGCGATGCAGGGTGACATGGGTCAATATGCTTGACTGAGTTCAGTTGACTTTAGATCCTGTTGGATCTGTAGGTAGAGCTGCTGGGAAGGCAGCCTTAACTCAGGCCAGGGACTTAAGGTTAGAAGGCACATTTGAGAGCCTTCCTGTAGGGGTTGTATAAGAAATGTTGAGAGAGGTGAGGAAAGGTCTGGAGAGCAAACCCGTGGGACTCCACGACTGAAGGATCTAGAGACAGCATATAAACCTAAGAAGGTGGTTTAGGAGAAAGCAAAGTAGGAGGTGTCTTCTTTTTCCACTTTCCTTCCTGACTGATCCTCTTGAAACCCTGTGTTCTCATTTGTCCACTTGGTGGCTTGTATGACACATGCCCACTTGTCCCTGCGTATCCTGACCTACTTCAACTCAGTAGGTCCCAATTTTCTAGTTTTGGCCAGTTCCCATTTTGATTGTATTCCTATAAAATTCTGAGCCCCGCCCTGACTTGGGATCTACTTAGATGCTCAATCTGGAGATCTATGAGCTTAAGACATGTAAGCATTTTCTGGGCCAGACTCTCAGGCTTTTGAAACAGAATGAGAAGAAAAAGCAAAATAAACTAAGACACTGTTACTGGTGTGGTCAATTAGTCACTCGGCTACCTCAGTCGCGGGGGTGGGGTAGAGATGTGGAGTCAACACACAGACACCGGGAGCTGGTGAGAACTGGCAGGTGACAACCTCAGTCAACCTCCAGGCAAGCCCTTTAATGCGGAAGTGATTACAATTGATATAGAATGCATCCTCCAATCCTACATAAGCAAGCAGGTTGTACAACATCTAGAAACCAATCATCTTATGATTAATGGAGCCGCACTATGAGGAAGCTCTAAATATTGCTATGCAGTGGAAGGCAGTCTAGAAAGATCTTTGTCCCTAGGAGAAGGGTCTTATGAGTCTGGAATTTCCTGCCCTGAAGCACCTAACTCTCTAGCTCTCGGTTTCTTGGCCTTGTAGCTTGGCAACGCTGACCTCAAGCACTGAGGATGTGGTTTCACTGACGGCTCCCTAGAGCAGAGCGCCCCGTCCTGCAGGTGTTCCTGTCGGGCCTGTAGGAGCAGAGGTTTTCCCAGCACTCTGAGCTGCTCGTAGCTGCTAGCTGTAAACCAAAAGTTATTCCAATAAGACACTGTCTATAATAATTAAAAACTGTCTGGCTATTATTAATTCATGTTTCTATCCAACCGATAACATCTGTATGTGTGCTTTGGGTAGGTAGGAATGTGGTTTGAATCTTTGAGTCTTTCTGATTCCGGTGTCTGGGGGAAGATGATGTAGGTGGAAGCCCAAGATATCCAGGATAAGTGTCTAGACCAAAATACCTGATACTCCCTGTAGCAGGTTCATATGATCATTTGTCCCCACATGTCTGACAGGATAATAGCAATAGTAATAACAATAATGATAAATCAATTACCAATAATTGGGGTGACTCCTGCAGGAGGGTGTAACTCAGAAGCCGGAGTCACCCTCAAGATGAGTGACCCTTCATCTCGGGTCACTCTCCCTTATCCATGCTGACCTTCTTGCTGTGCTGGAACAGCACACCAGGTACATGCATTTCAGGTCCCAGGCTCTGTGCAAGGAAGAGCCCCATGAATGTTCACAAGGAACTGAGAAGCAGGTGTTATTATCTCAGTCGGTCAGACAAAAAACTCAGCTTACTTATGCGCTCAAGATTGTATAATAAGTAAGTGGCTGAACTACAAATTAAACTCAGATTTGTTGGACTTCAGGCCTACATTTTAAGCCCTTCCTCAAATCACCTGAAGAGGATGTTCGAATGTGCCTTCCAATTCAGCAGATCTAGAAAAGCCCTAAGAGTCTGCATTTCTATTTGGCTCCTACCTGGCACAATGCTACTGGTCCATGGACTACCCTTGGAGTAGCCAGACTCCAGGCCTGTTTGGCACTGCCCCTGGTGACCCGGGTTGCATGTTTCCCTTTCTATGGTTATGGGGCAAGTGCTTACTGACAGAATCGACAAGAAGAGATGAAACACCAGATAAGGCCTTCCCATCTGTGTAGGAAGGTACCAATCTAAAAGTACAATCTGACCTCTACATTTCTTCACTCCAAGGAAGGCAGGAGAGATTTCAGTTCTCTTATTTTCGTGACTGAGTTATTACTGTACAGGGCTGAGCAAAACACCTACTAATCATATTTTGACTAAAACTGAAATCCAGATGTAAAAGGGGATCTGAGTTCGGTTAGGAATGCACCTTTGTGTATAATATCAAGGGAAAGTTCACTCAGCTTTTTCAGACCTAACCATAAATTACATTTTATGTGAGTGCATGGTAATTTTTTTCCTTAGGTACTTTTTTTTTCCTTCAGTAAACCTGAAATCCTTACAGCCTTATCTGCCTTTCCTTCACCCTGCTCAGAACATGGGCAAAGCTTCCTCCACTTCTTGACGGGGGAATAGAAAGCCCAGATAATTTAAGCGATTTGCCCAAGGTCACCCTGGGAATCAGAGATGAAAGAAGGAGTGGACTCGGTGCCCCTGACTCCTGGCTCCCAGCTCTATCTCCCTAGCCCACGGCTCTCCCTGTGTGACAGGCATTCTTTCTAGGGAAACAGAAAGCTGATCAAAGGGATGGATTAACAACCTTAAAAACGTGAAAAATAAGGTTTCTGAAGAATAGGTAATAACAAAACTGTGCTAGACTGCTCCCTGAATTTAAGTGTGGTGTTTAATTCTCCACCATGTCGTTGTGACTGGATTTCAGGGACTTTTCCTCTTTAACCTGTCCACCTGCCAATGGATAGGATTCTTGGTTCCCCCATCTCACTGATATGAGGCCTATACAAATTGATCAATGCGTTTTGGGTCATCTACGATGACTCTCCGTACAAGTTGACCTCTTAAAACTATCCCAGAGGTATTTGATCAAATTTCAAGTTTTCATTATTATACATTTAAAAAAATGTATTTTTATAGATCATAAGCCATACCTGTGTACCTGTCATGCTGATTGACTTTCCTCTGCTCCTTGATTATCTTATACTCTCAAAATAAATGGGTTTTACCCACAGTTTCTTCTGTTATGAGCATCTAGTCATGGTTTTATTTGTCTACGATCTTACCTCATATTTAGTCCAAGACAGAATGTTCAAATATGGAAGCTGGAGTTTGGCTCAATGAGGTCAGTCTGACGCACTCCATCTGCCGCAGTCTGGCTGGGCACAATCAGGAGCCACTTGTCAAAAGAAACTAACTTTATTTTTAGAACCACACACGCCAAACAAAACAGCCTCTCAGGAAAAACCCTCAGAGCCTCAACTGCCACCACCGGCTTTTCACAAGCCTCTCTCTCCCACACAAGCTTCTCTCCCCCTCCCACAATCCTCCTGCTCTTGAGGCCGATTGGCTGGGTCACGTGGGCGGAGCCAAAAAAGTCCCCCAATGAGCAGCTCCGTGGTCTGAAAGGGCAGGGAAACAGCCCAATGAGCATCACCGCAGAGGAGCCAATCAGCTAGATGTTGCTGGGGCCGCTGTGAGCCAATCATCAGCCGGCAGCTGGAAGTTTGCTGGGGCCCCTTCGGCTGTGGCTCTCAACATCCATCCACTTCTTTCTGCTTTGGTGGCTGGCATTACACCTGTGCAGACAGGCTTGAGGCTCTCTGGTTGGGGCAGAGGTGGAGGAAGCGCCAATCCCTCCCCAGGTCACCAGGGTCAGACCTGAGCATACTGTTTACATAGGCCAGCCAGAGACAGGTGGATCTGGAGATAGATAGCAAAATTGGGCCTGTGGGAAACTGCTGAGTGTCCTAACGGATTGAAAAAGACTATTGTCCAGTTCATAGGACAGGAATGAGATAGATGCAAAATATCAGGAGATAAGTAAACACAAGAATGGACAGGAGATATGAAGGAGAGAAATCAAAGAAAGGATGTTTGAGACCCCCAGCATGAACAAGGTCAGAGGAAAAGAACTCTACTATATTGGGGGTCAGCTTCATGTTATGAGAAGGGCTAGCAGGAGGTAGGGGATACCCTGAGGGAGGAGTTAGTCTGAGGTAAGCTATATTTGAGGTTGTAGTCATTCTGAGTTGGAAGCATCAGAAGGTTCCAGTTCATCTTTCTCCTCTTGTTCTAAATTCTTGAGAGAGGAGATGATGTCATACTTATTTGGTGTCTATTGCATGTAGGAGCAACGTTCTTAAAACACAGCGAGAGTTCCAAGTATACCCACTACTTGCCTTTTGTTCTTTTTCTTGTAAACTTGAAGCTCCACACAGAAAACTGTTTTTTTATCTGATCAGATTATAAGTCAAGCCTTCAGTGGAAGAATAGGCTCTATCAATTAACTTTACATAAGCATGATTTTGGATAGTGGTTAACATACGGTCTATGGGGTTCATCTGTACAGATTTGATCCTGGCCCACTATTTAATAGCTGTATGGCTTGGGGAAGTCATGTAACCTCCCTGTGCTTCCACTTCCTGGTCATGAATAGGGGAAAATGACACTCCTTGAATTGCAGGGCCTTCATAAAGTGAAAATGGGTGTAAAACATTCAAAAAAGTGTGTAGAGCTTAGTAGGTGGCTTTCCAAATGCCACTATGTTTATGACTAATTTCAATCTAATTGTGATTGCATCAGCCAATGTTTACCCTGAGAAGCTGAACCTTTAGAATTGATGGATGGACAGGTGGATGGATGAATAGATGGGGTAAAGGTATGTGTTACAGGAATGGACCTTCTATGATTGTGGGGCTGGTTAGGCAGTGTCTGTAAGTCTGTCACCACAGCTGACACTGGAGCCTCCCAGTCCACAGGGAGGGACTTGGGAAGGGACCATCATGAGCAGTCTGGGACCCACAGCATGAGGTGGAGACCCACTAGACTGCAGTGAAACACACATCTATTCTTGTTGCCTCCGAACTTGGTGGGAGAAAGGGTGTCTTGCAGAAGCTGGGAGAACTCAGCACAGAGTTGAACATAGCCCTGTGCTGGGAGGTAGAGAAGCTGAAGAAAGGCTCCTAGGGAGGGTAGAGAAACTGCAGATCCAACTGCTGCTTCTTGCCAATTAAACAAGTCAGTAGATCAGTAACAGAAAGTATGAGGGACCAAAAGAGCTTTTCTTTCACCCTCCTCTAGCTTTCTACTCTGGCACCTGTAGTGTGTAATTCTTACCCCTGCCATTACAAGGTTGTGATTGTGTTCCCTGTCATTAATTCCATACTCCAATCAGCAAAGAGAGAGAGTAAATAAGGTAGAAATGAAGCTCTATAGCTGGTCAGGAAGTTTTCCTAGCAATCAGTATGAGACCACAGCTCATCTTATTGGTAGAAGAGCTCCAAGTTGTTTTTGTTTATTTATTTTCCTCGTGGATGTGTTAATGCTTCCAAACAAATTAGATTCTGTTAGTGAAAAAGATGCTCAGAGAGAAGCTGGATCAGTAAGTGCATCAACTTCCAGAGAAGAAAGCAATATAATCAGGGAGATTAGCAAAAAGTCTTAAAAAGGGAAGAACAGTTTCTTGGAGCATGGTAGTGTTGGTAAACGTGGTTGAGGAGGATATATTTGAATGTAGAAAATGTAGAACTGATGAATGTGACGTAGAGTGGTCTGGAAAAAAGATTAAAAATCTCATCAAGGGCCACCTTGATGTAGGATAAGGTGTTGAGCTGCTAAACTTGGGGATGAAGCTGCAGGATGCATGCCAGCACTCACTCACTTTCTCAGTGATGAAGCTGGACAGAAGGAACAGCTGACCAAATCAAAAACTGGTGTCCAGCTCTTTAAACGACTGAGTTCCATAGGCTAAAATCACAGCACCAAATTTTGATGCTTGCCTTAGCTGTTCAATAGATAAAGTCTGATGTACAACTGAAGAAGTGCAGAAAACAGGTTTGGGGTATGTTCCAGCGGTAGCACTTACCAGCTGTGCCTGCAAATGATTTGGTTTTCTGAGCCTCAGCTTCCTCTGGCCTCAGAAGGGGAGACTAAAGTCTTTGTCAGAGGCTTGTTCAGAGAATAACCTGGGATTCTGGAGAAGAATGGCTTAGCTTCATCCTGGCTTCCTGATCTGGGTAACTATCTTCTTTTCATTTATCTCAGACTCACACAGTGATTTGAAGGCAAATTGGTGTTTTGGAAGGAGCCAGACTTCAGTATGACCCAGAAATGCTTCAAAATCTGCTTCTCATCAGTGATATGGCTCTGAAGGACTTAACTTCTTTCAACCACATTTCTCACAAATGCAAAGCAGGGATAATGATACATCATGGGCTTAGTGGGAGGCGAACACTATCAGAATGGAGTGAACTTAAATAAAACCTAGCACCGAGTTGGAGCTCAAGGGCCTGCACATGCAGCCATGTGCTAAGCTTACACAATGGGAAGACAGGGCATTGCAGATGTTTCAGCCTGTACCGATTGTGTTTCCCTTGCTGCCAGCTTCTTAAGCCAGGTCTGCTTGACACAGTTTTGTTAATCCCACTTTGTAGGAGAAAACCTCTATCCCACCCTGGTCCATCCTCTTGCTACTGCCACAGCCCTTTAGTGTCAGGACTCCTGGGGACTTTGGGTACAGAATAATCCAGGTGGGGAGAGGAAGGGGAAGGAAAATAAAGAGGAGAAGGAGAAGAAGAAGAAGAAATTAGCCAGGGAGGAAGGGTGGATTTTACTTGAGCTGAATTCCAGTGGTGAAACAGTGAGTTCTGGGAATAGCTGACCTGTTAAAGGACATACAGGGACACCTCCCTGTTCACCTGCTTCCCTCAGGACTGTCAGTGTGAATCTGGACAGAGATGGTCGGCTAAGGCTACAGGCTGGGTCCGGCGCCTGCCAGGAAGACTTCAGAGAGTTCGGTCGTGCCTCACATTTAGAAAGCCTGCTGTCAACCGACTAATCACAGAGCCTTTTCCTTGTGACTAATGGGTAGTTTTCTTTAATCTCCAGAAACCTCTGATCAATTAACTGCTATTTAAGCCAATCAAGGAAATTGAGATATGGGGTTTAATTAGCTTTCTGAAGGTTATACACAGCATCAGTCAGCAGAGAATCCTAAACTGAAACCCAGGGTGGCACGTGGAAGGGTTCGGAAAGAGGTATGGTCAGGTGATAAGAAAGATGTGAGCCAGCATCAGAGTGGGAGGTGTCCCCCAGATGCCAGGAATAGCCAGAGGGTCCTTCTCTGCACCTCCTTGAAGAGGTGCCCCTCTCTGCTGAGTAATTCATTGTGCTCATGCTCATAGTCTCTTCTGAACATTTTTACATCATGCATTTATCCCTGGAGTGGAGTAGCTCATGGTTTCATTCTCTCTGCACTTAACACCATTGGGACCGTGAGGAATTGAAGATACAGCCCACAAGACTGAACAGTGGCGAGGATACATATCACATATGGGCAGGGGGCGGTTGGGGGCAATACCTAGCCGTGATTATCATTGCTATTTGCTCCCCCCTCCATTCTACCAGCACAAACTTCATTTGACTAAGATAAAAACAAGTAGCTTTCTCTTTTCTCTATCCCCTCTTCTTCTAACTGTGAAGAACCTGAACCCTCCTCTTTCAGCTTTTAGAATATCCAACTCACAGTGGGGCTTCAGTTCTGTCCCGTTGTCCTCTACCGAGACCCTCCAGTCAGCTACGAATTGACATCTCTCCTCCAGACTTTGTTAAAATGCTGACAGACATCAGACTCGGTTAGTTTGCTTATTACATTTCTGAATGTCAGAGGTCTGAAATGGATCTCTAGTGAGGCGTCAGCACAGCATGTTTCCACTGAGACCTCTAGGCAGGGTCCCTCCCTAGCCTTATCACCAACTTCTGGGGGCTATTTCCATCCCTCTCCATCTGAAAACCAGAAGTTTAGCATCTTCAAATCTCTCTCTGACTCTGAACCTCTGATTGCATAATAATTTCTTCTCACTCCAACTCTCCCACTCTTTTCTGGTAAGGACATTTTGATTAACTCAGGATTCTTACCTTATGCACCTGCAAAGTCCCTAGGTGTTATGATGGGGCCCCCAAGAGCTCATGTGTGAGATAATGCAAGAAGGTTTAGAGGTTAAAGGATTGAGTTGTGAGAGTCTTAATTAATCAGTGCATTCATCCCCTGACAGGAACTAACTGGTGGTAACTGAAGGCAGGTAGGGTATGGCTGGAGGAGGTGGGTCATTGATGTGAAGGCTCAAGAAAAGATGGCCACTTGCAAGCCAATGAGAGACCCTGGGATACATCCTTCTCTCACAGCCTCACAAGGAACCAGATGTATTGACATCTTGCCCTCAAACTTCCAGTAACCAAAATGTGAGAAATCACATTTCTATTTAAGATACCTGGTCTGTGGTACTTGGCAGTCTTAGCAAATTACTATGATGTTAAACAGTTAGAGGTTATTCAAAAATAATGGGTTATGTATTCTTTTTTTAAAATTTTTATTTGTTTTAATTAGTTATGCATGATGATAGAATGCATTTATGCACTTTGCTATATCAAACATAAATGGGGTATAACTTCTTATTTTTCTCATTGTACATATTGTAGAATCACATTGGTTAAACAGTCATATATGTACATAAGGTAATAATGCCTGTACATTCTACTATCCTTCCTATTCCCATATCCCCACCTCCCTTCTACCTAAACTAAAGTAACTCTATTCTGCTTTAGCTCCCCCCACCCCTTATTGTAAATTAGCATCCGTATATCAGAGGAAACATTTGGCCTTTGGTTTCTTGGGATTGGCTTATTTCACTTTACTATGATATTTTCCAGCTCCATCCATTTGCCAGAAAAGGCTATAATTTTATTCTTCTTTAAGGCTGAGTAATATTCCATCATATATGTAATTTTCTTTATCCATTCATCTATTGAAGGGCACCTGGATTAATTCCATAGTTTAGTTATTGTGAATTGAGCAATCCTTATGAAGAAAAGTGAAGCAGGAGGCATATACTACAGAGTTATACTAACAAAAACAGCATGGTATTGGCACTAAAACAGACATGTAGACCAATGGTACAGAATAGCAGAAATGGAGATTAAAAATACTCAAATATTTATCTCATACTAGACAAAGGTGTCAAAAACATTTACTGGAGAAAAGATAGCCTCTTCAACAAATGGTGCTGGGAAAAATGATGCTGGGAAATCTATATGTAGCAAAATGAAATGAAACCCCTCTCTCTCATCCTGCACAAAACTCAACTCAAAGTGGACAAAGACTTAGGCAATAGAACAGAGACCTCATGCCTACTAGAAGAAAATGTAGTCTCAGATCTTTACTATGTCAGCTTAGGATCTGACTTCCTTAACAAGACCCCTAAAGTGCAACAAGTAAAATCAAGAATTGATAAATGGGATGGATAATGTATACTTGTCCATTATTTTTCACTAAAATATTTACCCAATATGTTCATGGTCACAGAACCAGAGCTACTTCCTGAGTTGTGAGAACTTGATACTCTTGGCCTTTTGAATGATGGGGGGCTCATTTTTGCATGTGTGTAATACATTGTCTTTGTTAAGAATGCTGATTCAAAATCAGACTTCCCAACATGGAAATTTACTGACTGCATGACCTTGGGAAAATTGCCTCATCTTTCTGACCTTCAATTTCTTATCTGTAAAATGGGAAGAAGAAAGAGAGGATGTGGGTGTATTAGCTCCTAGAGTTGTCTTGTAAATTACATAAATTAATACATATGAGGTACCTAGAGAAGAGCTAGCTGAGAGAGGTAATTCAATAAATGCTATCGTTTATTACAGTTCTTCTGTGTGCTTCCTACAAGGACTGTAAAATGCTGTCAGTGCCTTGACTGGGCACTTATTGCTCTTGCCTCCTCTCTGTCTTCTAACCTCCATGCTGTCTCTTCCCATGCATTCTCACGGCCCCCAGAGAGCTCCTAGAAGTCTGACATGCCACACTAATTACATTGTCTAAAATTTGGTGTCTATCTCCCCAACCATCACCCCTGATGGAATTATTTGCTGCTTCATTTCTGCTCTAGAGCCTGGTTTATCATATTCAAAAACAAGTGAGAACTTAGTGGCTACCAGTCTCAAATTGTCTCACTTGAATGGATCCATTCTCTCCAACCAGAAGCAGAGTTCCAGGGGTAAATGGAGCTTGGGATGGAGCAGAAAAATAAACAATTTTGGGGCTCATGCTAGATGTTAACTATCTTCTATGTGTTCCTCTTCCTTCATAAGAATATAGGTTCCTTGGGTTAAAGATCATTTCATTGGTTCAGACTCTAATGATCAGGTTTAGGTCTGGTGTTAGCCAAGTTGTGACACTGACCCCCTAAGTTTCAGTGATGTAGAATAACAAAGGCTTATTTCTAACTGACAATGTCCGCTTCATACCCAGACACAGCTGTCCTTCATGTGGAGAGCAGTGCTCTTCCACAGCACATGAGCTTTCAGAATCATGGAGTATGGGACACTGGTCATCAAATTCTCCTGCCCAGCTCAGCATGCAGCACTTCTGTTCCTACCTCGTCCACTAGCAGGAAAGAAGAATGCGGTCCCACTGTAGGCCTGCAAAGTGGAGAACTGTAAACATCGGGGAAGAGCATTACCACCCACCACAGACTGGCTGGAGGGCTAATGTGCTACCAATTACAGATAAAGGCAAGAGGACTTCCAGCATGTTCTGTGTGCCAGGCTTGCCTTCACCCACCTCTTATATGACCACCTTCTTCTACTTTCACTCCCCTCCTCTCTCTTACACACACACACACACACACACACACACAAACACACACACACACATACCAATGAACTTTGCTAATACAAATTATCACTTGTTGGAATAACTTTCGGTTCACAGCTAGCAGCTACGAGCAGCTCAGAGTGCTTGGAAAACGGCCCGACAGGAACACCTGCAGGATGGAGTGCTCTGCCCTAGTGAGTCATCTGTGAAACCACATCCTCAGCACTGGTGGTCAGCCTTGCCAAGCCACCAGACTACCAGGTCAGGAAACCGAGAGTCAAGTGCTTCAGGGCATGAATCTCCCCAACTCATAAAGTCCCCCTCCCTTAGGGACCAAGACCCTTCCACACTGCCTTCCATCACCACAGCGATACTTAGTGTTTCTTCATAGTGTGGTTACATTAGGCATAAGGTGATTGGCTTACAGATGTTAAGGTGCTCATGTGTGGTTGGAGGGCACGCCCTACCTGAACCCTGTAACAGCTGTATGCATTCCAAAAATAAATGAGCTTGCGGTTTCTCATCAGCCAGCTTTCTCACCAGCTCCCGGTGTCCATGTGTTGATTTGATACTGCGTCTCTACCCCCCGCAACTGAGGTAGCCGAGTGACCATTGACCAGAAACAGTGACCAGAACACATACAATCACTTCTAGACTTTGGTTTGTCTATGTTCACAGCTGAGTATGACCCACCTGCTACATCTCCTTGGAGGGTCTCTGCAGGAGAGTCTTAGGCGGGGGCTCTGCCATGGAGCAGGGTGCTCTAAGCACTTGCCTGACACCCTTCTGTTCCTGTGTGGGAACCCAATAGCATGCCCTGGGATCACCCTGAGAGTGATTATTATGGTCTATCCCACTCTCTATGATCACAGAGAATGGTAGTGTTTCTCAATTTTGAATGCAAGTCACTGCTTAGACCTCAGGAATAAGCAGTGAATTCCTACTTGGTCTTATATGAGATCATTCTGAGGAGAACTTGACCTTTGTGCCCCTTTTAAAATTAAAGCGTTTGTCTATCCTCTGTTCTTGTTTATGGGGCGGGTATTCCTTCTGGAATCTTAGGGGAGATTGCGGAGACCCCTTTTGCAGTACTCCCCCAATACCACAACATCAGCTCACAAGCCCTGAAGAGCAGTCATGTCATTTGCAGAGTGTAGAACACCCAGCAGCTGTTTTGAATGAATTCTGTTAAGTCAGTCCTCACCAACATGCTCAGGGAAGTTTGCACTACTCCACTTGAGGGGAAGAAACTGAAGCTGGGGAGGTAAAGCTGTGCATATTGTCACTCACCTTGAGCCAAGGTCCTTTTGTCTACAAAGCCCTTTTCTGTTTCTCCAAAGAGCAGGTAGCATCTAACACATTGAATTCCATTTAAAGTATGATATATTGTGAATTGAGCTGCTATAAATGTTGACATAGCCATGTCACTGTAGTATGCTGATTTTAAGTCCATTGGGTACAAACCGAGGAGTGGGATAGCTGGGTCAAATGGTGGTTCCAGTCCATGTTTTCTGATACTTTCTCCATACTGCTTTCCAGAGTGGTTGTGTCAATTTGCAGTCCCACCAGCAATGTGTCAGTGTGCCCCCCTCCCCAATCCTCAACAATACTTATTGTCGCCTTGATCATGACCATTCTGACTGGAGTGAGATGAAATCTTACAGTAGTTTTGACTTGCATTTCTCTAATTGATAGAGATGTTGAACACGTATTCATATATTTGTTGATCAATTGTATTTCTTCTTCTGTGCAGATCAATTCACAATAGCTAAACTATGGAACCAACCTAGGTGCTCTTCAATAGATGGATGGATAAAGAAAATGTGGTATATGTATTAGATAGAATATTACTCATCTTTAATGAAGAATGAAATTATGGCTTTTGCTGGTAAATGGATGGAGTTGGAGAATATTAAGTGAAATAAGCCAATCTCCCAAAACTAAAGGCTGAATGTTTTCTCTGATATGCAAATGCTAATTCACAATAAGGGGCAGGAGCACTATAGAGGAATAGAGTTACTTTAGATTAGGTAGAGGGGAGTAAAGGGAGAAGAGGGGATAAGTGGATTGGAAAGATGAAAGAATGAAATGGACATTATTACAACACTATGTGTGTGTGTGTGTGTGTGTGTGTGTAATCTCCACATGACTCATGTGATTATACAACATGTACAATCAGATAAATGAGAAATTATACCCTATTTCTGTATGATACATCAAAGTGCATAAATGTATTCTATTATCATGAAATAATTAAAACAAATACAAAAATTATAAAGTTAAAAAAAAAAGTTTGGATATATTGACAATCCAAGTGGCTTAAACATCACATTATAAATAGGTGGTACTCATGCCCTGAGAAGGTAAGAAGTAAAACTCACCAAGTAATGGATGACATGGTGCCAGAGACCAGCACTTGCTCCAAGTCAAGGACAGGAGAGTGGATAAGAAGGGAGTGAGGATGATTGGGATTTTCACAGGGCCCAGGACTGTGCTTCCATGCTCAGCTAGCATTAGGATGAATGTGGAACTTTTCTCAGCAGAATACATAATTAGAGAAAAGTCTGTGAGTTCTTTGTGTGTATTGTGGCCAGAAACAGTGATAGTAATAATGCTAACACTAGTGTAGCAAAAGCAGAAGCAGTACTAACTAGTGTATGCTGAGTACATGCTTTGAGCTAATATTGGGACATATTTAAATTAAAGTTCCATATCATTTAATTTGCACAGAAGTCTTATAAAAACATTCTGGAGATAAGAATGCTAAGATAATCCAAGGCTGCATAATTTTCCCTGGGTGGTTATCCAGTGAGCTATAGAGGCAGGAGCTGAACCAGATATTTCAATTCAGGAGCACGGACCCAACTTCTTTCTGTATAACCACCTGGAAGGCCGCTGTCTTCTGGTAAAGCTACTTGCAAGAGAAAATGTGAGTGCACAAAAATGAAAAAAAATATTTTTCTGGAGCAGGTGTGTGCAGATAACAATATTACAATTGGCAGCTGCTTTATGCTTCTCTAGGATTTCCGAGAGCACTACCACAGTTAGAATCCTATTGTTGATAACATCCCTTAACCCCGCACGTCTTTAAGGCTGGTGCTATAACAAGTACTTTATTGATTAATCAAAACAAACCCACACAAACATATGCATGCCCGTAGCCATTTTCATGATTATTTTAGTCTTTTTTCCTTGAATATTAGAAACAATGAATATTTATTGAAGCATAATTTGGATACAATAGAACATACCTACTTCCACTCCACAGTTGTGGGGAGTACTCAGGCACCCAACCCCTCAATCAGGAGGGAGAACTCTTCCGTTATCCAAAAATCTCCCACCTTGGACTCACTCTGCAGTCAATCAAGTTGCACACTCAGCCCAGGCAACCCCCGATCTGTTCCCCAGGCTGATGTGTAGAGGCTGGACAATATGCCATCACATGGGGTTCTACACTTCACTGTAATTTTTCTGAGCACTGGACATTAAAATGGATTTCTACATTTTCTCTATTATAAATTACATCCTAACAAAAAATCTCTGGTAACACCTGTAACAGTTCCCTTGAAGGGTGTAAACACTTTATAAAATGAAATTTTAATTTTGTAATGATCTTTACATGGAAGTTGCAGAGGTGCTACAAAGAGTTCTCTCATATACTTCACCCAATTGCCTCTGTGAACATCTTACAGTAGTACTCTTGATATATTTTTACTATGCTATATTTATCAAAGCCAATTAACCAATCGTGGTACTACTGATATCTTGATTCTATTGACACATCCACACTTAATTCACATGTGAGCACTTGTTTCCGTTTCTAATACAGAATTCAACCCAGGATACTGTACTTCATTTAGCTGTTATATTTCCTACACTTCTGTTCCGACAGAGTGTCTTTCATGGATCTGACAGTTTCAAGGAGGATTGACTATTTTGCAGTGTTCATTCAAATAGGTTTGTCATGTTTGCCTCATGATTGGCCTGGATTTCCTGGCGTGGGAAAGGCGTGCACTCTAGAGGTGAAGAGCCCTTTCTCCCTTCTCTTTCAAGAGTGCTTGCTGTCACAATGACATTGTGATGTTCACCTTGCTCCTAACGTTAGAGTGGCTTTGCCAGGTTTCTCCACCACAAAATCTCTGCTTTTCCCTCTCTGTGTGTTGCTCCTATTTAACCTGATAATTTCTAACTCTCCTTTCACCTTCCCTCTTCTCCCCACTGTTTATTCTCCCCTTCTCCCTCTCTCCCTTCATCCTTTTTTTTCCCTAAGAAATATCAGATGATTATGATTTAGGTAGGGTTCATGAGGCAAGCTTATTTAGCTTATTATAATGATTATTTAAAAACTGTAAATTTTAAAATTTTCATTGAATGAACTATCTCGACAGATTCTAGCAAGTTCCCACAGAACTCTGTTATCATCCCCATCTGAAGTTGAGGATAAAAGCTCTCTAACTAAAGCTCTCTAAGGTCACACATTCATCACGTGGAGTCACATCCCAGGTCCCTAACCTCACCTCTTCACATGAGGCCACCACATCACTTTACTTTTGAAGTTTCTACTTTCTTATCTTTATAAAGTGTTTTTTTTTAAGCAGCATTTTCTTTTTTTTCCTGAGAAAATAACAGGTAAAATGCACTGCCTTGAAGTTATTATTGATGGAATTCCCATAACCAGGGTTGCAGGTTGGTGCTATTTATTACCAGAGGTCTGCAATTTGTAATTATTTTGCATCAAAGAATGCTCTGGAACCATGAGAACTAACACTCTAAACCCTAGGAGTCCAATATCCAACCTGCAGCACCAACGAGACCTGCTTAAACTGGGCATGGGCTCTGCCTGTGATTCTCAGTACATTACATTTTTTTTTCCTAATTAGCCAGCTGATGTGAACTCAGATGCCAGCAGGACTGAACCGCCTGAATTGATACCACACCACACTGACACCTCAGGTAAGAAGCCATGGATCACGAGTAACGGCCACTGAAGCTCAATGCTTCATTTGGAACTGCGCAGGTTAACTTCATGGTGAAACAGAAGGATACTAACAAGAAAGAGGCAGGGTGGAGCAGCAGAAAGACCCCAGGCTCTGTGTTAGAAGTGGATGGTCCATGGCCCATGGTCCTGCTCACAGCACCAGTCTGAGGACATGAGTGCAGGTCTTCCTTTCTATCCACTGTTCCCGAACCTTGCACCCTGTGATCTCATTGGTCTGGCCATGACTGTTGTTAGTGCAAGGAGTTTTCTGATCTTGGTGATTGTGAAAAAGTTAGATAATATCAAGTAAAATCACTTGAGGTAACCTGGTAAGAGACTGCCAATAGGGCCCCCTATTATCAGATGGGGCAAACTTGCTCATTCATGCATCACCTGTAGAATAGGAATGGGAAGGTCAATGAAGACAGCAACTGTCATTCATTCCAATTTCTCTCTCCTCCTACAGGCAGCATCTCTACCCTTTCTCTCTCATTCATCTGGTCATCGTGTGCCTCACTTTGCTGAGAAAGAATAAGCACTCTGAAAACATGAATAAACTTTTTAAATTTTTATATTCTGCAACCATGTGCATATGCTTAATACTATTTTTTACTTCCATTAATTCCTAGATGTGAACTGTCTGTGCTCTTATTCATGGTTGAGCTCTCCCCCCTAGCTACCAGATCTCTTGTTCTCCTGCCTCTCCCAGGCCATTAGTCCCCCCTCTTTGTTCTGCATCGTTATTTCCCCCTCCATTCTGGAACATTACCAACAACATTAAAACACAATTATGTCTGCCATCTGAAAAAAAAAAAAAATTCCTCTTATCCTACTTCTTCCCTGTAGCTATTACATCCCTCTTCTTCTCTTTATAGGGAGATCTCTCAAAAGTGATGGATATACTTGCTATTTCCAGTTCCTCCTGCCATCACTTCTTTAGCATAAACTAATCAGATATTCTTTACACTCCACCAAAACCCTTGCTGACATCTTCAGTGACTTCCACATGCTAAACCCAGAGCTCCATTCCCATTTACCTGGAAACAGAATTTTCCATAACCAGTCACTCCCTCCTCCTTGAGAAGCTTCCTTGATTTACATCCTAGGACATCACACTCCCTTGATTCTCTTCTCTTTCTAACAGCATCTCCTTCTCATCCTTCTTTGCTGGGTTATTCTCTGCCTCAGTGTTGGAGAAACCAAGGGCTCAGTCACTAGTTTCTGCTCATTTTTGTCTACACTCACTCACAGTTTTGTTCTAGCCAGGCCAGTATGTTACACGCCACCTGTGTTTTAGATTCTCTGTTTTACATCTGTAGTCCAACCATCCTCCTTTACATTCGTATGTCCAACTGCAGACTGGCCACCTCCCCTTGGATATTTCCAACCTAATGTGCATGAAGCTGAACTGCTGGTCTCCCTGCCCCAAATCAATACTCTGACAGTCTTACCCGGCATGCATAATGGAAGTTTCCGACTTCCAAATAAAAGAAAACAATAGTAGACCTGGTCATATGGTGCCCTTCTCTTCTCTCATGCTACATACCCTAACCAGTTCATCTGGAAATCCCCAACACTTCCTTCACAATGCTAATCCCAGAATGGGACTCCTTTGCACCACTGTTAGCTCATCAACCAGGCCCAGACCACCATTAGCTCTTGCTTGGGTTGTCACAGTATCTTCTTAGCCAATCTTTCTGTTTTCACCTTCATCCTCAACCATCTTTTCCCAACATAGCAGTCAGAATGATCTTGTTACAAAATAAGTCTGAGTTTGTCAGAGCTCTGCTTTAAAACCTTCCTGAGCTGGCCTGTGAGACCCTGTGTGATCTGGCCACTGCTCAGGGTCTGAGCTCCCTTCATCCATTCTTTTCCAGCTTCCCACTGTTTTTCTGCATCCTGGAGCACACGGGCATCCTCTGCTCTCCAGGCCTTGGACGTTTCTGTTCTCTTCTCACATGATTAACTGACTCTTTACCACCTTCAAATCTCTGCCCAGATATCACCTTTTGAGGTGAAAACTCTCATAACCACCCTGTATAAAGTCACACACTCCATTATTTTTCTTTTTATAAAATAATTTTTGTTCATTCCATGGCAATTACCATTTTCTAATATTCTACATGATATGATCATATATTTTATTTATTTATGCCTTCTTTTGCTAGGATATAACGTCATTGAGAGCATGACTTTTTGTCATGTTTGCTTTTGGGGTATCCATAGCAACTAAAGTTGCTAACGTAATAAACACATTAGAGAGCTTTAGAATGAATGAATAAATGCAGGAATAAAATAGGATTCTTTGAAAATGTAAATAATACCTTTTTCCAGGAACTGTCTTTATTTTTAAACACAAAAGAAATAAAAAATGAAAAGCTGCTTACCTAATAGCACTGCTGCCTTCTTAATAAAAAGCAAAGTCAAACAAACAGATAAAAGGGGAACAAATCCCTCTGCATCTTTTCTTTTAGGAGAAGTTACCAAACACCTATTTTAAAATGTGGTGACTAAAATATTATTAAGCATTTTTGTGGTCTTTGCTATCCATAAGGATTTGTATTGAAGCATAAGGCAATAGTTTGAAAAGAAAAAAATAGTTCTTCAGGGAAATAAATGTGAATAAAACTGTATAATTAGAAAATCAGTCTTTGTAAACTATGATAAAATAATTGACATGGGATGAAATAATTGAATCAAAGGTTGATGGGGAACTTTAAAAGGAAATCATCGAGAATTACTACCTGATCCCATCTGTGAATTTTAGCAACACTGAACTTGACCTATCACATTATTGTGGCCATATGAAGGGTTCACAACTACCAGTGATATATTCTTGCCAAAGAAAGTTGAATCCCAATGTAATCAGAGCTCTAGAACTAACTTGCATGTATAATAATTTAACAAAATTAAAAATACTTTTAAATATTCCTAAAATAGGCTAAGAGTCAATTTCAGAATATCTGGAGATTGCATTGTCTACAGCAGGATTTTCTTGAGTGAAAACAGAAGGTAATAGTTGTCCCCCCAGGGAGGAAATTAAGGTGTAAACTAGAGTGTCCCAACTAAACCGGGATGTTTTATTATTCTCAGAATAAGAATATTCTAAAGGACAACTGACCTTTACAAAGATTCTCACAAATCAGTGGGATAAGCGGGGAAGTGAAGAGGCTTAGCAGCACAAATTTAATGACTAGACATTTCTTTCTAACTTTGTGGATTTTTTTTTTTTTTTGCACTGGGGATTGAAGCAGGGGTGCTCTACCATTGAGACACATCCATTGCCCCAACACTGCCCGCCACCTATTTTGAGACAGGGTCTGACTAAATTGCTCAGGGCCTTGATAAGTTGCTCAGGCTGGTCTCAAACTTGAGATCTTCCTGCCTCAGCATTCCCAGATGCTAGGATTATAGGCATGTGCCACTGCACTCTGCTTCTGGATGCATTAAAAAATTACATATTAAAATATGACTAAGACATTATGGAGACAGGCAGATCAATTTCTTTGTGTCTTGGGAATTGGATGCTACTAAGGAATTAATGATCATCTTATTGGGTGTTACAATGACCTTTTTGCTTTGTGAGATCATGTCCATGATGTTAGAGATGCAGACTGAAGCACACAGGCCTGGAATGGAGTGTTTTTGCACTTGCTTTACTATACAACAAAGCATTAGTAAACCAATTCTGGAAAAAAAATGTTCACAATTATTGAGTTTAGGTAGTAGTTATAGAGTCTATCAGACAATTCATCTTTCTGTTTAAATACTTCTCAAAACATTTTAAAATGATGATTTATGTTAAACTAGTTGAGTTGCTCCTCTATTTTGAAGGATGATGAACCACTATTATCTCTTGTGATTAATCCAGGCATGCATTAGACTCTTGGAAGTGATAGGCCCTTGGGGGACTCTATCCTGGCATTTTTATAGATTCATGTGTCTTTTCCATCAACTTTGAACACCAGAAGTCAAGGATTATATTTTCTTTTCACCCAGTAAGAGTCTAAATTTAATATCTAAATTTAAATGCCTGAATTCCAGCCCTCTAAGTACCTGTATGAAACTAGCAACTTTCTGTAAACTTAGAATTCCTATAATATAAAATAATCAAATGAATGTATAATAGGATTGCCAGAAAAAATAGAGGTGATGTGGATAAAGCTTTCCCAGGGCTTGGCATGTGGCAGATGGTCCTTCCTTAACTCCCAGCAGGGTCATGCCCCATACATATGTTCTGTGCTATACTCATAACTGAGAACAGAACCACACCATAGATGAATAGCCACTGATGCCTGATCACATGATTTTCACTGCAAATATATGCATCTACTGTGGCTTTTGACAACATATCGAGTCCAGTAAAGGTCACTTTTGGAACAAACTTGTTTGTTACCAATTGAAAAGAAATTAACACCTTTCTGGAATGAGTTTTAAAGAAATATCAATATAGTAGAGTAAAAGTATAAATAGAAAAGAGTGATATAAACATCGCGTTTGCTTCATCAAACTGAAATTAAAGAAGAACAAGATAAATGACTAGAACAAACTTTTTTCTACTTAGGGCAAAAGCGTCCCTTGTTGCTGTGAGAAAAGTGTTGACTCTTCCTCTCAAATTCATCAAGGCAGAGGTTGTGCTTGGCTTGCTGGGTTTGTTCTTTCACCTGGGCACTGGAAGGTGTTCTTGTGAACTTGGCAGTACCAGGTGGATATTATCTTCAGAGCTGGCTCTGACAGAAGCTAATTCTGCAGTACTCCTTATTTATATTGCTGTTGCTATTACTTGCATTCAATAAACCCCACTTCCTAAGAAACTTCCCAGTTATGGTAATTTGGGTGAGTCAATTATTTCCAAGGAATAAGTTTGTCCATCCCTCTCCTGCTCTTTGAAGAGGTCAGGGGTAACTGTACTGTTTTCCAGGAGAGAGATGGGGCTCTTTCTTAGTTGTTCAGGAGTGACCACGCTTCTAAAGTCAGTCCTCATCCTAAAACAAGCATGTTCAAACATCATGACTTTAGGATGATCTTCAAACTTGAGATATTCACAGTTTTGGAAAGATTTTAGCTCTTCTCTGGCCTTCCATAATTTTTCTATAGGTAATGATGAGCTCACAGCTTTGTCAGAGAGTTTCCATATATGTACTCAAACCATTCCTCTCATGCCTGTCCAGGTAACTTTTCCTCGTCTTATGGTATGCATCTCAAAAATACCTTCCTTCATTCACTCCCATGACTGCTGTGGTGGCTTAAAACAACACAGACTGTTCTCTTACAGCTCTGAAGGCTAGAAGAAATCCAAGATCAGTATGACTGGGCCCATGTCAAGGGGTCAGCAGATGGGACTGTCTTCAGAGCCTCTCCGGGACTGCACAAGTGTCTCCTCCGCTTTCTGTTGGTTGCAGCATTCCTTGACTGGTGGCATGTCTCTCATGTCCTCGGTGTGAACATCATTAAAGGTCTCCCCGTGCTCCACAGTCACACTTTTCTCTGTGTGTTTGAGTGTTAAATCTCTCTCTGCTAATAAGGGTATTTATGACTGTATTTAGGTCACATCTGTCTAATGCAGGGTTATCTGTCCATTGAACTAAGATCAGAACTGACCTCTCTTTCCTTCTTCATTTTCCTCCCACTCTACCTACCTTCTCAGTCTGCGTTATGGAACTTTTAAAATCTTGTTTGGCTTCATCATGGTGCATCTAATGTATTGTGGAGAACTCTGAGCACACAGCCAACATAGACAAATATGTTGATGATAGCTAAGACTGATAGTTTCTTACAGCATGCTGGGAACTAGTCTAAGAGCTTCACAGTATCATCTTTTAAGTCATACAATTTAAGATATTTGGGGACAATGTAGATCCTAATTTTTCAGGTTAAAATAAAAATCCTCAGGTGCCATATCTAGTAAGTGGAAGAGTTGAGATATAAACCCAAGGAATGTTCTCAGCAGTTTAATCCAGAGCCTGAGCAATGTAGTTTTGCGAATATTGACTCATCTGTTTCTGTGCTTCACTCTGAGCTCTTAGTATCCAGCTGATACATCTGATGCTCATTATGCTTGGAGAATAATTTTTTAGACTTAGATTCTACACTGGCTCCTCCATTAACTAATATGACTCTGACATATTTGAAAATCTTCTTGGACCTCAACTGATGGATGAAGGTGTTAGATTGGGAATGGTTGATTGTTAAGATCCTCAAAGTTTTTTTAACAGATCATCTCTGCAGTCTGTCTGTGTTTTAAATTTGGAAAAGAGCTGTTATCGTAGGATGAGGGCAAGCAGTGGACTGGGCCTATATTGTGGAGAACTCTAAGCACACAGCCAGGGCACTGTGAATGATTCACTAACTTTTGAAGTAGGAGTCACTATATGGTCTCCATGTCCCAGAAGCTGTGGGCGAATTTAAAAGCACTAATAATATGGGTTGCCCAAGATGGGCAAGTTACTTTTCCTGCTGATGGGAAGGGCTTCATTCTATCTTTTTGGATTCTCTCAGAAGACTCATATTTGCTTTTTTTCTTACCTGTCATCCCTGCAACCTAAAGGCAGAGAATCAATCCGTGACCTAGCCATATCATAAATGCATACTAATATCTCAAGTCTTGAGTTTGAGGATCTAGGTCACACATGTTTGTAGTATTCTGCCTGTGGATTAATGACATGTGAATCAAATATATTTCAACATTATCCTCAGATGGAAGAGTTGTGTGCATGCACACACATGTAGTGCCTTCTCCACAAGTCACTTAATAAAGTACTTCTCAAAAGCTGAGATGTGAGCCTTCTAGAGGTGCATAAATATTAATTGATAATAAAGGGGAAAGTTGAAAAAGTTACCAACACTACTATATAGTGCTGACTTGGCCTCTGAGAGCCCTCAGAAACCCTCTTCTGTTAAAATAATAATTATGGAAGAACAAACCAAATAAGACTTTTAGGCTAACCTTGCAGTGCAGTAGCATGTAATTAGCTTCATTACCACTGACGTGTGTTCTAAACCATGGTGGCATGTGATTGGAAGCAGTGCCCTTTAAGTGAAAAACTGTCCCTTGTTGTTGCTGTGGTATCCGTTTCTGTAAGAGGCCATGCTACACACTGCTCAGCAGCTGCTTGCTATAGTGGAAACAGCACGCTTTGGAGCCAGGCAGGTCTGCATTCAAATCCCAGATACCACTGGTTAGTTATGTGACCATCAGCCAACAGCCAGAGCACTCTTCCTAGAAAATAAAGAAGGCAGTGGATGGGGCTTGGCAGAGACCTGTGGGACCAAGGTCGGTCTTGGTGGAGAAAGAGGCGTAGAGAGGAGACATTGATCAGGAAGAAGATCTGCAGGGATCCATGCTGGGTATTCATACTATAATTCTATGAAACAACCACTTTATGAAAAGCCCCTTTCTTTGCACCAGACCCACAGGAAGTCACTCCCTTTATTGCCCTTTCCACCTCTGGCTCCAAATCTGGATATGGATTTTTTTTAAATCCTGTATCTTGTTATATCTTTGTTGAGATATAAATCATACACTGTCAAATCCACCCTTATATAGTGTACAATGTAATGTTCTTTTAATATATACACAATCTGAACATGTCATCACTTATCCAAGAAGACTTTTATCACCTCAGTAAGAAGCTTCACACCCATTAGCAGCCACCCCTGACTCTTCCCTCCCCTCAGTGCCTGTCATTCAACATTCTAAGTCGACTTGATCTAGAGATGGTAGATAATAGAGTTGTAAGTGTCCTTTTGTATCCAGCTTCTTTCATCACCATATTTTCAAAATTTATACATGTTGTAGCATGTGTCAAAGATTCATTCCTTTTACATCCAGATGATACTTTGTGAGAATACCAACTTTACTTATCTTTTGGTGAATAAACCTTTGGGGTCCTTTCTACTTTTTTGATATTATGAATGGTGTCTCTATGAACATTCTGGTGCACATATTTTCTGGACATAGAGTTTCAATTTTCTTGGCTACACCTAGAAGTGGAGTTTCTGGGCCATGTATTGTGATCATAAGAGTGATATCCCTCAAGGATGTGGAACCTCTAAATGAGCTATATCATAGGGTAAAGAGAAGTCAAATCTGCAGATGGAATTAATGTTGTTAATTGGCCTACCATGCGAGAGTGGGAGGGTATGCTGGGTCATCATGGTGAGGCCAACAGCAACAGTCCTTAAAGGGAAGAGAAGGAGGTAGAAAATCAAAGAGAGATGCCATTATGTAAGAGTGTCCAAGGGATCATGTGGTGCTGCATTTGAGGTGGAGCAAGAAGCCATAAGCCAAGTCATATGGCTGTGAGGGTCAGGTTTTGAACCTCTAGAACTGTAGATCTATAAGTGTGTGCTGATTTAAGCTGCTTTGTTTTTAGTGATTTTGTTGGTCTCTTGTAAGCACCAACTGGTAATGCCACTGTTGGCAGCTGGGACTCCTCATGATGTTGTCTCACCATTCTCGCCAAATACTGGTGGGTGGTGCAGAATGAGCTTTGAGTCACCTCTAATAGACATGAGCTCTGGGAATGGAGGATTCTGCCAGCACCTGGCTCATCACAGGGTGCTGATTCCCTGGAAAGGGCTTCCATGGAGGTCCACACCAGCTCTGCCCTCCCGTGTCTCAGAGCCCAGTCGTTGTCTTCATAGCCACTTCCTTACAGGTCTTTGGCTCTCAAGGGTGCTGTAGAGTGGGGAAGAGAGTAGTGGGACTGGGGCACCAGACTGTCTTCTTATTGGGATTAAAACATTTTATTTTTAAGTTATAATTCTATGTCCTGAAGTTTTGGCTTTCTAAAGATGTGGGATTTCAGAGGCATTTTGGAACCTATGCTCTCTGTTCTTTTCTAAATTTCTACTCTGCAGAGCTGGGTGGAGCAGAATGTGCATCAAGTCAAGCTCCTTCATGTTTATTTTTTCTCAGGCAGATCTGAGAACCCAGTTTGTAGGTAGGTCCTTTTTCCACAAGTCCCACTCAGGGCGTATTTGCCCCTGTGGATCCGTTTAACATCTCTGCCCTTCCCTGAGTCTTAGCTGCCCAGTGTGAAGTCCCTTCCATGGTCACACCTGGGAATGATGGAGACACTGAGGATGGTGGAGCCTTGTGGAGACGGGCACATCAGTCCTTTCTGAAGGAAATCTTAGAAACTCTGGTCTGTGGCCTTATTTGGGGTCTCTGAGCTCCCAGGAGAGCCTTCTCCGCCAGGTCCCACTGCAGCTCTGTGAAGCAGCTGCACCTAGCTCCCCGCACCCATCTCCTCTGCATTACACACTTGGGGCCAGAAAATCTGGCTTTTGTCCTACTTCTGTCATCTACCTTTGGATATTAGAGATAGTATTCTAATTCTAGGCAACTGAAAGGCAAGTGGCAATAATAATAGCCATTTTGCAGGACTGTTTTGGACATTACATCTGTAATTCATTGGAATATACCCTTTGCAGTCTTCATTGGATGTAACCAAATTGTCTTAGGTTGTAGGAATCTATACATCTCAATATTCATTTTGTTAAAACTTTTATCCAACTATGGTTCTTGAGTTCTCTCTTGGGATTATTATTTTTTAATAATATTTTTTAAATTGTTCTTGTGATAAGCTTGAAGACAATCTTTAGAAATTAATTTTGTTCTCTTCTACATGCTTTGAAGGATCAACTCATAACTAAGTACTGCCAAGTAATTTCCTTCCTCATGCTTGTGTGCTTTCTACTGTGCAGCCATCACCAATATTACTTTAATTCTGGAAAAAGAACCAAGGTCAAATTCAGTATTGAACATGGTGCATTTATTTCAAATAAAAGACAAATTACATCACTACTCACAAGAGCAAGCTGAGTAGAGGCAACTGCTAGAAGAAATGAACACAGAGTAGTAAGTTTAATAGAGGAAAATTAGAAGAATTGAATTATTAATCCACACCCAATTGATAACACACACACACACACACACACACACACCGCCTAAACAACCATTACTATTCTCACATTTCAAAGAGTATTTTTAGTTTCTGCAAAATGCTATTAACCAACATGTGAATCTGATGTTGATCATTTGGATTATAGTGGCTTTATATTGTATTAGTGATTACTTTGTAAGTATTTTTAGGTCCCATGCCAGTATAAGAGCTATAAGCATAAGGTGATCATAATGAGTTTGTATTTATGCATATTTAAGTGACATTATAATAAAGTTATCTAGGCAACACTGGGAGTTTCATGAGAATGGTTTTCTTGCAGATGGCATTCATGAATTTCTCAAGTTTGAGAAACTCTTCTCTGTCTTCAGCTAAATGAAGTTCCTTGGGAGATTTTAAAAGGAGTTTAAATGCAAGGTGAAGGCTTTTCTGCAGGCCACAGTGACTTAAAAATAAAGAAATGAGAGAGACTTCTTTGCTATGAGGTTCAGAAAGCTGCACATTACCAAAAGACACATAAAACTCTTGGACAAAAACTAATTAAAAATAATGAGGAGAGATGGGTTTACTGAGGAGGGAATAAGTTAAAAAAGTGAAAATATGGGAGGCCTGTCTTCAACAGTGCAGTCCTGGGGAAATGAGGCTGACCTTCAATGCTTCTCTGACCCCAGGTTGAATGAACCACAGAGGCTGTACAGTTCTTGTTCCTAAGCCTCAGTTTCTGCCACTTTAAAGTACTTCCTTCACAGGTTTGTTTTGTGGATCAAATGAAATTAGAGAAGTGAAAGCATTTTTCAGCCACCAGGCCCTGTGTATACATTAGTGGTGCTGCTGTATTTTATTGTGTTAGATGTTGACAAGCAATCCCTGGACATTTTTCTGATTCTTTACAATTAAACTCTTCAGCAAGAAGATGAAAAGCCCTGGGAAGCCCAAGGTCGGTGAAATAAGCAATTCTTGCTTCTAATCTAGGCTCAGATCTTGGGAAATGCAGAGTTGTATTCTACAAAAACAAAACATTAAGGAGATGGGTTTAGGCCAAATCTCTTAACTGACAGGGAGGGCATTTTCTCTTAGATAATCTTTTAGTTAATCACAAAGTTTCTTTCAGAGGAGAATGTTTTTGAGATGCACACTCCTATTCCCACATCTTTGTACAAATATGCTCACCTGCAGTTCCAGGCATAGAAATAACTACTCAGGTCCACTTCTGCACATTCCACAAAGACACTTTATGTATTGCCTGACTCACTCTGGAAAAGACTCTAGTATTACCATCCATGGTGACTTTTGTCTCTCAAGGATCAGTCTTAGGCCTGATTTAAGCAAGAGGCAAAACTATCCATCTTTCTCCATCTCACAGCATTTATCTCAACTGTTGACCCCTCACTGTCCAATTTTTAGATTATATTTAAAAATAAATTTTAGAAGCATTCAAAATAGGTTTCAAAGGCAGAAATACTCAAATTTGAATTATAACCTTAGGAAAATAACTTGATTTTTCTATGCCTGTTTCCTTTACTTTAAAATTAGTATATCACAAATTAACTCTTGGACATGAAATCATTAGATGCAATGTTTTTCTATGTCCTTTGAGAACCACATAAGGATACTTTAGAGAAAATATATAATAAAGACATATTTAGATATAAACATAGATATTCATATAGACATGCAGATAGATAGACAGATAGATACACAAATGCAAAGAAATTTTAGACAAAGTCAAAGCCAACTCCTCATGAACACCAGTGGTGGGAAAGTCCTTTCCTAAAATGGCCCTAGGAGCCTGGGCTGGAGGAAATGATGGATGTTCTTAATGCTCTTCTGTTATCAGTTCATCTTTTCTTCCTGCACATCTTCTCAGTTCTCCTCTCTCTAGGATCACACTTTCTTTGCTTGCATAGATTTACTGCTCTCTCCTGATTTCTCGTGCCCTCACTGGATGTACCTTTACCTCAAGGCATTGTCTCAGCTACTGCACCATTAGAATGACTCTGTTCTCTCCATGTTGCCCAATTTCACATTTGTGAGAGAGAAATTTGATGTTAAGACTCATCTTTTTCACACCAGGCCATAAGAATTTCACTTTGGAATCCCACCGACCTCAGATAAAATTCTAACTCCAACACTTATGAAATCTGTGACCTTAAGCAAGTTACTAAACTCTTCGAATCTCAGTTTTGTCATAGTCATGCAGGGATAATTATGGTTTTTACTACTATTGAACTACTGTGCAAAAGAAACCAAATAATGTATAGGAAGAGCTTAGTTAATACATGATACATACAGAGCCTTAAAGAAAAGCAAACTACTCTTAGTGTCAGTTCTGGCTCTAGACCAGAGGTCAACCTAAGCATGGGTTGGCTTTGTCAGCCCATCACACCTGGGCCCATCAGACAGCCACTGGATGACAGAGGCTGTGGATTGTTCTTTTAGATAGAAGTGTCACAGACAAGGGTTTCTGTAACAATATCTGCTCAATGAATTATGAGATATAAATTTCCTTAACTCTACCTAAAATTGAAAGATAATGTCATAAAACTAACACATACATGATGTGATTGTTAATTTTGGGAAAATATATTAATATTAAAAAATACAATTTTTTTCTTTTCTCCCACATTTTTTTTTTTTTTACAACAGAAACATGCACCATAGGATACATAGTAAAAGAGATGTGCCCAGAGTGTTATAGGTACTCCAGCCAAACTTGGGACTGGGTAGAAGAAGATGGAGCTACCTGGAGGTGATCACATAAGCTTTGAAATGTGAGTAGAAGGTAGCCTAACAAATTCAACAAAAGAGACAATGGTACTTTGCAAGGAGGAGATGTCACATTTAGATGTATCTATAGTGTTTTTAGAGACTCAACTTTCATGTTCAAAATAAATATTCCCATCCTACGAAACAGTTATCTTCAAAAAGTTACTAATAACCTAAGGGTTTAGGTTTCTAAACATGTATATTCTCCTTGACGAGATAATTGTTCAGAATCAGGAAAATTTGGTAACTGCTAAAAATGACTACTTTCAGGAATTTATTGCCAGTGTCCAACTCATGGGTTGGAGCAATCCATATCCATTATTCTACAGATTTTCTAAAAAGAAGCTTATGGACTATGTCTCAGTATATGATATAGTCACAACAGAAAACCAAGCTGGTTCAAAATTGTCTGGAAATAGACAGAGTCTCAGAAGACTTCCAATTCTTTGGTGTGCTTTGACCTCATCTGGGCCCTGAGAATTCCCTCTGAGAGCTGCTCTCAAGCTCAGGGCCACTGCCTAGTATGTAGCAGGTGGAGGAACATCCCCCGACCTTGGGTTTGCATTGTAACAAGGGCCCCAGTATGGTTGTGCTTGGCTCTCAATTTGAATTTATTAAACAGGCAGGTTTTGGTTCTTTGAAAAGGCAAAAATCAAAAGCTATAAAAGGGAAAAAAGAATTATTTAACTGCCATCTGTGTACCTGCCATTTATAATTAACAGATATTAACCATTCATGTTTGCATTATACATTTTGGTTCATAAAATTACAGTATTGTAAAGTGGAAATTCAATGCTTAGCACCATTTCATGTTACCTCCTTCTCAGGAGGTGACTATCAGGATGAGTTTGATTTGCAATTTACCAGTCAAGTATTAAAGCTTTAATCAATAACAGTATACTGAATTCATAAACAGTTTATACAAATACTACAATATGAGGTTTATTTTTATGTAATGATTTTTTTTCTTCAATATAACATTTCCTAAGTATGTGTTAGTGCTTGCAGATCTAGTTCCTTCATTATAATTACTGAATCAACTTCCACTAAGATTTACATTGTGTTTTAAGATTTTTCCTGGTTCTTCCAACATCCCCATATCCCATGCCTGAGGGGAGACCTGAGCAGGTTTGGATTCAGAGGGCAGTCTCCATGTGGCATGGGATCCCCACAAGTGCTCTTGGATCAAGGCTGGATTTTATTGTTGTTGATGATGTTATTTTCTTCTAAGTTCAAGTTACCTTTCCAAGCTTTTTTTTTTCTTAGGATGATTCTTCACATTACTCTTAGAGTTGTAGATTAAGTTTTATAAGGTTACATAACTCACTTGATATTTGCATATTTTATATGCATGCATATATATATATATATATATNATATATATATATATATATATATATATATATATGTCAGTGATGTGTGTGTGTGTATATATGTGTCTCACCAGAAAGCAAATAAAAATAGATTTCCATGGTCCATGCCTCCAATTTATCAGCATTTTCATGCATGCCAAAAATCAGCAATGGAGGAGAACTCAGATACACTAATAAGGCCCCAAGCTGCTGTTCTTCTTATTATCCATTGTTTTCTATCCCCTACAGAAATTCTCATGTATGAAATCACTATGAGAAAAAAACTCAGTATTAAAATCTCTTTCATTTTTAGGAGAAAATCATACACTTGATCTTATAAATGTTTTGCCCTGGACACCAGAAATCCCAGAACCAAATTTGCTGCTGGATTACATCAGCAGAACTACACCCTTCCCCTGGGTGCTGAAGGTCCACTTCTGCTTCATGTAACTCATGATATGTTGCATGATTTCAAATTGACTGAACTTGTAAAAAGGGACTTCCAAAAGCCATAGTATACATGATCACATAAGTATTGTGCAAACTTAACTCTTTTAATAATGAAAATAAATAACAATTTACTTAACATATGCCTATCTAAAACATCATGCAGTATATGGTTCTATATAAGTGAACATTCTATAGCTCCATGAGACCAATATTCATCTTCAAACATGGTTTTATTTAAATGATTTCCAATTTTAGGGGAAGTCATTTTTGTCTGGGTTTGGGTTTTTTGGATGTCTTATAGAGTGCTACATCACTGGGTTGCAACTTGGTGAGGTGGTGTAAGAATTAAGGGCCTTCAAATTAGACTAATTCCTGATTCTGAGAAACATAATAGTGTGATTTTTGCTATTATTTTTGCCTGCAACTGGATATAGTTTTTTACAGTGCTTTACTGAAGAAAGCAAACAAACCACTCATCATCAGCACCACCAACAATACAAAATACTTTTGATAACATTTTCAAAGGCATCTTAGAGTATAAAAATCTCTTGTCATTTATTCAAAGTTTAATATGTCAGACACCATGATAGGTGTTTTATATATATCTCAATGTTTGACACATCTCTCTAATTTTGATACCTATTTTATTTTTGACAATGGAGAAAACTTGAGCTCAGAAAGGAAAAGTTACTTTGTCAGGACCACAAGGCATGTTTATGTCCAAATGGAGACTGATATCATCCAGATCATTGTCATTCTAGGGACAATGCTCTAATCACTAAGAACAATTTTGTCGGCAGTAAGGTAAGAATTTTTTAAAAAGGTAAACCAATTTAACCATTAAATTGGAAAGAAATTGTTTTGGAAATCATTAACTTAGGGCCTATAACTTGAGAAAAAGTCTCGTTCAGAGATACAGCTAAAAAAAATTAGAGTCCTTTATCTACCGATGATTGCAGTCCTCCTTTTATACAGGAGCCTGTCCCATTTTGGACTTAGAGGGGAAGAATGTTCAGCCACACGGATGGATGATCCAACCCCCCTCTCTTACTCCTTGCCTGCCCCACATCCTTAGAATTTTCCTTTCTCTCCTTCCCAGATGTGTCACTCTGAGAGAAGTTACTAGGATGATTCTGATCTGAAAAGTGAGTGCTGAATTCTTCTCCATGTCAGGCATCTCTAACCCAAGACAAACTGTGAGCCCCCGTCATGCCCACAGTGCCCTCTCGCCACGTCTGCTGCCGACTGAGGTCAGCTGCAGACTGAGTTCTGCTGCTGTCTGCATCTCCCAGAGGAACCTCCCCGCTCAGCAACCATTTCCTTGGGCCATTCTGCTTCACTGTATTCCATTATTTTACTCTGATTATCTCCTTGAATATTTCCTGTTGTGTGGCCATACTGCTCCCAAGCCTTAAAAAGCTTTGCACATGAATGCTCTTGTGCATTACATTGGTTCTTGTCTCCTTCTTTACTGATTTTGGCTCAGCTCTTTGGAAAAGAGTTACTTAAATAAACCTATCAGTAACAACCCCTTCATTTGGTAAGTCTGGCATTGATCTTAGGATTCTCCCTTGCATATATCCAAGGATGGTCCAAATAATCTTTTCATAGTAATCAGAAAGGGGAATTGTTAACATGGGTCGAATAGAGCTTCCGTAGTTCAATTTAATATCAAGCAGAACATAAAGAACACGGGTGTTATCCATGGAACTGAACACATAGCAAGCATAGAGCCAGCAGGTTATCTAGTTGACAAAGTATGTTCTAGAATAATTCCCAACTTGCAAAAATGAAGAATTCACATAGACGCAAGAAATGGTTTGCAGCAAAGGCAGACATAGTGACCATTATCAAAATCTTTTTTCCTGATTAGACGTGATGTCTTTTCCACCTACAAGACCTTTGTCCTAACATAACAGTTTTTCAAAGCTATATTTCATTTGGCTGTCTTAAATACCAAACCAGACACGGACACAAGCACATATTGTAGTACATAATTGTTTTTTCTCCAGAGAAATGGCTCCTTTGATGTCCTAGGAGAGTGCAGGTAAAAGTTGCATTGAACTAGTCTCTTTATTTGGCAGGCTATTGTGCTAGGTAGGTGATGTGCAGAGGCTTCTGGAGAGAGCTTCTCCGAATACATGGGAGCCTGAGTGCTGGGATCAGCCTACTTGCTTTGAATTCTGGCTCTGCCACATTCCTGCTGCATGAGCTGTCTTAAGTGACTAAAGTAACCCGATCTTCACCTTCCGTCACTATGTGTAAGATAATAAAATCCACTTGGAGAGTTTTGTGAGAATGGATTGTGAAACTTCAGGTCAAAAGCTTTAACAATGCTTTACTGCAGTCAGTAGTTAGTTTTAAAAATAATTTTTTTTTATTTTTTCAAGAAAGCTTAATACCTCTACAAAGCATAAAGGAAAGAGCACAGGCTCCTGGGTCACACATCCCTGGGTTTTTTTGCTTCTCTGACATGTACTAGTTATGTGAGCTCCATGGAATTGATTCTTAGAGTCTCAGTTCCTTCCTTTGTATAATGAGGACAATCATGCATTTCCCAAAGGCTCTTAACTGAGATAGTACGTAAAGCTTCAGGTAGCAATGGATGTTCAGTAAATGTCAATTTCTTTTTCTCCTCCTGTCACTAGAAAACCCGCAGAATAAGTGAAAGAAGGAGGAAATGGGGACATTAATAATGAAATGATTGCTCAGGAAGCTGTGCACCTTAGGGATTAGTTGAGGGATAGTTTGGGACCAATTTGCAAAGATGACCAGTTTCTACTTGGCTGGCATTCTTCTTTCCCTGACATACCTCTGGGGATCCTTATACTGGGCACACTCTTGGGAGTGAGCAGGGGAATTAGAAGCAGTGAGTTTTATTTCCTAATATTCCTAATTCAGAAATATGGGGGTCTAAGAATGTTAGAGTAGCTAGTTCCATAGATATAAGCGAGGTAGGTGGGGAAAGGGAATGCAGGCTTTGCCCCTGCACTGCACCCAGCTGGCCATTACACCATCCAGAGATGGCCTTTAGGTCAGACAGCTCCCTTTCAATATAGAGAAAATGGACACGATCTATATGGAAAAGTTTCCCATGTGGCAGAATTGGCACATGCACATTAAGCCATGCAGGGAAATCACAGTAACCACCTCAAATACATAACACAGGAGGAGGGAGCTTCCCAAACCGAATATAACCCCCCCCCCAAACATGGTAGACCCTGGGCCATTTTCCTCTCTTGGGAGCAGCCTTCTCCATGCACCTTGGCACATACTTCCATTTCACTACACAAAGCCTTTAGAGGAATCTTCTGCCTAGTAACAAGCTGAGCTCTAAAGACAATGCTGGGAATGTCTGTGCTCATTTCTTTGTGCATGTTTATGTCCACCTGTGATGATTTCCAGCATTTAGGTTAAAATCTCAGTCTCCCCACAGTCAGAAAGGTCTGGATCGAATTCCCACCTGGATACCTTGTAAGTTTGTAAGGAAGTCATTTAACCACAACTGAAGAATGGAGAAGATAGGAGTCCTTTGGCAGAGTACTCCTATGAGGTCTAAAAGAGATTAAAGACTGGACTCATAACGATTGGCATGTCGAAGGGGTAGACCAGAAGTGACTCCCATGATCCACAGAGGCTCTATTAATCTCTCTGAAGATAAGCAGAAATGGATCTAAAAGAGCAGGGCTCACAAGGTAGAGTGGGAGACCCCCCCCTGCCACCTCTATTTTTGCTTAGGGGCTCTGAAGAGGTTATGAGCCCTTTGTTTGTGTGTGTTGTGAAGGCATCAGAGGACCTCACAACTCTGATCAACTGTAGCATTCTGAGCCGTGGCTGCAAACTGCAGGCTTTCATGGGCCTTGGCCAGGGGCTCACTCCAACTCACCAAGCCCTGGGATGGGGTGGAAAGCCTGGCTCTAGAAAGACCTGTTCCCATTGTCAGCCATATTCCTCTTCCCTCTGTAGCCCTGTGCCAGTCATTCTACCTCTGGGAACCCCTGCTTCCGTATCTGCATCATATAGAATGATAGTATTTATCTGTAAAGCTTATTCATAGGCGAATCAGATTATGCATTTATAGGACCAAAGAGACTAGCATCTATTTGAGTCATTCAATAAGAATATATTATGTGCCTGTGCCAGTTTCTGTGGGTGACCTCAAGGGAGATGTTGGTGCCTCTTGAAATTTGGGATTACTGAAAAGTAATAAATATTCCCAGAGAATACAAATGTTTTCTGCTTCTTTCATGCCTCTGTGTAGGAATGCTCTATAATTTTTGGAGTCTTTGGTCTTAATGTCTGCACTCTGTCCCACAGGTGAATTTCAAGTTCGGTGTGCCTCAGGCAAGCCTATTCGTTTTAAGCCAGGAAGTTGATAGAAGTAGTTTCAGGGTTGAGGAAGTCCTGAGGTGGGAGGGAGCCACGCAGCATGGCAAAGAGGCTCCTTTGTGGGAGCAGCTGGGGTGAGGCCAAATTTCCCATAAGAAATGAATTCGTCTTTATTTAAAGAAGGAAATGGCACTTTCCTGCACAGTGGGGGAAGGAAAGCTGTCTGCTCTGGCCTGGTTACCAGCACCACCCCTCCTCTGACTGGAAGGTGGCAAGGGTGAGGAGCACCCATGACAAACAGGCCTAGCCTCAGAGAGCCTCCATACAAGTGCACAGATGAGGCCAAGCTGTGCTGCTGGAAGTGCAATGGAATGTGACCAGAACACTTAGGTGCAGCTCTGGCACGGAGCACAGGTTGCCGGGTTGACAGAGAAGCTGGATGTGGTGGATTTTAAAATCTCAGTCTCCCCACAGTCAGAAAGGTCTGGATCGAATTCCCACCTGGATACCTTGTAAGTTTGTAAGGAAGTCATTTAACCACAACTGAAGAATGGAGAAGATAGGAGTCCTTTGGCAGAGTACTCCTATGAGGTCTAAAAGAGATTAAAGACTGGACTCATAACGATTGGCATGTCGAAGGGGTAGACCAGAAGTGTGGCGCTCAGCACGGCACTCTCTGCCTTCTGCATTACCCAGGGTGCCCTGCAGTCAGCTGGACCCCTGGATTCTGGCCAATGGGTTGTGGCTGGAGGTGGCTAATTCAATTTCTAAGAGCTTTCCTAGTGTTGAAGCCTGTCCTCAGCTTTGGTGATTCACCAGGAAACATACCAATACAAAGTACTGTTGGTGAAGCTTATATATTCTGGTGGGAGAAACAGATAATGAGCATGATGTGCAAGTAAATGTTCTAGTAAAGTCTGGGAATAAGTAAAACATATAAAACAAATTTATATGCAATTAATTAAATGTAAGTATAAATATGAATGCTTATGTAGGCTAAGCATCCACAATTCAAGAATATGAGGTTTTAAATGTTCTAAAATATAAAACTTTATGAGTAGCCACATGATGTATTTTAGTTTAGACCTGAAACGTCACCCAAATGCCCAGGTGGTGAAGCCTTGGTCCCCAGCCTGATGTGACTGGGAAGTATTGGAACCTTTGAGAGGTGAGACAGGTGGGAGATCTTTGGTCATGTGTGGCATACTGCTGAAGGGGATCCTGGGACCCTAGTCCTTTCCTCATGTTCTTTTTCATTCACTGGGCACAAGG
This sequence comes from Marmota marmota marmota, assembly GCF_001458135.2. NCBI lineage: Eukaryota > Metazoa > Chordata > Mammalia > Rodentia > Sciuridae > Marmota > Marmota marmota. The sequence continues at coordinate 7,426,812 of NW_026000108.1, forward strand.
TGAGCAGTTGGCTTTGCCACCTCTGGCCACCATGATGTGCTTGCTGTCTTTCCACAGGTCCAAACAAAATGGGGCCACTCAGTTACAGACTGGAACCAAAATGAACCTTTTATTTGTATAAGTTGATTATTTCAGATACATGCTATAGTGACTCGAACTTGCTGACACAGGATATTGTTACTGAGAGTGAGACTCTGTGGACCTCAACCAGCCAACCAGTAGGGGTGGGGCTGTCCAAACTCTTTGAGTACAAATGCTGTCATGAAGTGCCCCAGATGCTGGGTATGGAGACTTAGAATGTAATTTTTGCCCTGTTGGGGTTCTCTATTGTTTTGTTCCAATTCCTTATTCCTCCTTTTGGAATAGGAAAGCTTTTCTTGTGCCTGTCCCACCAACATATCTTGCAAGTACTTTTCCTTGGATTATACAGGGGCTCAGAGGTGAGTTTGACTTTAATCTCAAGGGAAGCCTTGTACTTGGTTTTTTTGAGAAGTGCTGGAAGAGTTAAGTCTTCAGGGCTCTGGAATGGGCTAAATGCATTTTGCATGTGAGATCTTTGAGGGTCAAGGGCCAGAATGCCACAGTTTGGATCTTAAGTATTCCCCAAAGACCTGTATGTTAAAGGCTTTGTTCCAGGCTTAAGGACCTGGGATGGGAGGTGGTGGAAACTCGGAGAGGCAGGGCCTAGTGGGAGGTCTTCAGGTCAGTAGGAGGATCCGGGCCCCTTCCCTCTGGCTTTCTGGTCATTAGTAAGCAGTTCTGTTCTGCCCTGTTATCCTGCCATAATGTGCTGGTTTTCATAGGTTCAGAAGCACTGGGGTAATTGATCCTGGACTGAAACTCAAAAAACTGTGAGTCAAAACAAGGGTTTTCATAAGTTGATCATCTCAGGTGTCTAACATAGTGAAATTTTTCCTTTTTGAAGGATTTTAGATTTCATATTGGTACAAATACAAAGTTGCTAAGTTAAGAAGTAAACTAGATTAAGATCAGAGACACTTGAAGAATAATTAGAATAATTTTAAAGAGGGTAGGCACAGAAGCCTCAGAGAGAAAATGATATCTGGGTAAAGAGGAACTGAAGTCATTAACTATGCAGATATCTGAGAAAGGAACACTCTGAGGTGTCCAGGGACCACAAGGAGGTCGATGGAGTGAGAAGGGGGAATATTATAAAGGGTACAGAAAGGGAGGAGACCAAAGATTGGGTCATCTGGCCTTGAGGCCATTATAAAATTGTGGGCTTGCTATTGGATGGAAATGCAGGTGCAGGGCATGAGTAGTGAGATGTCATCTATATTTAAAAAAAAATCACTCTGATTGATGTATTGGGGACATACGGAATGCGACTCAGGAAACAAGAGCAGAAGTAAGAAGACAAGTGATGAGATAGTTCCAGTCTTTCAGATAAGAGGTGAGGCTGGCTTAGACCAGGAAGTGGAGTGCAGATGTGAGAGATGATAGGATTCTGGAAATATTCTGAAGGTGTGGACAAAGGATTTGCTGATGAACAGGATGTGGAAAATTAGAGGAAGAGAGGAGTCATGAATGATTGATTCCAAAGATTTTGATTGATCAGCTAGGAAGATGGAGTCACCATCTTTCTACAGGGAAAGACTACAGGGGCTGGTGGGGAGCATGTTTAAAATCTGTGAAATGTCATTTGAATCTCCAGCTAGAGATCAGAAGAAACATGGATGTCTGCTTCAGATGTTTGGGGGAGAGGTCTAGAGGCACAGATGGAAGTCATCGGTGTCCACTTGGCGTTGGAGCACCTTTCTTATCTTTCTGTCTGCAAGGTGATTGGAGAACAGTGCAGTGGGAGAAATGAGAGGAAATGAGTCATCCTGAATGACAGGGATGTGTGAATTGATGTGGCTTTGGGGCAGTCTACTTCCTGGGGCAGGTCTCTGCACTTCCAAGCAGAACCCATCAACATTAAAGAGAGGGAGAGAGAGAGAGAGAGAGAGAGAGAGAGAGAGAGAGAAGAAAAAAAAAACTTTAGGGAAATTTTATTAATGTGAAGAATTTAATAAATTATCTACTAAGTTATCTGGCAAGCACAGGACTTGTGCACAGTGACTCAGAAGGCATCTGGGGAAGGTATACCTCGTGGCTTCCATGCTGTGATGAATACCATCAGCATGAGAACTATGATGATCCTTCCACCTCACCACTCAAAGGTCATCCAGAACCTGGCCAGTTCTAATAAGTCTGAGTTCTAAGGAAACTCCAACAAAATAGAAGCAGGAGTTCATGGGTAAAAGCTGAGTAATACTTGGCAGGCTCACCCAGAAATCAAATAACCAAATGCAGACATAGGCAGCAAAGGTAAACAGATGAAAATCCCGAGTTTATATGGGAGGGTGAGGGTTGAGGCAAAGGAGAGACCCCCCCCCCCCCACTTACCACATGGGAATAACATCAATCTTCTTCGAATGTCCAAGAGTCTGGTAATCTGGATTTCTGTGTGGAAATGCCTGATACTAAAATGTTGGCAGTAGATCATTTTACTAAGCATCTGTATTCATGAGGCAAAATGTACCTCTGCCTAGTTGTCCTAGATTGGACACAAATGTCCAACCCTTGAGGACCTTACCTGCCTGGTTTTACACATCAGGTTCTGTGAAGCTGCTGTGTTTTTGGAGGATGTGGATGAAACAGAATAACGATGGCATGAATGATTTATACCTCACAGGGCTTGGCAGCTCCACTTAGGGCCACACTCTGAATCTGTGGTAAGCCTGGGCAACAGGACAAAATGTTCTCTCTGCAGATGAAAGGTGGGAGAGCCATCTTGGAAATAGCATTTGGGTGAAATCATTTGCATTTCTAGCACTTTTTGAGGTGATGCTGATATTGCAGTTCCTAGGAGCACACTTAAGAACCATTAACTGAGGACTTCACAGTCTTATCTTACTATGTTCTAGCACTTTAGAGCATCCATTCTCTTTAAATGAAAGTAACATGGTTTTTGACTAGAGAAAAAAAAAATGTGTTGAGCAGTTGATGGAGCAGCCTACCATCTTTAGATGTGAGAGGGTTGAAAGCTGACTGGAAGTAGAGAGTTCAGACCTGGACACAATGTAGGTACCTGATTGCTCTCACCCCTTACTAACACTGGCCATCTGTGGTATATCCACTGTGTATTTTTATTTTTTTCTTACATACATGACAATAGTGGAATGCATTACAATCATTCACAACACTGTTTTTCGTAACTCTGTATATAAAGTGTGTTCATGCCAAATTATGCCATTATGCATGAGCTCTCTTATTACTATTTTTTTTTGCATTACAATTCTTAATATACCTTTATACCACAATTTATCATATCTTTAATGTATATAAGGTATGTTGACACCACACTATGTATTTTCAAATGTTTCGTATAGATAATACTATTGACTGCTTTAACAAATACTATTCATATCCCATAATTCATTTTCCTAGCCCCTTGCTCTCCCTATGACCTTTACCAGAGACAGCAGGAACACAAATTTGTTGTGTGTTCTTCTTGCCTATAGCTTTTATTGTTAGGACATCGAGTATATAAAAGTTATAGTGTTGTTTGTGTGTGTTTTAATGTTTGTTGCATTATATCATTTTGTGAGCAACATTTTATTTTTCTACCCAACAGTGTACATGTTTACTCCTTTCTATGCTGAAATATGTTGTATTTCTTTTGTTTATTTTAAATATGCATAGTATCCCCTCCTATGAATAGTTTTCATTACTCGTAACCCACTGACAGGTTTTGTTTCTAATAATTTAATAATTCCATGATGTATACATATATAAAAGCATCACATTGTACCATATGTGTGTGTTTGTATGTGTGTGTGTATGTATATATATGTATACATACATTTTTTTATTATTTGTTGCTCATGACAATACAATGATCTTGACATATCATACATTTGAATCAAATGGGGTATAATTTCTCATTTTTCCAAGTGTACAGGTTGCAGAATCACATTGGTTATACAGACACATATACACATACACCAATACTAGTGTTTATTTTATTCTGCTGCCCTTCCTATCCCCCCTTATATATAGTAAATAAAAAAAATCCGAGGTAAATAAAATGGACTGGACACTAATCACATGTGGCCACTTGATATGTGACAAGTGTGATTAGGAAACATTTTATCTACATTTAACTTTAACCCATAAGTAGGAAAAGATATTATGTGTAAGTTAAAATAAACACAATAATGATTTAAAAGAATTTTAAGTTTACAGTCCACGTGGTTGGGGGGTGCCAGCTTGGGTAGCAGAGCTGGAGAGCAAGTCACTCTCATGCTGGTAATGTCTATCAGGTGTCCACGGGAGACACGTGTTCAAAGGAAGGAAAGGACACTGTTGGGAGATGAGGCTCATTGGGGAAGGCAAGTTTGAATTAGTAGTAAGTGTTGTGTTGGAAGAGGATTCTGAGCTGAGAGGAGGTGGGCTATTAGGTTTGAAAATGACAGCTCTAACAACCACATTCAATGTGGATCACTGCTTTTGATGTCACATTAAGGGAAAAAATAATAAAAAGCAGGGTGGCTGCTACTCAGCTTCTAGGAAGATGTCTAGTGCATGTAAGATAGAGAACAAATAAATAAAAATAAATGAGTTAGAGCTGATGCTTTAAAATCATTCTCCTGTTAATATTTCAAAGAATCTTCAACTCTCCATAAAGTTTTCTTCTTTCTTAAATCATAACCAGCAGATTTTGTGTCTTTATAAGCACAAATAATTTAAGGTACAGTTAAGAACAAGATTCAAGAATTGTACCAAGGAGTCGTTCAAGGGTTGAAAAAGTCTAAGCATAATCTTGACTTGAACTGCCAGAGCTCCCAGGTAGAGCATCGCACGGAAGGATAAGTTGCTGAAGCTTCCTGTCTCTGTGTGATCCGTCAGCAAGACTGCATTACAACACATCTAGATGGACCATCCTACACCATCTGTGTGATCTCAGTCAACACAACATGTCAATTATTAAAGAAACAAGTGTTATTTTTTTATTATAGGAGAACAAGACAGCTAGTAGCAACTAAAAAGCAAAAGCAAACAATGCACTCTTAAAGGTTTTGATTTAATTTCTCCCCTTTTCTTTGGTCCTTGTATGTTCTCAGGGAAGTGAGGATTCAGTACACATTTCCAATTGACTTAAACAGAGATAGCTGCAATCACCTACTTGGTTTGGATGGTTATGGCCTTGGATATCCAGTTTATTGCTTTGATAATTTACAAAAATGGGGAAATGTATTTTATTGCATAATCACAAATTTGCTAAAAAAAAATCACAATTATGGAACAAAAAACTTGTAGGTGTTACTGACCAGATGTTTTATCTCATCTGAACACTATATTTATTTACCATAAATAAGAACATTCTTCCATATCATCATAATAATATCATCAAAATAAGAAAAACAACTATGATGCAGTATGACCAGGTAATCTTCAAACTACATTAAAGTTTTCTGAATGTCCCAATAATATTCTTGATAGTGAAAGGGTCTATCTAGTTCATAATCACAGGTTGCTGCTAATGGTCATGTCTCGTTAACCTATGTCTTTGTGCACCACCCATTCATCTTTCCTGGAAGTTCATTCTCTTGACCTGTATGTAGGATACAGGCCAGTTCTTTTGTGCCCTTATTGAGATTTGTCTAGTATTGCCATGATTATAATTTTACATTATATTATTTTAGAAGGAACATTTCAACAATTATTTGTTTCTCATTATATCTGGGGAAGCTCATATTCTCCAAGATAACTCCAGAAAACTATTCCAATCCACTTATTCTTACAACCAGTTGTTGACTAGTCTTCTGTTCAGAGTTGGGGTCTGTGTTCTCTTCCCTCGACTGTGGAGGCAATGCTATGTATCATCCAAGTCAGGTCATAAACGGCAATAGAGCTTCTTCCTGTTTAGCTCATGGAACCCAGCTTCACAGAAACAGCTACCACCTCATGCATTCATGGATGTCAGCTACATGGAAGTCATCTGCAACCTCATGTGCTCATGAAAACCAGTCCAGTATCCTGTGTTCGTGGAACCCAGCTACTGTCTCTGGTCTTTGATTGCTCTCTGTGGTGGCCTCAGACCTCATGGAGGTGAAACAAGTCATTGCTTCAAAACCCTGTTCTGGGGCACTTGGCTCTCCCTAACCAGATGTAAAAGCCAATCTTATTCTGTCCCACTTGATGCTTTTGGATTGAACTATTTAGGAAGGAAAGGGAAGAGAGGGGAGGGGCGATAAAAAGGAAGGAGGAAGAATTGATTTTGGAATTGCAAATTACACTCAGGTTCTGGCCCTGCCATTTACTAACGGTGTCATCTTTGGCTTCCTGCTACACCAGGGACTCTCAGGTTCCTCATTTTTAAAGTGAAGGTGATGACAAAGGTAGGCTCCACCTGCTCGAGGCTGTTGTGAGGACCACGTGCTGACATTGCCCTTTGAGCATCCTGCACTCCTACCCACGTTGATGCAGGAAGCCTGCACTGAAGCTCACAGGATCCTGCTTATCTTTTTATAACTAGTGCTGAGTAAGCCTTCCATGAACTATTAGGTAAGAAACAAGTTAATTACTTTTTAAAACTACAATTTGTCCAGTGCCAGGAGATAGATAGCTATGACTATTGAAGTGAAATTTTTATTCCTGAAGTATTCATATATACACATACAGAAACACATACACATCTTTATAAAAAAGCCATTTGAAGACTGAATATTTGACTTTTAGCCTGTTGCTGGCACATGATAGGTATTAAATATTCAACTAATAAATATACGGATATGTGAATAAGTAAATCATTAATAGAAGTTTATCAAAGAGGATACTCTGAACTGATTTAATTTTTTAGACCTCTCACAGATGGAAACCACTGAGAATTTCATGTAAATTAAATGGAGAAAGAAGTTGGCTAGCCACCCAGTATAGAATAGGTGAGAAATCTGCCAATGCTTCAGTTGAATGGATTATTTGGATGACATAAATGCAAAGTTTAAACTCAGAACTGTTATATGACATAAGAAACTTAATGTGATTATTACATTGGTAATGTGTGCAACTGTCTTACAACATAATATGGGATAACGTCCAAAGCATGGTATTCAAAGAGCTTCCCCAATCTGGATGCAGCCCATGTCTCCAGCCTCATCTGGCATTTCCCTTCCTGTCTTTCATTTTCTATGGGTTGAAAATTCTCTCTCTCTCTCTCTCTCTCTCTCTCTCTCTCTCTCTCTTGCTGTTGTGAAATGAAAGTAATAGCAGCCTTTCTGACTCTCCCATTGGATGGCTGAGACTCAAGTGATAGAAAGCATGACAATGGGTAAATGCTGTTTTACCATTACATATTTAGTGATTATCTAATGCATGCCACCCACGTCATAGGACACTTGTGACAACATACCACAGTTCCTACCCTACCAGAGCAAAGAGGAACACAGACCTCAGAATGGACATGCCTAGTAAAGGACCGAGTGCTATCAAACTGTATTATGGTATTGTTGGTACACCTTTAGTATTGTTTTTTACTTAACAAATATTTGCTGAACGCCCACTATGAGCCAATTTAGTGTTACTGTTGTTTAAAGACAGTTTTTTATTCTCATAGATTTTGTTTATTTTAGTACAGCAAACAAACACTAAGTAAGCAAATAAAGAGTATAAAATTGTACTTGGAGATAAATGCCACGAAGAATAAATAAAGGAGAATAAATAGATGACGACTAGTGGCCGACTGATTTCTGTCTCTCCCAGGCAGAAATCTTTGAGAATGCCACATGGAACTAAGGATGGGAACCCGGAAAACAATGAAGAGGAAGCAGAGGGAACTGGGAGGGAAAGGACCCGAGGCAGGACTGTATCTGTGGATCATGGCCCAGCTGTACGTCTAGTGGTCAGAATTGCCTGGACCACGTGGTTCGCAGTGAAGCTAGAGGTATCAGCAGGGGGTCGGACCACGTAGGAAGGTGTCCCGAGCAATGGAGCTTAAATTTTGTCTACAGTGTGACTAAAGGCTTGTATGGGAGTTTGAGCTGGGATGTGACATGATTTCATTCATCTATTACAATGAAAATAAACCCTAGGGGAGCAAGATGCAGAGTACTGTTGGAGTCCAGTGAGAGTTCATGGCAGCTGGAACCGGGGGCAGAGGGTGGTGAGAAGCTGCTGAGAGATGTGCAGATTCACTGTGTTCATTGGAAATAAACACAGGAGATTTGCTGGTCCACTGGGTGGGGGAAGTGAGACGGAAAAATCAGGGAAATAAGGACTGAGAAGGCGTAAAGCTCAGGGAAGAGAGTGTGAGCTCATCTTTTTTCTTGCTTTTATTTGGCTGGGCCTTCTACCCTTATTACATAGCTATTATCTCTGTTTTATGATTGAAGTATTTTGGCCTCAGAAAGCAGAGTATCTGCTCAAGGTCTCATACCTAAATAGCAATCTGTCCGTCCATAGGAGGCCAGCCAGCCTTCATGAGACTGAGTCATCCTGGATGCCTAAGCCCTTGAGCTGGCACTATAGTGGGCTGGACTTGGCTGATGCTAATCAGAGGAGGAGGAATAGCTGTGTGCAGGTGACTGCTGCAGAATGCACAATAGGTGCAGGGAAAGGCTAATTTTGGTGTAGGTGGCAGAAGTAAATGAGATTAAATTTACTGGAGGGATCGATGGAATTTTGCTTGGTGCATAAATATAAAGACATTTGCTCAAGGTTAAGACAGAGATTTGGGAATAAACACAGACCTGGCGATGACTAACATGAAGTGACGTCCAGTTTACAAATGAGTCAACTTTCATCTCTTCATTTATTCTATTTCCACACCTGGCACACCTTCACTAGAACTGGAAAATGGGGGGAAGAGACTGGGGTGCTCAGGGCATTAATTGCAAACCCGAAAGTACAGACTGAAGTAGCAGAATAGACTTCAAGCCCAAGGCTTCGGGTTGCACAGTCACTACATGTAGAGGACCACAGCAGAAGTTCAGGCATGGGATCGTGTAAGCAAAGAATAGTCAGGGCAATGGACAAACCCTGGCAAGTAAAAGCAGCAGTTTGAAGGATGTGAATGAGAACAGATGGTCCTCAGAAGGAGGCTGGGAAAATAGCCAGGAGGATATTGCTGGACGTCCTCCTGGGGCCCCATTCCTAGAGACCACAGACTCTGTCCAGATAACTGGTAGCTGGGGTTTTATGTGAGAAGTGAGCCCATTGATGGTTTATCTTCAGTATTATGGAGAAATAATTGATAAATGAAAGTCGTATACATTTAAGCTTTACCTTGGGAGGCTTTGATTACAGAAATACAGTGTGAAATGATGGCCACTATCAAGTGAATTCATCCATCACCCCCCATAGTCACTGTGTGTGCATGCACATGTGTGTGTGGTGAGAATATTAAAGACCTATTCTCTTAGCAAATTTAAAGTATACAACACAGTATTATTAACTATTGTGGCCATAAAATGCAGGAGATCTCCAGAACTTACTCATGTTACATAACTGGAACTGTTATACCCTTTGACCCACATGTCCCCATGTTCTCCATTTCCCAGCTGCTGGCAAACACAATTCTAGTCTCTGTTACACACACACACACACACACACACACACACACACACACATACGATTTTGTTTTTATCCATTCATGTGTTACATTTGTCAATATCTACTTAGGTTGATTACTAGTCATGATTATTGTGAATAATGATTCACCAACCATAGTTTCTCCATTGCTTCAGAACAACTGATATTTGGTTAAAAAAAAAAATCTGTAACAAAATATCTAACCTCAGAACATCATTTCTGAATAATCATGGCCTTAGAGTCAGAAGACATGGTTTGGGGAATCTGTGCTCATACTAATTAGATTTGTGACCTTTCCAGGTCACCGACCTTCTTTGTCTACTCCAGAAAACGAAATCTGACAAAATGTGGTGATAGGCCTATTGTGGTTTGAATCTTCAGGGACCCTCACAGGCTTGTGTGGAAGGCTTGGTCCCCAATTTTTGGAAGGTGGTGGAACCTTTGGAGGTGGGGATCAGTGGAAAGAAGTTGGCTCCTTGAGGGAGACATTGGGACCCAGGTCCCTTCCTCTCTCTGCTTCCTGGCCACCATGAGGTGGGCAGCTCTGCTCCTGCATGTGCTCCCCACCATGATGTGCTGCCTCACCACAGGCCCAAAGGAATGGGGCCAAGTAACTCCTGATAGCAACCTCTGCATCTATGCTTAAGTAAGTCTTCCCTGCTAGAGTAGTTTGTTTCAGATATCTTGTCACAACAATGTAAAGATGACTAACAAAATAGCCCAATGGTTAAGAGCTTGGGGCTGACCCAGAGAGAAGTGTTTCCTTTCATCCTACACCATCACTGCTTGATAAGAGAACTACCAAGCTCTCAATACCTCAGCTTCCTCGTCTGTGCATGGTAACTTTAAAGTACTGAGCACATTATTAACAGAATAAAAATGTTGTATTATAATTTTACTGTTATTGTTAACTCACATCTCACATGTCTTCCCATTCTCAAGATTGTATGGATTTATGTCACTTGCACACTTAGTGGTGTGAAATATGAACAACTATGGCATTTCTTGAGATTCTCTTCACAGTGACAATGTTAGTAATATGATTAAATGAATAATATGCTGAAACTCTCAGAGAAGGACTAAATACCCTTGTGGGTATTTCATTTCTGAAAACAAGTTTTCTATGTATCCCATGGACTTTTATGTTTCCAAAACTAATCAACAATTTGAGAAATAATTAAATCTTTTTTACAAGTCAAATGATAATTAAAAAAATCATTGATGGTGTTCAAGGGATTTCAGACAAACTTCTCAATGATTTTAGGTGTGATGCACCTAAAACAATTGAAAAAATTAGTATAGCACTTCTTCATTTCAGAGACCTCACTTAGCTTCTAACTATGACTGTCCTCAGGTAAACAGAGGACAGAAAGTGAATAGAAGCATTTTTATTCATGGGAGAATATTCCAATCCCTCATTCACTAAAAGCACTACTTTTTTTGTACACTTTTAGTTCCAAATTAACATTTCCATATGAACATAAGTTCATGTCTGTGTGTGCCTGTTATTCTAAGGACTATTACACTGTGGCAGTAAGTTAAGAATGAGCAATTGCCCAATAATAATGGAGAAGACAGAAAATAAAAAACTTTCAGCCACAAAAATAATTTTAAAATTCTACTAATAACAAATCAGTCAGGACAAGGATAAAAATCGCCTGCAAACCTACTCTTTTTAATGTTCAAAACTATTATTTTTTTCCAAATTTTACATGGTTTAATTTATACTGTTTATGAATTGATCAATAAATTTAGAAAGTTTCCATTTTGGGCTGGGTGCAATGGCTCATGCTTGTAATCCCAATGGCTTGGGAGACTGAGACAGGAGGATCACAAGTTCAAAGCCAGCTTCAGCCAAGTTCAAAGCAAGGCACTAAGCAATTCAGTGAGTCCCTGTCTCTAAATAAAATGCAAAATAGAGCTGGGGATGTGGCTCAGTGGTTGATTGCCCCTGAGTTCAATCCATGATCCCCCCACCCCCAAAAAAATTTGTATGCTTCCTGTGATCAACGTACATGATTGATTTTAGATTAAAATAATCCATGTTGATGTGTTCCTCATGGAAGGTATCTGGGTTTCAACTGAAGCTCTAGCATCTATACCTGCAATCTGTCCTCTCCAAAACTGGTATCCATTAGCGATATAGCTATTGAGCACATAAAATGCAGTTAATTTAGGTTCAGATGTGTTGTGATTATAAAATGCTTTTGGGGGGACTGGAGATATAGCTCAATTGGTTGAGCGCTTGCTGAAAATTCACAAGACCCTGGGTTCAATCTCCAGAACCACCAAAAGTTAAAAAAATAAATAAAATACATGTTGGATATTGAAGACTTCATACCAAAACATAAAATATCTTATTTATATTTTTATGTTGATTTCATGGTAAAATGGCAATATTTTTGATATATTGTAGTTTAGAAAATATAGCTTTTTAATTTTACATTTTAAAATGTAGATACATTAAAACTACAAATGTGATTTACAGTATATTTCCGCTGATCAGTATTGGTACAGAACAATTGCTGATTGAAGGAGCCCACAGCCGTGATGGGCTAGCAATAATTAATAGATCCAAAAATTACAGAATACAACCACACACAACCACATGCAAAGTCAAGTCATTCATACAAGTACCATTATTTAAGATGGAGCAATGGACTTTTTTAACTCAAAGTTCTTCAACCTAACAAAGGTCAGGATCATAGAGCAGTAGTGTTTTGTTTTGTTTTTATGACTAAAGCTTTAGCGAGTTTTCTTCCTTTTCAAGCAAAAAGCAATATTATTTGCCTTTCTTTCTAATGCACTTTTAAGGTAACCATCAAAACAATCATAGTGATATAAAATCCCTTTTAAGCATGTGTTACCAATAACCGGAAAAAGCCTTTGACATTCATTTTCTTATAAGAAATGAAAATCCTAAACTTTTGTATTAGAAATCTTAACTCTCAAATCTTTGACATTTTACACCTAAGAAGGCCTTGCAAACAATTGTTTCATAGTAAGTATTTGTTGTCTGGATAAATGACGGAAGGTTGCATATTCACAGAGATGCCCAAACCTGAGAGCATGCACAGTGGAATGAGGTTGGGGGTTTCTTCAGCCACCTACCGAGATGCACATGACCAAGGGCAGAACATACCACATTGTTCCAGAAAGTGTACATTTTCTTAATGGTAGGTAATTTAAACTCCATTTTTATATCAAAGCAAAAAGGGAAGTATTGTGTGAGAGTGTTCAAATCTCATATGAATTTTTAAGGTAGAGGAAATAAGAGACTTCAAAGGAATGACAGCCTTGGGCAGACTTTAAGGCTGAGTCCACAGCCACTAACCCCTCCACTCTCAGCCACCAGTGGGAATCTACACTTAGTGGAAAAGTCTGCATGCCCCTGCTCAAAGGGAGCTACCGCCATCCTTAGTGAAGTAGAAGGATGGGTGGCAGGCACCTCAGGAAGGTCCTGGGTTCCTGCCTTGGCTACCCCACACTGCAAATCAGAAAAATCAGAGAAATAATGACTTTTTTTTTTTTAGTGTGTGTGTGTGTGTGTTGGGGGGGGGGGTCATAGTGAGTTGATTTCTACTTTTCTGCCACTAAGACACCAATAACTCCAGTATGAATTCCAAATATCAAACTCTGAATCTCCAGGACTGATGACAAAACTCTTAATCTTTTCACATTCCCCTGGCCAGCCAGGCATAGCCAAGTGGCCCTTTGGAAGGAATATTGTCCTTAAGCTCAGGTGTCATCGTACGTGTTCTTCTGTGTGTGTTTTGTGTAAGAAAACCTTGCTTGACAACTCCTCTCATCTAGTTTGTCCTTGGTGGGACTTCAGCTAAGCAGCCGCTCCTGGTTTTCCTTCCCATTCTCACACATACCTCCCCATGGGAGAAGGGGCTGTCTCTGATTGTTGAGTTCTTTAGATGGAGCTGATCAGCCCTGGATCGGCACACTCCCTCTGCACTTTGAACATGCACATTCTGCTCTGTTGCCCAGTGTTCCACTGTGGGTGAGGCCTGGAGAGTTCCATCTGTGTTGCTGAGTCTGTCCAATTTAGGGGAAAGTTATTGTGACCTCGAATAGCTGCAGATGCATGCCCATGTCCTCCAGTCCTGTTAATTAGCTCTCAAGCTGATTATTTGGATTTCCATTTCACTGATTCCTGTGTCTCTTTAAATGTTTCTTTCTAAACTCAGGAGGAAAAAAGTCGTGTTACTGATGGGCTCTTAAGTCTCCACTGGACCTTGAGGTCTTGGTCTTCTGTTCGTCCATCTTCTCCTCTCACCAAAACAGATCTGTTAAGAAGTAGTGGTTCCAAGGAATTTAATGTAAAATTTCAGAAGCTAATGCCATGTGAGAAAGGTGAGCAGGGGACAGAAAAGTGCACCTTACAGGGGAGTGGCTTGATCTACAATGACAAGGCACTTTACCTCAGAGGTACCATGATTCTCAGAGGTTGGGAGCAATTTCAGAGATCCTATGTTTGTGACGAGAGGAAAGTACATATTGTGCAGGTCGCTGTGTACCGGTTACCAGCTCGGCTCAGGCCAGGCAACAGGACACCCACACACAGTTCACATCAGGTAGATTTATTACTGACATTTAGGCAGGAAGAGCCAACAGCAGAAGCCTGGGATTCACAGCAAGCTGGTCCTTGAGGCTGAGGGAAGTTGTCTGGGCAGGGCAGGTGGAATCTCATCTGCACATGGCCCCCTGTCACCGCAGCAGGAGGACCCGTGATAGCAGCCCACCCTGGGTTTCATGCTAAGGGAGACATGACCCTTTGGCCTAAAGTGGTGAAAACCTTACAGTGTTTAGGGTACGGGAATGGAACCTGGGGCCTGGGCTGTTCCAGTCAGTCTCTGTCTCAGCACATTCACAGTTTTGGTGAGAATAATTCAACAGAAAAGGAGGAGAACTGGGTTTATCCAAGGCTCTCATCGTACACATAGCAGAACAGGAACACAGAGCCATTGGCTAGCAGTTGCCATTTGATAACAGGCGAGGAGAATTTTATACCAGGTCAGGGCAGTTTTCAGGAGATTATTAGAGATCATCTGTGCTGGGTCAAATATGTGGCAGTAATTCAAAGTGGGCTGATCTAAGAAGACAGACAGGGCCAACAGAGGGATCATATCTCCTGGATCCAAAACTAACTCTCCATTGACTCTCAGCCTCTGTCCACCATTATTTATAAAATGAGTTAAAATGTAGAGATCAGACATTGCATTAAGGTGAATAAAAAGTCTACTGTTTCTATATTCTTAATGCAATGTTGAAATTCCTCATGAAATTTTTGATGACAGTATATTTTACATGATTTAATATTTAGCTAAGTATAAATATGGAAAAAGCTTGGCAAATGAATATGAAAAATATAAATAAATCTTCATCGAAAATACTCAAGATAGAAAGATTGATCTTTTCTCTGGGACATTTTGTTTCATTCAGAGGAATCTTTTATAAAGCCAAATCATCTTTGCTATTTGGTTGTAAATGATGACATAAAATACTATGGGCCTTAAATCTAAGAAGTTAGAACAAAAATATGAAATGTTTAGTGCTCCAAATTGTGGCATCAAACTTTCAGAAGATTATGTGTCTTTATCCTTCTGTATTAAATCCCCTCCAAGCCTCATTTTTTTTTTTTATTTTTGGCTCTCATTCTGTTTCCCCCATTTTCCACTTTTTTCTTTCTTTTTGATCGCCATCCAAATTGTCTTTGGTTGGTGTACATTTCTATAAAACTTAACACAGAGAAATGTATCTAACCACCACCCATACCAGGACTCAGAATGGATCTATGACCTGAAAAACCTTCCTTGAGTTACTCTGATCACATCCTTCTTCTCTAGTAATGTCCAACAACCTCTGACCTATCTTTCTCTCTTCTTCTCTAGATTTAAAAATAACATAAACTATTCCCCCATATCCTACTGAAATTCTGGAAGGAAAGAGAATAAGCTAGAAAATCCAGTAACCACAATTTTTTTTTAAACAGGTATTTTGCAAATCTTTTACCAGCTTTACTTAATAGGGTATCTTCATTTGAATCATGTACCCAGAAGTGGTATCAGAGACTTTTTACCAATTCTTCCAAGTATACTACCCATAGTCCCATTCTGGGTGTAGAGAAAAGAGGTTAATTCACTCTATACAATGCGTATTTAAGGTGATGTACCTAACTTTTCTTGCACAATCATTTGTAAGAGTCTACTTAACTAATAAGCAGAAACTTCTCCTAAAAACAACACAATATTCAGGAGAACATTTTGTGTATAAGGAGGTACATCAAAGAATTAAAATGAAAGAAGAAACCACATGTTCAACCAAAGGGGATGATGTTAATAAAATTTGATACTTAAGAATGATAAAATGCTTTGCAGTCATCCAGTAGTTAAAGTCTTAAAATAGTGCAGAAGAGAAGAAAGTGCCAATGATATAGCTAGTGTCAAGTGAAGGATGCACACATCACAATGGGGCAGAAGCAGAGCTGTTGCTGTGCATGTCAACCCTTTGGCCAGTGTTATGGGGGATTTGTAAATGAGCATTGTTGGCCTTTACTATTTTTTATTCTGCCTGTGGGCCACTGTGCCAGCTCCTGCCCTGAGAGTTCCAGTCCACCCTTTCTGACAGTCTGACCTACAGATTTCAGACTTATCTAACCAGTCCTACAATCAAGTAAGTCAATTCCTTGCAATAGATCTCTTAATATATATCTCCTACTATTTCTGATTCTCTTGGTGCAGCCTGACTGATATAATATGCCCAGAAGAGTGCTAAACCTCTGACATGCAATCACTCAGGTGTTACATACTATTCTCTGTCACGTTTTGAATTCTCCTAGCAACTGACCCTGAGACAAATTGTTTATATCAGTAGGCAATCCCAGGCAATACAGGTCGAGGAGTGGAAAATAAGACAGACGGTAAATAAATGATGTGATATCTAGCAATCATGCCCATGGGCAACCAGTGCGCAGTTGAAGGACTCTTGGATACAGTGTAGATTGCTTCAGAGTCACCCCAACCTAAGTGTGAGGGTGAAAGGGTGCTCAGCAACCCACTCTCCAGTTGGATAAAAGGGCTTCCGGAGGCCTTGGCATCCGTTGAATTTAGAGCTTGCTGTGTCCTTGAGCCCCTTGCCAAGAAAAATACCCAAAGGAATTACAATGATTATTTTTGTAAGTGTTCATTAAAAGTGAAGGCAGAGGAAAACAGAGGGTTTTACAGATGAGAAACACAAAACTAGGTAGTTTATTTGTTTCAAGGTCAAGTTCAACACACATATGTCTGTCTCCAAAACCCTCTTAAATATTTTACTACCAAAATAACTAATGATCACAATATCAGTAATAAAATCACTGCCATTCAGAGCTTTCCTAACAACACAGGGTTATGTTGGCTGTCATTTCCTCTCTCGGGTCACACTAAGTTTGGGGAGTGTTGGCAATGCCTGTTTCCCACACTGAATTAACTCTGGTTCTTGTAATTTTGAGTTTGCAGTTCCTCTCCTGCCTTCTTGGTAAGCCCTCCAGGGTGTGCCTTAAGCACATCAGCAGAGGTCGGGGAGTCTGCTGTTGGGAGCGTGGGTGTCCGAGGGATGTTACACAATGAAGACCTGCAAAGATTTTTGCACATATTTTATTTTCCTCCATTTTTTTCTGATCAGAAAGTTTATATTGCTAATATTTTTTCTTAACACAGCTCATCTGCATCATCTTGATAATATTTAAAGTAAATCTTTCCTCACTTCATGGGGAATTTGCAACACCTGTGTTTATGTAAGCCCTACAAGGAAAGGGAAATTGAGGAGACCAGAAATTATGTCTATTAACTATTGAGTGTGTGCTGTACATTAGATTATGCACCTTAAGTATCTACCTTAGGTAATGAATTTTTATTATTTATGTTATATAATTTAGGAAACTAAGGATCAGACAGACTAAATATCCTGAGGAGAGATGTTGAGCTGGAATTGAAGACCATGACCTGGACAGGCAAGCCAGGTAAGAAAAGCACAGTTATATGCTTTGGGTTGTGGTGAGGAAGTACAATCTGTGGAGAAGTGAATGATTCCAGGAGCTCAAGATGACAGCAGGTGCTGAGTCTAGTATGTCAGGGCAGGCATTAGATTGTGTTTTGAGTTTGTGGATTGTTCCTGAAGGTTTGCAGGAGGGATTGACAAGCTGAGAATTTGTAAGCCTTTCTCTCACCTGCTTCCAATGCTCCTGGATCTACCACCATACATCTTATATTCACATTTGACAGAAGCTGAAGTTCCTCTGAAGTTGTTGCTCCTTTCCACTGACAAGACTCTAATTCACACTTTTGGTAACTTCAGCTACTAGCTACAAAACCTGGCTCTCCCTGTGTTGTCTTTGAGCCGCTATGCTGAGGCCAGAGCATGCGGTTTTGGAGCAGAGGAAGTTTAAGACTTCCAGATTTCTCTCCACGAAAAGCATCATGGCGATTCTTTTCTCATATGCAATTCAAAAATACAGGTTTATTGTTTTGAATTTATGAAATTAAAATAGCTTTTTAAAGTAAATTTCCCAGCTGCATTATCCTAGATAATTTTATTGACCTTGAATTTCTCTCTTCCATCATCTATATTTTGCCTGTGCCTACAGAGAATATTTAGTTTTAAACTGATAGAAAAATCCAACCAGATTTTAGGGTTTCCCCTAATCACCCCCAAAATAGCTGAGGGTTCCACCTTGAACAATCAGTGTTTGAACAACAGAGTGGAAAATAGGATAGAGTATGGATTAAATAAGGAAGTCAGTCAGAGGCTCCCTGTATGCACGTCTTCCAGCCTTTGCACCCAGATGCTGTGACATCCTGGGGACACTGTAGATGGATTCATCAACCATCTACAACACTTCAGCCAGTTTTCCTTCTCGCTTTTGCATAAAGTTTTTGTCCATCCTAATCATTCCCACCAGCATCCAAATATGCTACTTATTTCATCTTAAAACCAGAAGAAACAATAATCCCTGACCACATTCTCCCTAGCAGCTAGCATTGTCTCCCCTTCACATCAACCACTGCTCTTGACCCAGTGTCTGAGTCCCCTCCTCCTTCCCTCTTCACACCCTTTGTCTATTGCTCCTGCCCTCGTCCTCTTGCTTAGGGTTCAGTCTGATCCAATGGTTACAGTTCTCTGAGCACATCTATTCAACCACTGGACAACAGTGGACATGCTATTTCCTCTTACCCCAAACCTTCTCTCCACTTGACCCCTCTGCTGGTTCACCTCCACCTCCAGTGACCTGTAGTTCATGGTGCCCTTTGCTGGTGTCTCCTCCCAGAGCTGTCGGCCCTCAGAGTCTCAGGGCTCCAGCTGGTACTTTGTCTCTTCCTACAGTCACTTCTGAGGTCCACTCATCCAGTCTAATGGCTTCCTTTTTTCTCAAGTCTCTTATTTTTTTTTTTTATATATTTAAGGTGGGTAACATGATCAGAACTTATCACATACTGATATACATACACATAGTGAAATGATTGCTACAGACAACAAATTAGCATATCATTACCTTGTTAAGTTATAGTGTGTGTGTATGTGTGTGTGTGGTGTGTGTATGTGTGTGTTGTGAAAACACAATCTGTGCTCTTAGCAAACTTTCAGCACACAACCCCCTATTATAAAATATCATCTTAATTGGTACTTAAGATCCACAGACCTGTGCTTCCTACATGGCTATGACTTTGTATCCTTTGATGTATATCTCATCGCCTTGACCTCCCACCTCCCCATCCCTGGTAACCTCCCTTCTTCCCTTTATTTCTATGCACTGTGACTTTTTCTATGTTCCTCATGTAAGTGAGATCAGGAAGCAATTTTTCTGTGTCTGAGTTTGCTGCGCATATGTCCTCTGGTTTTGTCCACTTTGTGGCAGTGGGAAGGATTTTCTTTATGAATGCTCAGTGATATTCCATTTTGTGTGCATGTAATATAACTTCTTATCCGTTCACCTGTGGATGGCCACATCAGTAGGTATGCTTCCATATCTTGGATGTTGTGAATAGTGCTGATATGGAAGTGCAGATATATCTCTGGCGAGGTGCTGATTTCATTTCCTTTGGGTGCATACCCAGAAGAGTTTGCTGGGCCATATGGTAATTCTATTTTTTATCTTTAAATACCACCTATAAGCTTATGATGATGAAATACTTAAGTAAAGCACATAATTCCAGACCTGTACATCCAACAATCAACTTGGAATTCAGTGTGGGTGTCGACTCAAACGTAGCATGTCCACCTGTCCCTTGGCGTCTCCCTCAGTGCTTTCACTCTTCCTCATCTCACTCAATGGCAATTCCACCCTTCTTATGATCAACCCAGTAGCTCTGAATCAGTTAGATTTTTATCTCATAACCCACATCAAGCCATCAGGAAGTCCTCTCATTCTGTCTTCAGAATATACACCCAGAACCTGATCCTCATTCACTCCACCTCTCCACCCATCTGAGTCCTCATTT
The DNA here is from genome assembly GCF_001458135.2 of Marmota marmota marmota. NCBI lineage: Eukaryota > Metazoa > Chordata > Mammalia > Rodentia > Sciuridae > Marmota > Marmota marmota. The sequence continues at coordinate 7,446,890 of NW_026000108.1, forward strand.
CCATCCCTCCTGTCTGGACCACTACATTTGTCTCCTCACTGGTCTCCATGGTGATTGTACTTGCCCCCTGACAGATGGATCACAGCACCACACAGCCAGAGTGGTGTTTCTGAAAGATCACATCATTCTCTGTGTAAAACGTTCCAGTGGTTCTTCTTACACAATGTGAAAATGAATGCCCTTGAAGTGTCTAAGACCCTATGTGATACGGATTTCCTGTTACTTTTTTTTTAATCTTTCTACCCTTTTCTCAATTTCTCTCCCAGCTTCATTGGCTTTGTCATTCCTCAGACTTCCTAGGCAGGCTCCCATTTAGGATGTTGCACTAGATCTCCCTGCTGCTTGGATTGCACTTGTCCCGGGAATCCTCATGGCTGTATTCCTCTCCCTCAAAGTCTTTGCTCAAATGTCTCCTTCCAGATGATCCACCTATTCCTCTACCCCAACTTTTTCCTGCTGCTCTTAGAACTCCTGTGGCTGCCTGAGTAACTCCTTAAGGAGTTATTATTCGGGATTCACTGGGAAGTCGCTTCTTTTGCATAATCATTCTGCAAGAAAGTGTTTTCAGTCTTTTAACCCACTCTGGGATATAGAATGACAAATGCCAACACATTTTGCCCATACAAAATTAATGTGACCACTGGGAAGAACATTGCACCTGTGAAGTGCTGTCTAATGCCTCATCATAATGAGGTGCGGGGTAGAGTGTCCTTTTAAGTACATTTACACTTTCTTCCCTTTCTCTTCAATAGCTTTGCCCTCGTGAAAAATAAAACATTAACCACTCACCAAAGAACAGGGTGTGCAATCCATTGGCTGATCAGACACATGCATTACTTCTAGAAAGTGGTGGGGCTGGCCCTCAATATGCTATGTAGGTTCCTAAATCTCACGTTTTTTCCATCCAGCATCCATCCTGGTAAAGGATTTTGACAATCTTCCACAACCAAACTGCTTCTGGGTGACATGTTAAGTGGAAGGCCGTGAAAACTCATTGTCTTCATTCCTTTTTTTTTTCTTATGAATATAGGAAATAATATATCTACTGATATTTCGCAACCAAATGATGGTATATATCTAAGTGTGTGGTGCATGTGTACGTAATGCTGTGTGGTGCACATGTTGCAAGGTTTTTCCAATAATTACATATCTCTTTTCAAACAGACTGACCATCTTTGTGGTCTTATGGGTCCTTGAAAAGTCATATTATTCAACTTCTCTTTACAGAGATGAGGAAGCCTGAAGCCAGAGCAGCTGAATGATGTGTCCAAGGTCACCCGATGAGTGACAGTGGTGTAGATGAATGATCACCTGCAGAAATCCTCCTGGGGTCCCTACTCATGAGGTCTCTTGAAAGAAGGCTGGCAACTGATCCTATGATTGCCTCTTGGAAACAATGACAATATTAAAAGGATGATAATATTTCTGCCACAATATTTGGTGGCTGAAACTGGCTTGCATGGATATGGCAAAATTATGTAGGCGTGAGCACAGCCTCCCATGCTCAGTCACCATGATTTGCATTCTGTGAGGTGGGCACTTTCTGCTCTGTCTCACTAAGGTTCTTTCCAATAGTCTCATTATGAAAAGTTAACTGTTGTTCTGAGATTGCATATTTACATGCGTTAGCTCTGTTGGATCTTGTTCCTGATTAAAGGGCCCAATGCTGCCAATTCTCAGGGAAGGCGGCTGCTGCTAAAGGCTTGATAATCATTTTTTATGCATCAAGGAAGGTACAAGAAGCTCCAAACCATAATCATTCCTATAAACATAGACAAGCCATAAATTGTGACTGATACAAATTAAACTATGTTCCTCAGTAATTATATTTTAGAGATTGTGCACCACATAGCCAAACACAATTTTAAACTCAGAAAACTATAATTGCATGTTTGGCGCCTAGCACTGTTTGTGTGGCTCACTTTGCCTGAGTTGTTTCAAGGAAATTGATTTCCTAGGCACACCATGAGAAGGTTCATGAGACATTGGCATGAATCTCACAATGTTATTATTATTCTCGTCATGTCAATCATGTTCTTCTGGAGGAAGAAGGAGGGCTTCAAGCCATCATGGTAAGGAATAACTAAGTCCTCCCAAATGGCTCTGCAATTTGTTGAATTCTCTGTCTTCTTTGTCATTATCATTGTCAAGGCCTTGGGTAGCTGATCTCTAAGCAATTGTCACTGTCACCAGTTGGTGCCAGGTCTGTATTCCCAACTCCCATAGCTACCCTGTAGAGTTGTATTATAACAAACTTTATTGACTACATCCTTCAGTAATAAAAACACCTTTAGTAGAGCTCTAAACTCATATGATTTATACACAAAAAACTGAAAGGACCATTTAACCTTACCTCCCTTAGGACTGTGGAGGTTGTACTAGAATTTGACAAGAAAGCTGGGATGTGAGTCAGAATGGCAGTTATCAAGAATACAAACAACAATAAGTGCTGGTGAGGATGTGCGGGAAGAGGCACACTCTCATACATTGCTGGTGGGACTGCATATTGGTGCAACCAATCTGGAAAGCAGTATGGAGATTACTTAGAAAACTTGGAATGGACTCACTATTTAACCCAGCTATCTCACTCCTTGTTCTATACCCAAAAGACTTAAATTCACATACTACAGTGACACAGCCACATTAATGTTTGTAGCAGCTCAATTCACAATAGCTAAACTGTGCAACCAACCTAGACTCTCTCCTGTAGAAGAATGGATAAAGAAAATGTGGTATAGATACACAATGGGATATTATTCATCAATAAAAGAGAATAAAACTATGGCATTTGCAGGTAAATGTATGGAGTTGGAGAATATCATGCTAAGTGAAGTAAGCCAATCCCCCAAAACCAAAGGCCAAATGTTCTCTTTGATAAGAGACTGCTGATCCATAATGGGGGGTGGGGGCATGGGAAAAATGGAGAAACTGGGTAAAGGGGAGAGAGTTAGAGGGATTGGAACAAGAAAGAAGAAGGAATGAGATGGATGTCTTTACCCTAGGTACATATATGACTGCACATATGGTGTGACGCTACATCGTGTACAACCAGAGAAATGAAAATTTGGGCTGCAATTGTGTACAGTGAATCAAAATGCATTCAACTGTCATATATACCTAATTAGAATAAATAAGTAAATATTTTTTTTTAAATGGAGCTGGGATGTGGATATCAGGTCTTGGGATAGCACTGAGGCTGTGCATTTTAACCTGGGATTCATCACAATCAGATCCCTAGACAAAGGTTTGTGTGCCAGTGATTACTTGGAAAATGGTCCCTGAGTCACAAGTAAGAAAATGGAGAAAATCTGAGAAGGAATGGAGAAGAGTGACATAGAGATCAGAATGCAAACCATGGTGACTGAGCATGGGAGGCTGTGCTCACACCTACATGATGAGCAGGGGACTGCTGGGGGGCAGTAGGGCTCAGTCTTGCTGGTTCTCACTCTGAAAATCTGAGACCTGGAGGTGGAGTAGACAAGGGCACTTACCCCCAGATTCTCACCTTCCATTGGCAAGAATCCCCCCTCCCCAGCCCCTACTTCCTGATTTCTTCCTATGTGCTTTAGGGAAAGTCACCTCAGCTCCGGGATAAGTCCTCAGGGAAAGAGCCTTGGAGATGTAGGTCTTGAGGTGAAACTGCCCTGCTGCTGCAGTTGAGCCCAGTGGGTTGCTAGGCCTTGGACAGAGGATGTCCCCTAAAAGCTCATGTGCAAAGCAGGAGTATTCAGGGTTGAAATAATCAGTTTAGGAGACCTGTAACCTACAGTGCATGAACCCCTTTGATGGGTTAATAACCTGAATGGATTACTGGGTGGTAACTCTAGTCCAGTGGGGCATGGCTGGAGGTCACCAGGAACGAGCTCTTAGGGATTATATTTTCTTCCTTGCTCTCTCTCTCCTCTGCTTCTTGGCCATCATGAGCTGAGCCTCCTTCCTCGGCCTCACCCTTCCTCCCTGAGGCCTGTACCTGACCTTGGGCACAAACCAATGGAGTTGGTCAACCATGGACTAAACCTGTGAAACCAGGAATCAAAATGAACTTTTTATCTTCATTGTGTCATGGATTTTGGTCACAGTGACAAAGAGCTGGTTGACACATGGGCTAAGAGATGCCATGCAGGACACCAATAGTGGCTGTTGCACTGCGGAGGATGCCACGTCTGCCTCTGGTCTCAGTGCAGCCACCTCGGCCTTGCTCATCTCATCACCGCTTGTGCATTTCGGTGCTCAGTGGAAAGTGGAACAGAGCCCTTTGTGCTCAGTCCCATTCTCCTAGGATGGCTTTTCTTAGTCTGCCTCTTTTATGAGCAGCCTCACTACTGCCCAGCACCATTATCTCTGGCTGCTCGTTCCCTTTGCTTTAGAGCAGCTTGCTCTCCTCTCTGCACTTGAGGCTCCATCCATACTAAGTGGGCCTCATTGCTTCAGTGTGTCATCATTGCTCCAGCCCTTTATTGCCAGGTGTTCTTTTCCCTCAGCCCACAACGTTCCTCCTTTCTCTCTTTCTGCTAATTTTATTAATTCTTCGTGTTTCAGCTCAGCTATTTTTTTTTTTCCCCAGAAAACTTCTCTGACTACTCAGGTACAAATTAGGATTTTATTTCAGGACTTGTCCTAATTTCATGAATTTCTCACATCACATATTTCTATCAGATGTTGTTGGAATTGTGCAATCACTCCTTTCCCCCCAAATAAATCATGTTTGCCTCATGAGGACCATGGCCTCATGTCTCTTACTCACCAGTATCATGTCAGCACCTGGGACAACTTCTGTCCTGTCCGAGCTTAGCAAATATTTATTGAATGAATAGATTAATTACAACCTCTGGTCCTATGCGGGCAAGATTCACAGTGTTTAATGCAAAAAAATGTAGGAAACATGGGGGGTCCCACATGGGGGGGGTGAAGGCAGGGGGCCAGTGGTCCCCGTGGAGGCTAGTGGTATGGGCACCTATGTGCAGGGCAGGGATATGTTCCGTTCCATGTGCATGTGTGAGATGAGAAATGAAGTCTGCTCACATGAACACAAAGAGTGTCTCTGTGTGGGTGGGCTTGGACACATTACAGGGGTGCTGAATTCTGGGCAAAGAAGTTGGGGCTATGTTTTATAAAACATGACTCCACAGATAAAATGGCTCCGTGTCTCCAGGACGTGGTCCAGACCCATGGGCAGGCTGTGCTGTAACCCGCATGTGCCGGCGCCTGCTCTCCTCTCTGCAGCTGCACAGCCATGCACTCCCAGTGCAGGACTTCACCATTGGTACCCTTTCCTTGCTCCTTGACACCTGGACATGCCCACACCCACTCTGAATAAGTGCATGACTCAAATGCAGCTGCCGACACGCTCTCCTCCTTCCAGACCTGTGCCCAGGCTGTTTCTTCTGCCCACACAGCCCTTCCTGCCCTCTTCTGCTTCTCTTGCACTCTGGCATCTGAGAGCAGCCAGTCCTGCAGGGCTCAGGCCTTGTGCATCCTCAGTCAGACCTCCCTGCACCCTTACCCAGCAGCCCAGCTCCCTTCTGAAAGCCCGTGTGGACACAGATAATTGCAGAGTTTTTAATCTCACCAATGGCCTGCATGAAGCCAAGGCAGGTTCTCGCTCCTGCCTCTACCCAAAGCTGCCTGACCCAGAGAGTAGCCAGAGCGCCTGTTGCTAAGAAGAGGCTCATGAATGAAAGAACAAATGAGCACATAAATAAGTAAAAGAGCTTGGAGCAAGGGCATGGCATGTGCAGGCAGAGATTTCAGGAAATGGATCTGATGAGAATATGCATGATGAACAGCAGGTGGGAGAGATGGGGAGGGCAACCTGGCTTTGAGGAACTGGTGGATGTGGGTGGATGCAGGGTGCTCACGAGTCTTGGTGGACAAATAGATTCAAGGCATAGAAAACATTAAAAGTTGGCAAAATAAAAAGAACCTTTATTTCACCTTTGGAGAGTCTTTCTTCCTGCAGTACAGGTTTCAGAGCTTTGTAGACTGCCCCCGTCACTGAATCTAAGGTTGCACATCATGTAACCCCCACGTCTGACTATTGGGAGAAGCATGAGGGACCTCTGGACTCCTGGCTCAGCCCGCAGAGGACAGCCCAGGCTGCAAGGCTCTGAGCCGAGCTGGCATGATCTGTGGAACAGATGAGCTTTTAAAAGATTCAAGTTTGGTTCAAAATTCACAACTCGTGAGTTCCAAATGGTTCTAAATTTGGCTGAATGCATTTTTCCCTCGCTGTGTGCCACCGAGCAAGACACAGTGACTTCATCGAGTTAGAAAAACAAAGGGCTATAATTGCCTCTGTGCAGAAATAAACTTGATGAGGACAAAAGGAGTGCATGGCAAATACTACAGCCGCAGACCCTTAATTTTGTGTATTTTCCACTCAAACAGCTTTCTCTGACATCAACAACAAAACCATTCACTGGAAGAACACCGCCAGTTACTGGCTTACTTATAAGCAAAGTGGCACTAAGTGAGTTATCTTTCAGCTTTGTTGAACAAGCAAATTATATAGTAAATTAAATCACATTTTACTGTTCAGTTGGTGTGGTGCAAATTAAGGAGTGCACTTTGATGCAACCTTGCATCTCCTGCATATTTCATAGCCTGGATGTTGCAGTGTCAATATGGGATAATTTAGCAGAGGACTTGTGTCGATTCTGTCTTCTTCATTGTGTTCACAAGTTCATTGCAATCATCCCACCAGGGAGAGCATTGGCTGGACACCAAAATGGCTTGCTTTGTTTGGACAGAAGCTTTAGCTTCTGGTTAATTATTTAAGTGAATGATGGTTTCTTCCATTTTTTTTTTCAGAGTCCTCCAAAAACCTAAAAAAAAATCTCTACAAATATAGATGTGTTGCTGCTCAGTTTAAGGAGGACAAAGAGTGAATTCCTGGAGATAAGTCAGTGATCTCTAGGGAAGGATGTAACTCAGTTGCTTCTAGGGCTTGATAAGATAAAAAGAAACTAGTCTAGAGTTCCATAGACTTGGGATGGAGCCTGGACTGAGCACGTTAATTGATTTGAAGTTCAGTTGCTGAAAGGAGGTTATGAAGCTTGCATGAAATTACTCATGTACCAAAATTAGTGCAAAATAGGTTCTTACTAAATTTAATTTCTACTATGCCCAGGATCTCATCTTAATGATTGCTTGAAGTCTCCTAAACACCAGTGCTTGGTAGCCATCTTCTCCTCTAGAAAAAAGTCTATGTCTCAGAGTGACAGGTACAGGTACAGGTCAGAGGAGGTCATGAGGACAAACAGGAAAAATAGAAAGGAGGGTGGCCGTTACTCTGGGCTTGACAGAGGGAGGCCGATGACACTCCATGCACATGCTCAGTGAAAGGGTCGTCTGCGTCAGCCCAGGTTTTGGCATTTCTGACAAATGGGTCAATGCAGATGGAGTGTTGACCTACTTGGACAGATGTGTGGCCCTGTTGTTCTGAGAAAGTGGCACGCCACAAAGTTCTGTCACAGAAACAGCCACACACCGACAACACCCCAAGACCTCTGCCAGGTGCAGCCTGAGTCACTCTGATTCTCTCATGTGTGCCCTTAGGTGTGCAAAAAAGGCATTTAACTCTCATCCTGAAGTGCACAAGCTGCTTACCTACAGGGCAGTGTGTGCTTCTTGAATATTTTCATAAAAACCTTCTCTAATATTCCAGGGTTTTGGGGTGATGGAAATATTAGTAGTATCCCATACTACTAAAGAGAATCTTGTTTTTGTTAATTTTATATTTGGATATTTTATTTTATTTTGAAGTTTCTTAGTATTTCTTTTTGATTATTTTATAATTTTATTTTTAAGTTTATTTTAATTAGTTATACATGGCAGTAGAATGCATTTTGACACATTGTATACAAATGGAGCACAACTTCTCATTCCTCTGGCTGAACATGGTGCAAAGTCACACCAGTAGTGTAATCATACATGACTATAGGACAATAATGGTGGTCTCATTCCACCATCCTTTCCATCGCCATACCCCTTCAGATCCCCTGACTCCCCTCTGCACAATCCAAAGTTCCTTCACCCCACCCCCATTATGGATTAGAACTCCTCATCAGAGAAAACATATAGCCTTTGTTTTTTGGGGGGTTTGGCTTATTTCACTTAGCATGATATTCTCCAGCTGCATTCATTGACCTGCAAATGCCATAATTTAATTCTTCTTTAAGGCAAAGTAATATTCCATTATGTATATGTACCACATTTTCTTTATCCATTCATCTGTTGAAGGACATCTAGGTTGGTTCCATAGTTTAGCTATTGTGAATTGACCTGCTATAAACATCCATGCAGCTCCATGACCATAGTATGCTGATTTTAAGATTTCTAAAGCAATTTTCTTGTCCGTAAAATAAAGGTGTTAATCTAGGTTTTCTGCTGACCCAATTTGACTCTGGAGGTAAACATAGACAATCCCATGGTAAGGGAAATCCTACAGGAAGTGTTAGATCCTGCTGCTGGGACTACACCTACGCCTATATCTTTCTTCACTGAATTGGATCACCACAGAGGCTGGCTCAAGCTTGCTGACACGGAACTGCCAATGTCCAATGATTCCTTTGACCTACAACTATGAAGATGTCCTGTGATTCTGTTTCTCATGGTGGAGTGCCCTGGAGCCTTCAAACCTTGCATGGTCTTACAAAGAATGCTTTGGCAAGATTTACTCCAGTAAAATGTCTTTCTGGAGATCTCAGCTCCACCCACTTTTCTGCCCTCTCATTCTTAGTCCGACTGTTGGTCCAGTCACCTCCCTAGGCATCTGCCAATCAAACCAACACAGCCTGAGTAGACTGCCAAGCCGAGATCTCATCGTCTGGCACCCCCCATTGAAAGCCTTGCATTTTCTTCTCAGTACTATGGGCTAAGTCCTGAAGCTCCCTGAGCTGGTCCCACAGTCCTTCTTCCTCTGACAGCAGCTCGTCTGGTGGCCCCATTTTAGAGCTCACGCCTGCCTCCAGCCTCCCTGGCCTTGGGTGGCTGTGCTCCTCTCCCACTCTTCACCTCTCCTCAGTCCTTCCCAACATCCTCCCTTCAGCCTGGGAGGCCCCTCCACCCCCCTTCCTTGCCCTCATGCTGGGTCAGGCTTTGGGACTCTGTTCAAACTGCTTCTTGCTGGAAACCCTTTTTGAAATCTGGGACTGAGACTAAGCCACTTCTAAAGGCTCCTCCGAAGCTGCATGCCTCTCCCTGAGCAATTGCCCTGTTGGGCTTTCACAGTTTTCTGGATGAATACTCCATGAAGATCTACTCATCCCCATTCAGTTCCCAAAGGTAAGCTCCTGTGTGCTGTCCTGCCCTGTGTCTTCCCAGCACCCAGCCCTCTGTGCGGGTGAGGTTGGTGAATGTCTGTAGAAGGAAATCCGATGAAGAGGGAGAGGAGTTGTTGCCTTTGGAGAGCTCAGGAGAATGGTCCAGGTTTGCCCTTTCACCCATCTTCTCAATAATAGTTTTCTGATTTTTGCTTTTTATCTGTGAGAAAGTTGAGCCAACACTGTAGCAGGAGCCTGCACTAAGATCTCTAGTTATGAAATTTTCCCGGAGAAGCAGGAATTCCTAAGAACTACACCCATCACTAGCTGTTATCTTGCAATCAGATAGCTTAGTGGTTGACTTTGACCCTATCCTCCATAAGGATTTCTGCAATAATCCTGCTTCCCCACAGTTGGTGTCTGAGAGTAAATTCTAGGGAATTCATGGTCTGGTTAATTCAATAATCCTTTCTGTGACTATTTGGACAAATGAAGAAGGGCCTAACCTTCACAACAGGAAGTTTGTTTCACAAGGACGTTTGTTACAAAGAATAAAAAGGTTAAGTTTGCTTAGTTGAGGTTTGAGGTTTTTCTTCTGCGTTGTCTTCCTCCTTAAATATTAGCAGCTGTGGATTCTGCTTGCATGTACTGCATTTCTAATGAACACAAATTGGCCATGTTAGGTGGCCTTAACAAGGACTGGGGAGGAAGGAGTGAGAAACTCAGTGTGTGAAAACTGCAGTCAACATTTTTTTTTTTTTTTTGGTATGAGAGATTGAAGTCATGGGTACTCGGCCACTGAGCCACATCCCCAGCCCCATTTTGTGTTTTATTAAGAGACAGGGTCTCACTGAATTGCTTAGTTCCTTGCTTTTGCTGAGGCTAGCTTTGAACTCACAATCCTCCTGTCTCAGCCTCCTAAGCCTCTGTGATAACAGGTGTGCACCATCATGCAGGCTGTAGTCGACTCTTAACACAGTGAAAGATAATGAGGTGAGAAAAAGAACCCAGGTGTTTAAGAAAATTGACACCAGCTAGGGAGACTCTCCTGAGAAGAATCAAAGTTCATGCACAAAATAGAGTACAAACCCAAGACTTAAGCTCCTCTGGCTTCATAATATGTTCATTTTATTATAATAGTTCAAGATTATTTTAAAAGATTTTATTAGTTTTTTTATTAAGCCATTTTTTCATATTGAATACATATTTCATGCATAAAACTCTAGGTTCTAAGAGTTAACAAAATACTATTTAAAAAAAATCAAGTTTACTGAGGTTTAATTTGAATACAGTTAATTCCACTTGTTGTAGGATTGAAGATTTATTAAGAGTTTGGATAAACTTATGCAATTATGTAACACCCAAACAGTCAAGATGCAGAATATTTTCATCACCCCGTGAAGTTTCTTTTTTGTCCCTTGACTGGTTCTGTGTACCAGGAAGCGTGGTCTCAGGGATGGGGCAGAAGGAATGCCACCTCCACCAAGAGGTGCCTCATTTTCCCAGGTTATTTTCTCCTCTGACCAAGCACAGTGACTCCTAAGACAGGATGCTCAGGATACCTTCAGTCAATAGCAACATTAACAATGGCTTTCAGGAAGCACTCATCCACTACACTTCAGGCATTCTGCATATATTATTAGAGTAATTGCCCAAACATTTATTGGATACCTATTAAGTTCTACATACTGAAGTTGCCTTAATTAACACAGACAGCCTGTGCATGCAAGGGAATGAGAGGGTACTGGGTGCCAATGGCCTGGTCTGCCCCATCACATGCCATGGTGCGACTCTCCTCAGCCCTCTCCCCTGCCCTTTGACGTATGATGGAACTGAGAGAGGAGAAGTGTGGAGTGGGTTCCACTGTCCTACACGCCTGAAATGCGACTTCAGTCTACGTCTCCCTGACTCCAAAACTCTTCTGTGCCATGATGCTTTTATTCAGCCACTGATAGATCAGTTTAAAATGTTATGCCAGCCACGTGTCAAAAAGAAATAAATGTTATACTCAATGCTTTGAGGCACCTCACAGCCAAATATAGGAAAATTGATTACCAAGGGGAGTGATGGGCAGACCCAGTTGGCCATGGTGTGAGGTTTCCCTGGGACATGGGAATCTCAGTGCTAGAACCATGAAAGTCAACTAGGATGACAGACAGTTAAGAGAACAAGAAGAGAAGAAGGAAGTCGGAAGATCTAAGTTGCCTGATGCTATGGTAGGATAAGTTGTGTCTTGAAAGATGCAAGAAATCCTTGCAGCACACCACTCCAGAGGCAGCAGTGTGTCCATAAGGGAGCATCTATCAAACTCAACAAAAGAAAGTTGACTCCTTCTCATGAGAAAATTCTAACTCTTTGCCATGAATTCAACAGCAAAGGGGAGATCCTTTAGTTTTTATTCCAACCCCAAGTCTACCTGGCAATTTTAATAAGTAAGAATGCTAGAAACAAATGGAGCTTGTCATAGATGTCTGTGTCACCATGAGTGACAGATGGAAGGAAAAGTAGAGATTTTAAAAATGAGAGGACAGCTGGTTAATAACATTTTAAGATTCTACAAAAGAACAGCACTATTCTTTCCTTCACTCAATCGACCTCTCTCTCTTGAATACTGTGAGCTTGGTGCCATGAATACTGCATTAAGTTTGTCCCCTGACTTCAGGAGCAGACAGAGGCACACCAGAATTCAATGAATAATTACCAAGTGGAGTGGCAGGTGTTAAAACAGAAGCAGTGTTTATGGAGTGCCATCCATATGTCTAGCTCTACGCGTTATAGAACACAAAGCCCAAGACTAACCCTCGAGGGCCCGAGTGCTTCATCAGAAGACAACTTTCCTTTGTGTGAAACAGGGAAGAGCATGGATAGTATTCCAACCCTTGGAGTATGCAAACATCAACAGTGAATAGGCCCAGCACCAGGACTTGTGTATGCGTGACTGTGTCTGTGTCCTTATATCTGACATATGCATTGCATATTTACTGTCATGTTATACGTACATACATATGATAAACCATATATATGTGTATATGTTAGGAGTTTTTCATTGAAAGTGCAATACATCTCAAGCTGGCTTGTCCCTAAGGAAGTCTCGTGTTTCCTGAAGAAGCTAGAGGTCCAGATAATCGCAGCATGTGAAGCCAGGCCTCCCCGCAGCGCTCTCAGGCTTCTTCTCTGGTGGCTGCTTTGTGCTCAGGTTTTTTTCTCCTTTTAGGACAGGTCAGTTGCCATTTCAGCTTTTCTTCTCCAAGAAACAAAGAGCAAATCTTTCGGCATTCAATTCCCAAGGCTACAACAACAAAGTACCACAAACTGGGTGACTTTAAAAAAATATGAAAAAGAAAAACAGGAAGTAGATTTCTCACCTTACAGTCCTGGAGCCTGGGGGTGTGGAGTCGCCCTGTGGGGAGCAACATAGGCCTTTGGGATCTGTGGGGTCCTCCACAGCTGCTCCCTGTGTCTTGGCCTGTGGCCAACTGGCTCCCATCTCTTCCTTCCTTGTCTCAATCTGTTCCCCATAAATGTCAGTTTCCTCACAGGGCCATCTTCTTTTCATTTTTTTGGGGGGGAAATGGGGGGCACCGGGGATTGAACACAGAGACATTGGACCACTGAGCCACATCCTCAGCCTTATGTTGTATTTTATTTAGAGACAGGGTCTCAGTGAATTGCTTAGTTCCTTGCTGTTGCTGAGGCTGGCTTTGAACTTGTGATCCTCCTGCCTCAGCCTCCGGAGCTGCTGGGATTACAGGCGTGTGCCACCACACCCACTAGGGCCATTTTCTTTTAAAGACACCAGTCATATCAGATTATCTGACCACCTTTTCCTGTAGGACTTTTTTAATTCATAAATTTTTCATAGTGCATTATATTTACACATAATCATGGGGTTCATACTGACACATTCATAAATGCATGACATAATTTGCTTCATTTTGATCCCCAATACTTGCCTCTTTCCTCCACTCTTCCCTCCCTCTTATCCCCTTCCTCTACTCTGTTTCCAAGAGAGGTCACAGGCTAATAGTTTTTATGTGTCTTTTGGAGGACCCATGATTCAACTCAATGTTTTCCTTAACCATAGAACTCGGATTCTTCTTTTGGTTTGATGGGGTTATCTTAGGCCATATGTTCACTTTTGGAGCAGTAATAAGCACTCAGAAATGTGATGCGTATATTGGTTTAGACTGATTGGGATCCATCTCTAAACTGAGGATGAGCTGAATCTCTGAAGAAAAAAATAGGACTCTCTTAAAATTCTGTACAAAGAGAGAAAGTAAAAGGGAATGTATGTGAATAGATGAGCAGAGTTTGCTATAATATACAACTATTTCTGTGTATGTGAATGTGTGTGTGTGTGTTGCATGCACACGTGTGAGAGAAAGATCTGCCTAAGAAAGACCTGCTTTGCCTTCGAAAGAGAAATGATCTTCATTTTTCCAGATAGTAAACAAATATGCCCTTAGAGGAAATATATCTTTTCTACCAAGGCTGTTGAAATGACAGGCTGGAACTAAAATATCATTCATGCCTTTGCTCAGATATGTAGAACTATGAGAAGCTTATGAACAATTGTCACCCAACAGGTTAGAACATTTCCCATTATGATTTTTCTGTCTTATGATGTGCTTAATTTTAGAAGTCTAGAAATCCAATGGCAAGTTCATATATTCCAAACAAGTATATTGCAACCAATAAACAGTAACAATTTCCATTTGTTTATGATTTTGTTTACTGGCCAGAAAATAGTTTCCCCAAGGTATTTGAGATGAAGTTATTTGAGTTAAAATCAGTATATTTTTCTTCTTATTTTTTTTCTATGAAATATTCTTATATTCTGTACTAACACATAATTAATATTTCTTGGATGAATTGATATTTCTCGGATGAATTGATATTTCTTGGATGAATGAATGAACGTTGAGATTACAGATTAATCAAATTCAGGGTTTGCTTCAGTATGAACTTTCCCCAATTACTCTGAATTTTTATATATTATATAAAATTGTGTTATAACTTTCTTTAAGATACTTTAGTATAAATAATATAAGGTGTTTGTGTATATGTATGCACACACACACACACACACACACACACATAGGTTAACCTTAATTTACAATTTAGTGCCGGTGACCTTGTACTTGTAGTGCTGAATCAGAAAGCAAAACACTGGCTATTTGCAAGTGTTCAGATGTCATGGAATTTATAGAAGAGGAGCATTACTTAGCATAGACATGTTAGAAATAATTTTTGTTGGTGACTTGAGTCATGCTCAAGATTCATGGCTGGTGAGTGGGGCCTGTGGGAGTGATAGGGATCCAGCCACCTCGTGGCCTATGGCCTCCGAAAGCCTCCAGCTCCTCTCTGTGCCTCACATGTTGAAGGCCTCTGCTGATTGATATGATACAGCTTTATCCTCTGTAAAATTATTAGTGCATAATTTAAAGCCTCAATGTAATCTTTCTTTACTTTTAAGAAGTGCTTGCTAGAGTACCAGATTTCGCACGCAAGGCCCTTACGAGAATCGTTTGAGCCGCTACATTTCCTTGCTAATAAATGTTAAAACACTGAGAAGCATTTGTCCTGAGGTCCATTTCTATTGTCCACATGGCCTCATTGCCATGTTCTTAGGAAGGGGATGTCTAGCTCCCACCTGTCTCTGGCTGCAGGAGGCTACCCTGATATTAATCAGAAGATCATAATGATGGCTGAGAAGTCAGTTTGTGACAACGCATCTATTCAAAGTCCCCCTCAGACATTGGTGTAGAAATCCTCAGTCTTTCCACATGATGTTAGTTTGAAGTCCACAGATTTCAGGAGTAGTGGACAGCAACAATCCTAACGGGCATGTTTGTAGAATATTCCAGCAGCAGGCAGTCTCCGTTTGTTCTTCCCGAGGTTTCCTCTGGGCGACCAATGTTTCCCTGTGTAGTAGTTGTGTTTACTCAATCACTAGTTCTCCAAATATTTTTAATGTCTTATGTGTCAGGTAATGCACTACATGTTGAATCTGTGGTGGGGAGCATGAAACACAAAATCACAGAGAAAGACTGACAAGAAAGTGGGAGAGACTGGGAGGAAAAGCAGTAATTACCCTAACATCTATTATCTTCTGTTCATAAGAGAGAGTTGCGATTGTCATTTTTTTCTTTCTTCAGTCAGAAAACTGTATTCTGCAGAGGGGGATCCTCCCCCTACCACTGATATTGCCCTGAAATTTACATAACATGCTAAAGGTGACTCATTAGGTCAAAATACTGTTCTACAATCTTAACACACTTGCTTTAAAGGTTCCAAATCATTTTCCAGTTTAAAACTTAAGCTTAGCAGACTATTCCTTTTTTTAAAATTTTTATTATTAGTTGTTCAATTCCTTTTGAGAGACAGAAGTTAACAAAGTTTTAAGCAGAGAGAGCTGTCTGCCCACACCCCACAGGGCTGGATGTCATCTGCAGAGCTGCACCACCTACATGTCCCTGAGGCCCCATGACCCAGTTTGCGATTGCTGCCCCGCTTCCAGTGTCTCTAGAGCCCTCCTCTTACTTACTCTCAGAGTCCTAATTTTTCCTCTTGAGCTTGATGTGGCTGCTGGGCATCCAAAGCCAAGCTGCAGAGGAGGGAGGCAGACATGGGGTGGCTGGCGACAGCAGGGGTGGCGTTCATAAGAAGACGTACAGGGGCCAGTTTTACCTGAAGCGCAAGTTGAAATGAGTGACTAGAATCTTCTGGAATAGACTCCACACTTACATATTTCACTCAGCTTCTACATTTGTAAAATAAGGAAAATTTGTGCATTAGTTTGTTGAATCAAAATTTATTGAGCAATCAGATACTGGACACTTTTTATTAACTCAAAGTATTTATTTGGGATATAGACTTGAAAGATCGGATCATGCTATTTCTGGTTTCAGGTGGCATCTGAGGAATATTTCCTTTTTTGCCTTGTTTTGAAATTTATAGTGAACAACACAAATTGAAAGTAAAAAAAATCATTCAATAAAAGGAAATCACCATTACTCTAAAATGAAAATGATGATGAATAGATTCCAGTTGTGGAAACATTCAGACATACTGCCAACTGATATTAACCTCCTTCAGGTCTTGAGCAGGATATTAATGGTATTAATTTCTTTCAAAATAAGTGTCCAAGTCCCAAAAAGCCCATCCAATGACACATTGATTAGACCTTGGAGATACAGAAGCATCAGGAAAAAAATAAAGAATATTCTAACTGAAGCTATGTTTTATTGAGTGGATCTGGAAGAAAGATGATCTGGAAGGAAAAAGGTGCGTGTGTGCGCACACACACACACACAATCACACATATTCACGTGCACTCACATGTATACCATGCACCCAAATACAACCCACATACACACCCTCATACACACACATACATACACACACACATACATAGTTTGTGGAGGGAGACTACTGCCTAGTACAGGTCCACTTGAGTGTTTATATAAAACTCTTGAGCTCAGGATGGTTTTTCCAGGTCTAAATAGCTTAAATTTTTTTAGAGAACATATTGTATTTGTCCGACAAAGCCTGAAAGATTTGCTTTCTCTCCCTTAGAAAAATACAACTTATCTACTTCTATAAGAGTGTGTCAAGGCACACTGATGGAGGAAATCAGGGCTAAATAAGAGGAAGAAAGAATAATAACAGATCCCAACGAGAAATTTTAATTAAGGGGTTTTTGTTGGAAGAATGAACATGACAAGAAACACAATCCAATAGGCTTAAGAAAATGACACAAAATGAAGTGGAAAATAACAATGTTAAATATTAGTGCAAACATTACAGACATGAGTTAAGATTAACATAGGAAATTACAGTAATGACTAAGACTAGGTAGCACTTTTCACATTCACAAATTCACTCAATTCTCAAGCAACACTATGAAGTAGATTCCATCATCCTCACTTTACAGGTGAGGGAAACGGAGACACAGAGAGAACAAGTAACTTTCAAGGCCTTGTGTTGAGTAGGAAGAGAGAAATAGGTGTAACCTTTGACTTCTAGTGGCGGAACTAATGGTAGACCCCATTCTGATTCACTCTGTGATGCTTGCAACATCAACAAAAATTCAACCATAAAACAGGAAAGAAAAAAAAAACTTTCAGAAAATAAAGATTTGAATCTCAGATTGAAAGAAATCCTCCTATTTCAATGTGATGTGAAGGGATCAAGAGTGAAGCTAAAAAGTTCAAGGGACCTACAAGGTGAAAAACCATCTGGTTGAACTCAGACTCCTCAGCACCTTCATGTCAGAAGTTGGGAGAGTATGCACAGGAAATGGGGACATTTTAAGTATAATATAAACTGATAATCCCAATCATGAAGAATTCAGGGAATATTGAATCTTTTAGATAAATGCCTGATGATAAAATTTGCTCCTCACAATGAAATCTTAAAAACAACAACAACAACAACAACAAAAGACAATGTGATTGATGGCAAGATGGAGTTAATGTGAAAACCAAAGTTACTTGAACAAAGTGATAATCTATGGGAGATCGTGTGCGTGGGATAAGCCACAACAGTATAAGTAGAACAACTAGGAGAAATCAGGAGATTGAAGTATTGCAAGGAGGAGAAATTTAAATTAAAACATTACACTAGTCTATTAGGAGGACCATAACATAATGACCACAGGGTGGGTGGCTTAAAGGATGGAAATGTATTTCCTAACAGTTGTGGACACTAGAAGTCCAAGGTGCTTGCAGGTTTGGTTTCTTCGGAGCTTCTCTTCATGCCTTGGAGATGGCTTCCTTCTTGCTGTGAGTTCCTATGGTCTTTCCTTGCACAGGCTTGCTTCTGGTGTCTCTTTAGGTTGCCAATTTCCTCTTCTATGCAAACTAGATTAGATTCTAACTCAATCACCTTTTAAAGGCCACATCTCCACATGTACTCACATTCTGAATTCAGAGGAATTATGTTATACAGATATGAACTTGGGGTAGGCATATTGAATCCATAATAAATGTCCTCACGCCTTACAGTGCTTTTCCATTTTATAATGAATTTTAATCAGGAGAGATCTTTTTAAGAATTAAAAAAATGTTCCTCTCACACACATACACCAACTTTTCTGAAATTTAATGATTCCTTGCTTTATTTAAATTTCTTTCATTTTGCTAAACATAGGTAAAATTAAAACAATATTTTTTTGTTAAACTATGATTTTTCAGACATGTGCATTTTTTGTAAAATTACTTCTATTTACCCTTATTAATCTAAATATGAATATAAAGATAGCTAGAATAATGTTCACCAAGTATTGATAGAAATTTTTGAGGAATATTTTTGAGAAACATTTTTTTTCTCAAAAATTTTTTTGTTACTTTCCATAATAATATAGTGAAAGTAATATGGTTATTTGTGAATAACAAAAATATTCCAAGTGGTACCTAAGGGGTAGTCACCGATCATTGAGAAAGCAAAAATACAGAAATCACTGAGCCTTCCTTGAAAAATCAGGCTGAGGCATTTACAGAAGAAATAAAGTTAGTTTGAATTTTAAAGTTTCCGAGAAAATTCTTCATATACAGAAAGAGGGAGAGAATCTTATATCAAAAGAATGTCATTTTCGGGATGACCTAGTGTGTACGTTCGGGTATGGTAGGATATGAGGTCAAAATTAAGCATGTGTCATAAGAAGAAGTAAGGTTTCAACCGGTCATGGGGATCCCATAGTAAGTATTTAAAAATAAAGATAGATATGATTTTTTTTTCTATAGACTCCGATAGTAAATGTTTAAGATTTTCTGGCGGCTTATGTCACAACTCCTTAACTCTGCATTAGCAGCGCGGAGCGGCCACAGACAATGCCTAAATGAAAGTGCATGGCTGTGCTCCAGTCAAACAGTCAATCAAACTTGATTTACAGAAAGAGAGTGGAATGGATTGTCTTGGCACTGTAGTTTGTCATTCATTGTTGAATAGAAAAGGAATGCTAAACTCAGCCTTCTGTTTAAAATCCATCACTCTGAAAGTTTGTGAAGAGGATGATTTTCAAGAGAAACTAGAAATTCCAAAAGTAGAAATTGGTAGGCCCACATGCATATCCCCATTCAATTTCCAGGGCACCACATTACTATTTAAACCTGTGTTTTTTCTTTCCTGTGGACTCTGGGGCATTTCAGGTCAGGGACTACATCACATTCATTATTTTGTTCCTAGTGTGCTCTGATTTGGAGATTTGTACTTGAAGGATGCTCATTAATATTTATATATTTGATGAATGAATAAATTAATGAGTAAATTGGTACCAATTGGCAAGACTTTTTTTTTTAATATAACTGTTTTCCAAGCTTCAGTGTTTATCATACCTCCCTTACCATTTTAGTCATTTCAAAGTACTCCTGTATTTTATTTTATTTTCTATTTAATACTTGTATTTAAATTATTCCCTTTTAAACAACTGTAGACTGCTTAAAAGGAGTTTTAAAATACTATAATACTGGGAAAGCCAGTATCATTTGCCATATTGGAAAGTGAAATTGTATACAGTTATAAAAATAAAACTAGCTCATAGCCACCTAAATTAATCTTTTATGTGGCTATTTCAAAAATATTAATCTAATACAATACATTTTCTTTATAGATTAAAAATGTTGATCTAAGAAGTCACATGGTGACTCAGATTGAGGCTAGAGTACCTGCTTTCCTGATTTCCTGTCCAGTACACTTTCAAATCAATTAAACTTCAATGCAGGATATAGAAAACACTTTATACTAAAAAGGGATTTAATGAACAGAAATAGGTGATTACAGAATTCCTGGGTCCTAGACTGTGTCTTCAGGAATGAAAATCCTATTAATATGGCTGTACTAGTTTCCTAAGAGATACATTTAAAAAATAATACTTATGCTCGACAGAAACTTCACCTCTGGTCATCAAAATCTCCCCAACCGCAAATGGTTGTGCAGCAGACAATAGCTTGGTGTCCTCTAATTTAATTCAACTCCTACATTCTCCCTAAACCATAGTGCCAGTCCCCACTAATTGAGAGTTCAACTTCACAGAACTGTTCCCCTAAGGTGCCAGTCTTATGCAGGGGTTTGGATATGTGCTTCTGATTGACTGGCTATAAGTTGGAATTGCATACTACTTCTTGGGTTTGATTAAATTTGTTAGAGT
The DNA here is from genome assembly GCF_001458135.2 of Marmota marmota marmota. Taxonomy (NCBI): domain Eukaryota; kingdom Metazoa; phylum Chordata; class Mammalia; order Rodentia; family Sciuridae; genus Marmota; species Marmota marmota. The sequence continues at coordinate 7,467,302 of NW_026000108.1, forward strand.
GGCTCAAAGAACTCAGGGGAACGCTTAGTTTACCCACTTATGTTTTAGGATATCAAAAGCACAGGGATAACAGCCAGGCGAGAGAGATAGATAGGGCAATGTCTGTGGGGAGGGGCTTGGGCTTCCATGAGTTCTCTGGGAGAGCCACCTTTTAGAAACCTCTGGGAACCCTCACATGCTCAGCTCTCAGGAAGCTCTTCAGAACTTCTGAATTTTATGGAGACTTCATTTTGTAGGCATGATTGATGTCATCACTGATGACTGGTGATCAACTCCACCTTCAGCCTGTCTTTCTTCCCCAGAGGTTGGAGATGAAAGTGCCAACTCTCTACTCCTGTCTTGGTCTTTCTGGTGATCAGCCTCTATCCTGAAGTTGAAGGGCTCAAGAGCCACCAGTGGTCTTCTCATTAGCATACAAAGACACTTATCACTGAAGGTTCCCAGGATTTTAGGATGTCAGGAAGCAGGGAGGAAAGAAGACCAAAACAATATTGCACAATATCACAGCTGCTTCAGGAATGACCACAAATTTTGTGCCTCTAAACAACATGAACTATCTAGCAGTTCAGATGTCAGAAGTCCCAAACGGGGCTCTGGTTCTGTGGCTCACGGCTGCCTAGGACTCTGATACAGCCTCCTTCCCCTGTCACATTTCCTTCTCCCATCCTGTATCTTCATGTCCCCAATGGTTATGTTGGGTCCCTTCAGCTAAATTCAAGGTAACCTCCCCATCTCAAAATTCTTCATTGAATTAGATCTGTAAAGTTCCTTTACTCTAAAAGGCGATCTATTCATGAGTTCTGGAGATGAAAACATGGACACATTGGGTGACACTTGCCACAATGATTCACCAAGTTGCACAATATTTACCTTGAATTGGGAAGTGTTCCTTCCTCCTCTGTATTCTGAACGAATTTGTGTAAGATTGATATTATTACTTCCCAAAATGTTTAATAAAATTCAAAGGTGAAGAGCTTTGGGTATGATTTATTTATTCTTGAAGTCATTTTAGTAGTTTATATCTTTCAAGGAATTCATTTCACGTAAGGCATTGACTTTATCTACTTAAAGTTATTGTAATTTTTTTTTACCATATTTTGACCAGTTATAAATCTCCAGTGGTATCCATTCTTAAGTGCATGGTATTGTTATTTGTGGGCTTTAGATCTCTTTTTTTCCTCTCGATAAGATTAGCTATGGGCTTATGAATTAACTGATAGTTTCAAATAAGCAACTTTTGCTTTGATTTTCTCAATTGTTTTATGCTTTCAGTTTTATTTTCTTTTATATTTTAGTTCTTTCCTTTGTTCTATCTGTTCAGCTATGGCATATGGAAACTAAAACAATTCATGTGAACTCTTTTCCTTCTAATATATTCATTTAAAGCTATAATTTTTCCTTCATGTACTGTTTTAGCTGGCTTTCAATTATTCTTTTATGTGGTTGTACTGAATTCTTATAAGTTCATGTTACTTCAATCTCCACTTTGAATAAACTTGGAATTCCTCATACCAGAAGCAGGACTCAGTCACTTTTGACACAGTTTCTAGCTCTATACCTTCTCCCAGTTCCTTGAAGGGGCTGATCCTGATAATTCCTCTTTAATACAAGTGACAGCTACCTATGGAATAGCTATGTGACAGCATACAGCCTACGTGACTATAACTGTCTCTGCTCACACTCATAGGCCAATAGGCCACATGAACTCTGAGGTATGTCACAGTGACCACCACTGAGTCACAATGTCACCTCTGGGAACTCACGTCTGCTTACTTTAAAGTCACTGGTTAAAACTCTCTGTGAGCTGTTTGGATAACCCCCTGAAACCAATAAATTCAGTGGGATCATTCCTTTCCCCAGAGTTAGGCTCCATGTTAGTTGACCCCATAATCACCCAATCCCTCTTGGTCTTCTCTACGTCCCTGATCCCCAGCTTCCCACCACAGTGTCTCGACATAAGCTCACTGTGGGTCAGCATGCCTCCACCTCTCCCACCACAACTGACCTACATTGGAAGATGACATCTTTCTTGAATATAATTTGGGATTTCTTACAGCAGAAGTGAGGCTCAGACGGTTCCCAGTTCTGCACCTTCTCCCAATTCCCCCCTGAGGCTGGTCCTGGATATCTCTACATGACACCTCCTGGTGACACCTCCCTAAAGGACAGCTGCATATACCTTACTTGCCTGGCCCCAGTGACACTCACAGCCCACATGGAGTCTGCAGCTATGTCACAGTGACCACCACTTAGTCACTGTGTGACCTCCTAAAACTAATGGTAGCTTCCTTTAAAGCTACCAATTAAAACTACCCATGGGAATCCTGTTCGTGTAACACCTGGACCCTTGGCTCCTGGATCCCTCTCTCTGTATGCTTTCATTCCCTGACCTCTCTATGAGTGGTCTCCAGGCAAGCAGTGTACCCTCTGTGATCTGTAAATAGTAAAAATAAACTTTATTTCCTACTTGTATCTTATAAAAGATACAAGGGTACTTAACACCTTAAAGATGTTAAATCAAAATAGTTGTCTTTTTACTATTATTCAGCACAAAAGATGAACCGTGAACTCCACTATTTTAATATCCATGTATATACAAGCACTGTTCTAAGCACTTTGAATATATCAGTGAGAAAAGGAGAGAAAATATTTTCCTATGGAAGTCACAGCTAACAGGTCAATTTAGATAAATGACAGAAATTTTTTTTTTAAAAAAAAGTAAAATCATATAACTATAAGGGTGGCAAGGATTATAGACAGGTTTTTTTTTTTTTTTTTTTCAAATAGACATCCTAATGATCTTAATTGGGAAGTAACCTTCCAGCAAGGTTTGAGGGGGTGAGGAATAGCTTTGTAGATTTCTGAGTAATGAGAATTCCAACAACAGGGAAGAGGGGTGCCAAGTTCCCTGAGGCAGGCCTGCCTGTGACAAACAGCTGCTCCTAGCTCAGCTCAAACAGATCTCACTTCTTGAAGTCTCCAGGTGAGGCCAGAATTCCTCAAGATACTTTTTTTTAGCTACTTATGCCCTCCTTCTTTGTCCTTATCCAAGTTTGTAATTATGCATTCACATAATTCTTGGGCTAAAATTCCTCATATTCCACCATAATGTGTGCACTCTGAGAACAAAGATTTTGCTGTCTTTCTGAAGTCTTGGACTCTGCTCATGTTCTGCAAATCCTTGCTTTCTCGTGCACTTAATAGGTGCTGATGGTGGGACTGAGGCCTCGACACTTCCACACTTAAAACCCTCCTGCTAGAGCATGGAGTTTTTCATTAAGAGCTCCAGGTCTACAAAAGATTTTCTGGGCTCTGTCTTCTTCTATTTTGGAATGAAAAAAGGAATTATGGGCTTTGAAAACCAGCAATACAAACCTGATCTGCATAGCCTGCATTCCAAGAATTATTAATAGATGCTAGGGTGAAAAATCACAAGTAGCATTTTTTTCTTAAAAAATATGCCATTCAAAATTAATGTAAGAAAATATATTAAGTATATTAATATGATTCCTATTATAGGTGACAAGTTGTTTTTGACAAAACCTCAGACATCCCTAAGAAATCCAGATGTCACCTAAGGGGGGGAATCCTGATACATGAGCATCAGCTTTGAACCCATTCCCAGCTGCAGTGCCTGCAATCTGAGGGGCTCTGATCTATGTTAGACATCTTATCTTTCACTTTACAGTTGTAATATATTCAATGCTATTGCAGATTAAACTTTTATACTGAGCACATCTATTTCTCTGTAACTGTTATTAAAAGTCACTTTAAATAAAAAGTGTGTATTGTTTTACATGACATGTTTTGGGGTTCCAAGAATATGGTGTTAATTTCAAAACTTTCCTTAGATCAAATATCACTGGAAAATGCCAGCCACATTCATGTTTTAGATCAGGAAATAGAGGCACAGAGAATTTAGCTCATTCTTTCATCCAACAATTTCACATTTTCTTTTGAGCACGTTGTGTTGCAAATGTTTGTTTAAAAGCTCTGTATGTCTGCTTTTAATATTAGTCACACACAGGGCAGGGAGTGGCCAGAGCATGTCTTTGTCCCTCTAAAATCCAGGATTGTCTGAGTCTTTAAGAAGTTTACAATGTAGGATTAAAAACAAAGGCCACTTGGCTTTTCAGTCTTTTTCATATTAACTCTAGCTCTTTGGGAACATCTTTTCAATTTTTCCCATAGACTCTCCAAGCATATTATGATATACTTGGATGTATTTATATATTGTATAATTTTTTAGTGTATAAATATATGCATATATATGTATACACACACACTCATATGTTAGCATATTTACCGATACACATAAATTCATCAGTTTTGTAGTTGTAGGTTTTTCAGCTATGGCTATTTCCTTAGGATAAATTTCTAGAAATGATGATGTTAAGTTAAAAGAGAAAAACTAAAAGCATAATAGGTCTTTGATACATATCTCCCGCATATAGACTGATGTTTGTTTCCTTACATCTTTGGGAATATTGGATTATCTCATTCTCCTTTCAAAATCATAGTTTGCTACATAAACAAAATAAATAAATAAAATATCTCTTTTGTTAGGTAAAAAGGAAACTTGCACACTGTTGGTAGGAATGCAGATTACTACAGCCATTTTTAGAAAATAGTATGGAGGCTCTTCAAAAAAATAAAAATGAAAATTCTGTCCAATCCAGCAACCCCACTACTGACTTAGAAGGGAATTGGACTGTTGGAAGGCCTCTGCATTTCTTCCTTCCTACACCAAACCTTTCCCATTTGTCCACCTGAGAATGAGAGGAAGTGCTTGTATGTTTAAGTCAACTTTGCTAACTTTGAATAGTTTAAAGACTTCCTCATTTTCCACAATGTGGCTTTCATATTTGCTTCCCACATTAGGTATGCAACACTGCAAAAGAAAATAAGATCCTCTTGACAATAATAACACAGGGAAATCCCATAAAATTACACATAAGTTAGAGTGATATTACATTTTTAACAGAAAGTGTAAAAAACTCCAAACTTTACCAAAACACACTTTCAGTTAAATGTTATTCTCCCTTGGCTATAGCATAGTGAAAATGCACTTTAAAACATATTTCAACATTTTCTATGCAGAAGTCTGTTCTACCTCCAAATCTCTACTTCTTCCATATAGATGGATTTGACTCAAATATTCTTTTTACAAAACTTTAAAAAAAATTAAAAATAAATTTAAAATAGACATAAATAAAAGCATAAGATTGTACATATTAATGTGATACATTGTGATGTTTTACACATGTATATTGTGAAATATTAAAATTAAACATATATATCTCCTCAAACATTTATTATTTCCTTTTTTTAATTTTCTTTTTTAGTTGTCAATAGACCTTCATTTTATTTTATTTATATGTGGTTCTGAGAATCTAACCTAGTTCCTCACACATGCTAGGTAGGTGCTCTACCACTGAGCTATGACTCCAGCCCCTTATTATTTCTTTATGATGAAAACATTCAAGATCTTTTCTTCTTGATTTTTGGAATGGGTAATCCATTATTGTTATCTGGGGCCACCCTATTGTGCCATAGCACATCAGAATGTATGTAACTGTGACTTAGTACCTGTCTGTCAACTTCTCCACTTCCCTTGTCTCCCCTATTCTCCCTGGCTCTGATAAGCATTATTCTACTCTTGATGTCTATGAGATCATTGTTGATATTCCACATGTGAGTGAGATCGCGCTGTATGTGTCTCTCTGTGCCCTGCTTTTTTTTTTTAATTTTTTATTGTGGGTTGTTCAAAACATTACAAATTTCTTGACATATCATATTCCACACTTTGATTCAAGTGGGTTATGAACTCCCACCTTCACCCCATACACAGATTGCAGAATCACATCAGTTACACATCCATTGATTTACATATTGCCATACTAGTGTCTGTTGTGCTCCATT
>NW_026000108.1:7475207-7832244 GCF_001458135.2 Marmota marmota marmota
GGGGGTCGCTAGAAGATGATACTTGAATCAAGGCCTGAATAAACTGCTGAAAGAAGAATCCTGTGTCGTGTTTTCCCTTGCTGGCGAGGGGTCGCGACAAACCTCCATCAACAACCATGTCTTCCAACTTCCAGAAATCAGCTAAGTAGTCTGGTTCCTGTCAGAGTCATACTTTCTGATATGAAATTGAACTTGGACATCCACGAAACACACTAAAACTAGGAACATTTTTCTCTGCCCAATAAATGTCACCTGTGAAAATAGAGGTATGCAACACAATTACAGAATAATGAATGTCAGGAGCTGAATGGGGTGGCTGAGGACCTAAAGTCCCATTCCTTCTTTCCATTTTTTGTTCCTTCTTATGCAGCAGGAGAACCTGGGGCCCAGAAAACCTCAGTGACTTGTCTAAGATCTCACTGTAGACACTGAGTGGCAATACAAATTGTAGCTGTCTGCAGAAGGAACCTGGAAAGAACTGTGGGTTTTCATCTTAAGGACAGGGAATATATATAAGCACTCCCTGTCATTTAGCTGGATAAATACATTAAATATATTTAGGTGGATTAAATACATTAAATATTGTATTTGCTCCAGGAAGGGATTATTATTCTCCTTTGCAAAATAAAGAAATTGAGTCTGGGTAACTAACGAATATTAAGAAACTGTTACAAACATTTTGTAAGGAGCTCTGTGTGGATTTAAATTCAGGTCTGTCTGAACTCCAAATCCTCTTTTTCTCCAAAATGCTATCAGAATCAGTTTCTGAAGATGAATGGCACATTTTCTCAATATTAGAAAAGAATGAGGCCTTACCCAATCTTTATTATAGCTTCAATAAAATAAACATTTTTTTCATTGTATTTAATTCTCTAATTCAACCAATTTATTGATCATGGGTCACAGAGGCTAATAAAACAATTCTTCACCTAAAGAAATTGATGACATCAATGAGAAAAGATACAGAAATAATAAGTACAGTAGCTTAGTCTAACTTTAGAGTCTGAATTCCTTTGGCTCTCTGGAATTATGTCAGATTTCAATGCAATGTATGATAATTATTCTTTGTAATTAAGGAATGTATGCATATGGCAGTTTTTAAATTTATTTACAACAGTTTCCTTATTTATTCCTAATGAGGACCACTGTCATACAGCATGAGTTTTTCAATTCTAAGAGCTATTGACAGCTTGCCTATCTTCATTGCTTAGGAAACGTGTGGCTTTGAGCAAATAATCTGGAAACCTTGGGCCTCAGCTTCCTGAGCCAGTTAGAAATGTTGGGCCTCCATTTCCTCTGGAATTAATTGTGCATCACTTGAGAAAATACTAGTTCTGTTGAGTGAACAGGTGAAATGATCCAAATGCAACTGGAGAACTCTTAAATTGCAAAGGAGAACTTTATTTATTTATTTATTTTACAAATGTTTCATCTATTTACTTTAAAAGCTTATAGATATAATCGAGGAGAAACCACTAACCATAACACATATGAGTTCTTGGGGGGAAAAATGCTACGACAGAATCATTCTTTTTCTCCAAAATGGTATTTGGAAGAGACAAATCAGAGCCAAATTTCTCTAGACTTTTGTTGTTGCTGTCAGTGGGGATGGTGGAAATATAAGACACAAGAATTATAAAGAACATAGTCCAAACAGGTGAGTTTGGGGCATGCACATCAAAGCAGGAGGGTTTGGAAAGGGTGAAGAGGCAAGCTGAACAGGATGGGTGAACACATTCCTCTTCTCTTTCTCCATTCCTTCCCGGGCCTCCCGGGACTTGAATAGCTGTCCCCAGCTCTGCCTTGTGGGTTCCCGGCAGCTCCCCTGCCCCTGTGTCAGGCAGTCTTCCCTGTCTACCTTTCCTCCACTTTGCTCAGTTTTGTCTGCACAGCCTGATGACATGTCGTGCTACTGACCTCAGGTCAATCAGGAGTTATGCGTTTTTCACCTTCCACCGTTTCTAAAATAAACATAGAAATTGAGATCTAGAGAGATTGTTTTTTCCTTCAAAGCACTTAACACGACACAGAGTAATAGAATTACTCATATTTCCTTAGTACTTGTCTTAGCCCTGAGGCTGCCAGTTTGATGAAGACAAAGCCAAATATATGTTTCTTTCCCTCCGTGTCCAGCTTGTCAAATCTTCTTCCTCACAGCAAATACTTGTTAAATTGGTGAATGAATGGAGTGCTTTAATGAAGACTATGAGGTGTTTCAGTCTTACAATAAAACATCCTCAAATGTCCACTATGCCTTCTAATGAAATTACCAAGGCAGTAACACGGAGAGGCAGAGAACTGGGGAAAAGGCATTTCTCATAGAAATTGGATACTGTGCTCTATTTTTCTGATGGCTCCTGCTATAGTGTCTTATTAAATTATTTTTATAAACCTCAGGCTGGGGTAATTATTTGAATGGTACTTTTTTTTGACAAATGAACCATTATCAATCAGTAATATTTGGGAACATCGGTTGGGTTCATGTTTAGTGCATGAGAAGTATCAGGATTATTAAGGTGTTTGGGGTGTCTCCACCTCAGAGAGACTCTCCAAATGAATGAGTGAGGCAACAGGTGACATGGCTGCCCTCAGAGCCTCTCACCTGGCTCTCCTGGCTCCGAATGCAGGTTCTGAAGGTCCGGTGGGCATTTGCCAAGACTTGGCACGTCATGCTCCCCTCTCAGCAGAGTGCCTGGCACTGTCTGCATGAGTCAGCTCCCCACCCTTCCTCACTTGGCTACTTTCCCTGCGCTGCAGTCACGCTTGCCAGAATCCCCTCCCCCCCAACACACCTTTGCTTCCTACTGGTTTCTGTGCCTCCTAAGGGCCGGGAGCTCATCTCTGTTCACCCCTTTACCCCTAGGCCAGTCCAAGGCCTCACAGGTTGGGACCCTGTACCCTGAAAGTTCTCAAATAGCTGAGTTATTCCTGTACAACCCACATAAATAGCATAGCTGGCAAAGCTGAACACTTGTTGAAATGGCTCTAGTTTGCAACCATTTCCCTAAGCAGGGCTCTCCTGTGCTATGTGGGCTGCTGTCAGTGAGTCAAGTAAGAGGAGAAGCATTCACCATTGATTGACCCTCCTTCCAGCCCATGTGTTCTGGGCACAATGTGACCGCAAGAGCATTTTTTTCTGGCTTAATTGGAACTAACTGTCCTGGATCCCCAAGCCTCTGCAGCTGTGTGAGCATTCTAGGCAAGAACTTGTTTCTTTGCCTAAGTTTCTTTGCCTGTGCTCACTTTTTTCATTATCTCGGGTGGGTGGCCGAGAGGGAGCAGACTGGAGTTTATGGGAAGGTGGTGGCATGCTGCCGCTGCCTTATGATTTAATGGCCTTTCATTTACACTTCTGTTGCTTCTCATTGGAACTTGATAGCACAGTCCTGAGAAGGGAGACAGGCATTGATAACCTACTCCCTCCCCTATTTTTTTTTTTCTTTTTTTCAATGAGTGTAAAGTCTACCAGGAAGTTTACCAGCTAAGGTAAAGTATACTTGGCAAGCAAAGAAAAGCTGGTGGCCTAGAATAATGACTAGTATTATTCTCTCTTTGTTTTTTTTTTTGGTGCTGGAAATCTAAACTTGGGGTGCTTTACCATTTACCTATATCCCCTATAATTTTTCCTTTTTTTTTTTGAGACAGGGTTTTGCTAAGTTGCAAAGGCTGGACTTGAACTTGCGATCCTCCAGCCTCAGCCTCTTGAGTTGCTGGGATTATGGACCTGTACCACCCTGCCTGGCAAAAATTGGTTAGTACTATTCTAATTCTGGCGCTACAGCAGTGAGCAAGATAGCACAGAGCTTATTCTATTGTTTGTGTAACTTATGATTCTTGGTGAAAATGTCTACAATTTATTATTTCAGTTTATATCCCAGATACTCTTTGTATCCTTCGTTGTCTCTGTTCTTAATTCTTTTTTTTTTATTAGCTACACATGACATTACAATGATCTTGGCAATTCATACATTTGAATCAATTGGGGTATAATTTCTCATTTTTCTGATTGAACAAGTTCAAATCACATTGGTCATACAATCACCTATATACATACATCAATCATAATGTCTATTCTATTCTGCTGCCCTTCCTATCCCTCCTACTCCTCCTCTCCTCTCCCATCCTTTCTCTCTATCCAATCTAATGTGACACACTTTGTTTTCTTTTTCTCCTCACATCATCATACATGTATTCTGTATAAGGATGAAGGTCTCCTTTTATCTTCCATGCAACTCCCCTTCTCCCTCCTTTTCCCTCCCACCTCTCTTCCCTATTTAGTGGTAATCTTCTTCTCATGCTCTTCCTCCCTATCCTATTTTGAGACACCCCCCTTATATCAGAGAAGACATTCGGCATTTGTTTTTTAGGGATTGGCTAACATCACTTAGCATAATCTGCTCTAATGCCATCCATTTCCCTGCAAATGCCATGATCTTGTTATTTTTTAGTTCTGAGTAATATTCCATTGTGTATAAATGCCACATTTTTTAATCCATTCATCTATTGAAGGGCATCTAGGTTGGTTCCACAATCTAGCTATTGTGAATTGTGCTGCTATAAATATTGACGTGGCTGTGTCCCAGTAGTATGCTCATTTTAGGTCTTTTGGGTATAGTCCGAGAAGGGGAATAGCTGGGTTCAATGGTGGTTCCATTCCCAGCTTTCCAAGGAATCTCCATACTGCTTTCCAAATTGGCTGCACCAATTTGCAGTCCTACCAGCAATGTACGAGCGTACCTTTTTCCCGCTTCCTCGCCAGCACTTATTGTTGTTTGACTTCATAATGGCTGACATTCTTATTGGAGTGAGATGGTATCTTAGAGTAGTTTTAATTTGCATTTCTCTGATTGCTAGAGATGCTGAGCATTTTTTCATGTATTTGGTGATTGATTATATATCCTCTTCTGAGAAGTGTCTGTTCAGGTCCTTGGCCCATTTGTTGATTGGGTTATTTGTTTTTTTGTTGTCTAACTTTTTGAGTTCTTTGTATACTCTAGAGATTAGAGCTCTACCTGATGTGTGAGGGGTAAAAATTTGTTCCCAGGATGTAGGCTCCCTATTCACGTCGCATATTATTTCTCTTGCTGAGAAAATACTTTTCAGTTTGAATTCGTCAAATTCCTTAATAAGACATCTGTTCTTAATTCTTAAAGAGTACTAATTTTTTATATTTTCATCACATGGGCAATGTTTCTAATAAAGTGGATCTGTTCTCAGTCTCGGGGGTGAATCAGGAGTATACCTGTTCTGTCATGTTGACCTGATCATCCTGGTGACTGACTGGGTTGAATGTGACATGTTACCCAGTGATGGCTAATGGCTCACCAAGAACAATGTGCTGGGAGGGTCTAGGAAGGGTTGCCTCATTCTCAAAGTGGAGCACAAGATGTGATTGCTTGCTCTTTTCCCCATCTAGACACTGCCATTCCATGTGGAATAGGGAGCTGGGATGGCCATCCTGGGCCAATACAAACAAGACACACTGAAGATGTCAGAGAAAGAAATCTACATCCTGTGATGACACTTGACTTCTAACTTTGTTCACTTAAGAGGCTCCATTACTGCCAGATTCTTATTTTTTGATAATATATCATTTCTCCCATTTTCTGGCAGAGCTTCCTGCTCTATCAGCCATAACTGGCCTCCATGATGGAATTGTTATAGAGGTCAGGCTGTATCATGCCCAGGGAGTGCGACCCAAAGGCCAGAAGCCTATGCATGACCACACAGTAAAACGATCTGACTTTGAGGGTCTCATGATCACTTTCACTTTACTCAACTCTGCTGTGCTGTTGTGTTTCATAGTTCATATAGCAATAGAGGGGTCAGTGTGCTTAACAAATGTATGTACAAAGCAAGACCTAAGGCAGATGTGCCCACAGACAACAGGTTGACAGCTCCTGCCATAGTGGAGAGCCCATGGCTTCTGGAATTACACCAGAGCTTCCTGAAGCACATCTCCATTATTCTGGTTGTGTTTAACAGTACATATTTCAGCATTTGGATTGAGTATATTTAGTCATTTATACAATCCATTTTTCTCATTAGCACACTATATCCATGAAAAGAAAGGTCTTGGTCTTATATAACCACCTAAAATAGTGCTCAAAAACTTAATAAAAGTATGTGTCATTAAGATTCTTGGCTATTGTCATTGTTGTAAGGGGAGAAAAACTTCACCTCATACGCAGCCCCTGGGTATATTAATAGAAACTTTCCTACAAAAGTGGAGGCATGCAGGTTCACACATAGCAGGGATAATACAGTTTCTGGCAGCCAAAGCCCTCGATCACTCAGAGTCTCCATCTGACACCCAGGTAAAGGCTGCGGAGGACGACACTAACTGTACAGTGCATCAGCTCAGGTATAAATGCATAGGTAGCTATTCACAGACCACGACTTGTCTCCTGGACAGTAATGAACTCTGGGATAGCAGGGAGAATTTTATGAATAATGTATCACACATATTGTCTTGAAAACACCTACCTGAAATTCAGGAAGGTCCTGCTTGAGTTCAGTGCATTAACTTATTCAGTAATGGGTCAGTACACATAATTAACTTAAACACAGAAAGTTGCCTTCAGAGGACAGAGCCCTTAATTGAGCACCTGCTGTAGGCCCAGATGTCTACTTAGGGACATTTTAAGCTTGCAAAAGCCTCCTTCTGAGGCATGCTTGCAGTAGCATTTTGCTCATGGAGAGATGGAATCTCAGGAAAGTGAATTCCTTGACATGCAGGGCCTGGGGTACAGCTGCCATTCACACAGTGGCCTTTGTCTCCAAAGCATGGACTCTTTTCAGAAGCACATACTTGGTAATCACCAAGCAAACTTCCCCAAAACTGGGTTTCAGGGAATGGCAGGCATTAAAGCCTGTTTCTCATGCCCTTCTCCTTGTCTCCCTCTTCATGTGGGGGATTTTCCACCCTTAGCCTGGCCAGTCAGTTTCCCTGGCTTCATTGGAAGGTTGACAGCACAGCCTTCAATGGGAGGCAGGCATTGATAAGCTTCTATTCTTTTTTGTTCTATGAGCTCAAAGGCTACTAGGAAGTTTAGTGGCTAAAACAAAACACACTTGGCAAAGTAAAAAAGAACTGATGGAAAATGTTTGTAGAGCAAAGAAAGGTCAATAAGTTCCAAGTACTAATTTTGGGTTGCACAACAAGTTTGAAATTCTAGCTATTTGTTCTATGCACAGAGCTAAAGAATCCAGAGGGTTCTACCTGCACCCACATAAGCAGAGGAGAAGACACTCTGGCTCACTCAGATTCGGGCACTAGATTAAAATTCAGCTCACATGAAATCCTCCCCACTCTCCTACCCATGTGTTCCTCCTGAGATGAGCTATCTCTGATCTCATCAGATGCTCGCCCATCACTTGGACACTGGGTCCCCTTTGATTTTTCTGTGTAAGGCATTTTGCTTTGTTGCTTTTCTCTGAAATTATCTCCAGTATTCCTTCATTAGAATTGATTTTTCCTTAATGATTTAGTAACATGTTCTAATCTTTCCCAGATTAAAAAGTTATATACTCCCAAGACTTTCATTGTCACTCAGAACTTTCTCCAGGGTTGCCCTATGTCTCTGCTTTGTCTGGTTGCAAACTTATTTGCTGAATTTGATTTTTCCCTTCAGGTCTCTGTCTCTCCAACACCGCTGTTGTCTGAAGCTCCTCTTGTAAAGGTCACTAACAATTTCCCTCTTGTCACATCCAAAGGTCATTTCTCCAGCTCTCTTTGAAGTCACCCTGCCAGCTGCTTCTCAGCAGTAGATAGCACATTGATCCATCGGGCTTTAGAATATTCCTCACTTGGCTTCCAGGACCCCATGGCTCCAGCTTCTCCTCTTCCTTCTCTGTCTCCTTTGTTTGGCAAGAAGACAATCCCAACTCTCCCTTGAAGCAGTAAGGTCTGCAGAACTTGTGGCCAGCTCTCCTTTCCACCTGGAGTTTCTCCCTTGGGGACCCCATCCGTGCTGAGAGCTCTACGGATGGAATAAGTGACAGTGACTTGAACTGTGACTTCTTCCTTGGGCTCCAGGTTCAACACTTCCCCTTCACTTCTAGGTCCAGGTCACATGTACCATGGCTGAAAGAAAGTTCTTGATCCTTATGTTTCAAAGTCCTTCCTCTAATTTCCCTCATCTTGGTAAATGCCAACATGGCTCATTCAGATACTCATATTGTTCTTGCATTATATTATCAATTGATTTATAGGTTTTGTCAGTTAAATCTTCAGAATATATCCCAGATCTGGCCACCTTTCACCACCCCTTTTGCTCCCACCCTTGTCCAAGCCTTTATTCCCTCTCCCCACGCCGTAGCAGAAAGAGCCTCCCACTGGCTTCCCACATTGATACTACTCCCCTGCCTCCTTCACCTGGCCATTCACCCTGCATAGCCAGAGCCAGGGTTAGGATGAATCATGTCCCCCAACCCCTGTTGGAGCAGTTCTCCCCAGTGTCTCTCAGGATGTCACTGTGTTTACAGATAAGTTGTTTAATGAGATGAGAAATTAAAATGAGGTCTGGCATGAGCCTTTGTCATATGCAATTAGTGTCCCCATAGCAAGAGGTCGTGGGGTGAAGATGCACAGTGAAATTCTTCCTGAGGACATGGGAGGAGGTGGCCATCTACCAGCTGAGGAGAAAGGAACCCTGCTGGCGCCCTGATCCCACACCTGCAGCCTGCAGACATAGGGAAGCAGAACTCCCTGGTTTAAGTCTCTATTCTGTGGTACACTCTCCTTATGGCCCCAGCTCAAGAACACAGCAATCTTCAGGAAATGTAAGCCACAGTTTCACTCCTTTGGGTGAACTCCCCAGGGCCTTGCATTACCCTTGTGGAGAATGCCCAGACTTTACCCTTTCCAAAGTCCTTTGTGCTCAGCCTCACCTGCTTCTAACGCAGTCTTGTTGGACTTTTTCTCTCATGTCTTCAGCCCTTCTTGTCCTTGGTTGTCCCTCCAATACCTCCAAACTTTCCCAGCTCCAGGATATGGGCATTTTACCTTGGCCCTGTGAATTCTCATGGCACTGACCTCCATAGAGCTCACTCCTGTGCCTCACTCTGAGTTCCCATCCCTGCCACCATTTCTAGACCATGTTCCCCAGTGGGACCTCCTATCTCCCCATATCATTTTACTCTGACCTATGTTTCTCCATAAAACTTATCTCTACTTGGTTTATGTATGTGTTTACTTTTTCCTCTGTCCCTCCCAATGGGAGGTAGAATCTATATGAAAAGGAATTCTTGTTGGCTTATCTATTATTTCCATTTACGGAAGCTCTTATATAATTGTGTCTAGTATCTCACCAGTGCCTACAACTAGGCCTAGCATGCAGAAGGCATATAATAAATATGAGATGAATTAACAAATTCCTCTGTGCTTAGTCCTGGCTCTGCATATGGCTTGTGAACTTTCTCAGTTGTTCCCATAATTGTCCTACAGTGCTACTAGTTAACTTTTATTACTCACTCACTGATACAAGGCATTGTGTTGAGAGCTTCAACCAATGTTACTGATATGCACTGTGGACTGCTTACTCCAGGAAGAAATTACACTCCCCTGATTAAAGGAGTTGAGGATGGCGAGCTGTTCCTTCCACTTTCATGCTGACAGGAGGACAGGTTGGGCCAAGTGGCTGCCTGGGCTTGTACTTTGGGCTCTGTACACGGCACAGACATTTTTAGTTCCTGCTCTGCTCAGGCAGGGCCACTGGTTCTCCACTGGTCACCTGCTGCCTCTTCCGAGCCAGGGATCTTTACACTGGTAGAAAACTGGAGGCTGTTGCCAGGGTCTTTCCCAGTGAGGCACCTGGGAGAGCTGAGGGCCGGGCCTTGGGTGATGGATGCCTCCTTTTCTACAAATAATTTGGCGGCAAATGCAGATGGCAGTGTAGGAGGGGCTTCGGGCCCATTTGCTTAAATGTACCCCCTGATTTCACATCAATCCTATTAATTAGATGTAGTTCTAATTCTCCTGAAAGACAAATTGTGATACACTTATGATAATGAGGGGACAATGACAGATATCGGTGGATCCTGTTTCCTCCCTGTCTTCCTTTATTTCTCCTTCCTCCACATACCCACCTGTGCTCATGCTACCTGAAAGTCTGTTCCAACAAATTCTAAGGTCCCTCAGGTCACCATGGCCTATCTTGTCTCTGCCTCCTCACAGGTCTCTCCCTTCCCCTCCTGGGCCTCCTCCTAGGTGCTACTTTTCCAGGAAACTTCTCTCACCCCAGGAATCCCTTTTTCTCACAGCACATTGCATTTATACTGTCAATCATGACTCTTTTTGTTGCAAAAGCTAAATTCCCAATTCCAACTGGTTTAGGAGTTAGGACATAGACTTTTACTGACTCCAGGCATTGCTGGATCTAGGGGCTCATGTGAAAATATAAGCATTTCCCCCTCTTTCTCTCTCCTTTTCCGTATGTGTATTGGATCCTTTATTTGAAACACTCTTTCAAGGGGGAAGGAAAGAGGGCAACTGACAGTCCCAGATCTTCCTTATTTTTTCAGTTTATAATCTTGGAGGAATCTTGGTATATCCAGGAGAAAATCAATATATACCTATATAAACTAAATATATTTTGGTCTCTGCTCTTTTTCTGTGAAAGCTGAAGTTAGGGGGTGGATCAGACCTATTCAAACTTTGTGGAAGGATGAAAGTTGCAAGAAATAAAAACTAGGCAGCAATATGCACCCAGAATAAAATGCTCTCCCCTGTTTTTGTGATTTTTTAATGTCTCCCTTCCTAACATGTCCTACGCCATCTATCCTGGGGACAGACACTGTCAGTGTTGCTTACTGCTTTCCTCCCAATGCCTAGCACACTGTCTGAGAAGCACTGGTAAAGAAAAAAATGAATTAATTTATTTCTGACCAGGTACCAAGTGTCTTCTAAAGATATTTCTAAGTCCCCTGTGTGTGCAGAAGAAGTAGAAATGAGAACTCTGACTCTATCTTGATCAGATAAACTCTTACCACTCCACCATGAGGAAACTGAGGCTGGCCAGCATCATGCCCAGCCTGGTCCATGCTCTAACAAGTAATTCAGCCTTTGTTTGCAATCAGCTCATGGGTTTTCTACAATAAAAAGATCTGGAGGAAACAATGACTACGGTAAAGTGTCACAAACCTTATAAGAGCCAGCTGGTAACATAAACATTATTTGAGGTAGTAAAATTGAGGGTCTCGGAGAAGATAAGTCCTCTGTCCAACCACTGGCACACTTCAATGTGGGCTTTGAATTGGGGTCTGCGGTGCTGCCTGCCCTCCTTGAGTTTCACCCTTCTCCAGACATCTCCCCCTCCCATCCTGTTCCCTACAAATCAGTCACTGTATAAGGTCCCTTGCAGGGGTGTGTCCTGATGATAAGGAGGTCACCTCAGGAGGAGATGGAGAGTGGCCAACAGCCTCCAGCTCTCTGGAGGTGACTGGCAGTGTCTCACTGAATGTGGAATGAGTGTGTTAGGAGGGTCAGGAGGCCCATGACTGTGCCAGCAAGCGTCAGCTTGCCAAGAGGCAGTGTGGGTGGCCTCCTGTCTCTTTTACCTGCAGGCGTTTGGTAAGTGGAGGCCATCTCTGCCAGAGTGCTGAGCAGAACCCTGGTGCTTTCTCAAGGTGAGCCATGGAAAGCCACTTTGAGAATTACACGGTCCTGGCATCCATGGAAAAGGCCACGGAAAGCATCCATGGAGGGCACCCCACGATTAAACCCTGGAAGGCCCGCGGCGGCAATTACCACAGTCATACACCTGCCCAGTGAAGGAGCTGATTCAAAACAAGTTCTTTTCAACTCCAGAGTCTCTGTCCTGGCACATGCACAAGGCACAGCAGTCTGAGATCTTGGGAAAGTGGACCACACCAACCTGGGCTGTTTACCTTGCTAAGTCAAACCCTGCGTTTTGCTCTCACGTGTGAAGCCTTGTTTGTGGGGTAGGGGCTGGGGAAGTAGGAATGTGGGCTGCTATTGTTCCTGCGGCAGTGTTAGGATATTTGTAGATATGATTCGCTGTGGTTGGAACAATGGGAGCTATTTTTCCATGAAGGGCCTAGGTGACCCTGCAGCCAGCGATTTCCTGACTCTCAACCCAGTGGGTCTGGGCCATTCAGGCAAGCCCCAGGCGGCCCTGGAGTAGGGGGAAGGATGCTTGCAGAAGTGGATTCATGTCCTTCCAAGCAGGAATTGTGAAAGTGGAGGTGCCAAGATTAAGGCGAGGAGGACCAAGCCTGCTTCCGTGCCCTGTGCATTTTCCATAAGGCTTTGGCCTTCAGCACACGGGAATGAGCTACACTGCCCCGAAACTGGACCTCAAGGGAGGGCTGGGCTCGGAGGGAGAGGGAGGAATTGAAAATCCAGTTCATATAGAAGTAAAAAAGCTGTTGTTAGGGGAAACAGAATCTGCCCTTGGTCTATTTCCAGGAGAGACAGGATGTGTAGTGGAAAGTGTATTGAGCCCAGAGTCAGAAAAACACAAAGTTGCCTATTTCTGCTTCTGCCATGAATATTTTCTCTGAAATTTACCAATGGGAATAATGTGGAGGCAAAAATTCCAAGCTTTCAGGCCCACAAGGATGACTGGATAGAAAAACAAGGATTGGACCTTGTCTCTTCTACCTATGAATGAAAAACTCAGGATATCAGAACAGCAAGATTGACACCCTGGAATCAGAGGGAGCAACATCAGATGGTGTTTCACTTGGACAAGGCTGTGGGGTCTGAACTTCTACAGGAAGATAGAGGGGAAGGGTGGGGCTCAGGAGGCAAGAAAATGCCAGCATAATGGTGGAGCTTAGTGGACCACAGAAAGCAGTTGATGACAAAGTACTTAGTAAGTTGTGTTAGGTGAGTTTCTACAGCACATGCACCTAAGTCAGAAAATCCTCATAAGTCATGTGCAGAGTTGTCAAGTTCTCAACATTGCCACAGGACCAGAAGGTCAAGTCCAGGTTTCTTAAGATATGAGTCACAGACTCTTCATCAAAGTCACTGCAGATGCTTGTTAACAGAAAACCTTGAAGCCTTTTCCAGCCCTATTGAATCAGAATCTTTTGACATGAAGCCAAGAGTTCACAGACTTATAAATTCCCGGGGCGGTTCCCATGTAAAACGCAGTAGAGAACCACTCTCTAAGTATGACTTATATGTTGGGAATTACCTTAGAAACTTGAAACATACTAATTTCTCTGTCTTACCCAAGAGATAAAGATTTAATTATTATTAAATCACTGGGGCTGGGCACTGGGAGATATAAAGTCTCCAAAGAACATTCCTATAACCAATGCCATTTGAGACCCACTAACCCAGGGACCACTTTTATTTATGACACTTAGGGTTGCCAGATAAAATACAAGGCATTCAATTGAATGTGAATTCCAGGTACACAGTGAATACATTTTTTTTCCCACATGCATGTTGCACCTGTAGTTTGGAACATGAGACTAAACACATTATTTGGTGAATCTGGCAAGCCTATACTTAGGTGTCTTTAACTCCAAAGCCTCATCTCCTTCTCACTATCCAAGGTGTGGTTTCCTCTCAGTTTTGAAGGGGAGGTGCAACTTGAATATGGGCAACTCATTACTAAAGCATCACAAAGACACATCACAATAAATTTAAATTAATATGGCTGTTCAGATGTTGCTGGAAACATGTAAAGTGGGAATATCTGGGTAAGTTGATACCCTGCATTGGCTTTCTTTTTGCTGCTATAACAAATTACCACAACTCAATAGCTTAGAATAATTCACGTTTATTATTTTATATTTATGGGTCAAAAGTCCCACAGGGACACACTAAGATAAATCTAAACATTTAGAGGTTCTAGGGAAGACCTCGTTTCCTGTCCTTACAACTTTGAGAGGCTTCCTATGCTCCTTGGTCCATGAACCCTTTCTCTATCCTCAAAGATGGCAATGTCACATCTGTCTATTTTTCTAGAGTTAATCTCACTCTGACCACAGCCTGGAAAGGCTCTTCCCTTTAAGAATTAAGTTGTATAATCTACAATCATCCCCTCATCTTAAGATCTGAATTTCTTATATCTTCAAAGTCCCCATGATGGGTAGAAATACATATTCACAGGTTCCAAGGATTAGAGCATCCACATCTTTTGGGGTTAGAGAGGGTTATTATCCTATTTCAACTAGGAAGTTTATTTTTTTAATTAAATAAAATAAGATTCTCTGAAAGCAGTGCATTCTTATACAGCGTTACAAGTAACCTCTTGAAACATACTATGCTATTCTCAAAAACTACTACTCCAGGATTTATTTTTCAGCAGAATTCGAGGGGAAAAATGGAAGTTGAAATTTGGCTATTGCTTTTAGTCAACAAATGCTGAGGGCTACTCCATTCTAAGCATCTCAGATGTCCACTCATTTGATCCTCATGTGACAGCACAAGGAACAAGGTGCCAGTGCTTCTCTGCCCAGAGTACACCTGAGAGGAGGTCAGCAAGAAGGTATCCATTACCCAAGGTCACCAGGCCAAAAGTGTGGGGGGAAGGCTCCTACCACAATTTCAGTCATTGTGCCCTTGTGCCCATCTCACACCATGGCATTTGCTGAGAAAATGAATGGGGCTTGGTGTATGCTCAATGGTAGAAGAACACTTGTAAGTTTCTACAAGAGTTAGTTTGAAAACAAGAAGCTCACTATCAAGAGCAATTCTTTCCCCATTACCATCATATTTATTCTTTATTAAAGATTCAGATGACACAAGGCCAAAAGATTTGCTGATGCATATCAATAGCTATTAATTTTAAAAAGATATTCTTACTTACAGGCAATGAAATCTATATTCCTTTGCTTACTAACCTATTAACTTGATGAGACTTTTAAAATCGATGCATGATAATTGCACATCAATAGTGCTTTTTAAAAGCTATATAGTGAAGGATACGTGACATTAAAGAATTGCTAGGTCTTGGTTTAATCTAAATATTTCATTTACTTTAGGATTTGGTTGAGGATATCAACCTATCACCTGGTGGGATACCACAAATCTGTGTTCAACTAAGGCAGGGCCTGGGGCTCAGGCTGCAGGGTAGAGGTTCCAGGTAACTGTGACTCTAGTGGAGATTATTAAGGCTGTGAGACCCTTCCTATTGAGGCCCATGTTATCTGAAAAGACAGGAAAACCTAAATCCAACATTAAAACAGTCTTTTCCATCAGAACAGTGCAGCAGAACTTTAGAGAAGGACTGTTCCCTTCCCAGCACTTCTCATCCAAGAGCAGTGCGTACCTCCAATGCCAGGTTACTTCTCCAGCTATTGCACTCTGTGCATTTATGAAGCCACTGAAAATCCCTTTTGGAATAGATGTTCCAAATCAAATACATGCTCTTTGGTGTCATAATCATTGGAAAGTAGCAGTGGGAAAAAACAAAACAAAAAAACAAAAAAACTAAAGATGGAAAATCATACCCCTGAATCAGTGTCTCCTCCCAAGTTCAACTTCATCACAGAAGCACCTGGGATTCACACAGATGGAGGATACCCTGTGAGTTCTAAAGTTATAATTAAGACATTGTTTCTCTTTCTGCTTCCTGATTGTGGAAAGCAATTCCATCTGTCCCTGCAGATTCACTTTCAACTTGGTCTACCCCAGTGAGGGGTCCTTGGAGACTCTCCTGTGAAAATGGCATTGAATGGGTTTTTGTCCTCTGATTTTACACTGGATTTGGCTAATGGATGCATCCACAAGAAATGAGAAATGGGGATCCCTGTCTGCCCAGTGCTGTGTTCATGTTGGCCAGGGTGCTATCTTGAAACAGGGTCTCTCCTTAGAAGAAGGCCAGCTTCTTCTAAGCTCCAGCTATTTCTGGCTCCCCTCTTAAGTCTGACTTGAAGCATATACTCTATTGTAAACTTATTCCTAGGGCAGAAAATTGAGTGGAAAAAAAAGAGGAGGACTTTCTTCCTTCCTAGAATCTATAATACAGTAGAAGACAGAACATAAACAAGTAAAAATTAAAATATCACTGATGGTGACCAATTCTATGAATAAAATCAACTCAAGGAATTGGGGTTAATGACTGCTGGAGAGAGGAATGTTGTGTCTATTTTTAAAAGGTGCTCAGGAAAGACATGAGCATGAGTGACATTACAGTAAAAACATGATAGAGGTGAAGAAGCAGCCATAAAGACATGGGAGGAAAGAGCCAGCCTGGTGGAAGGAGGAGAATAAATAAAATCCAAAGTCAGCAGTACTCTTGGTGTATATTCTTGGACCAGTGTTCTTGGACCACTTTTATAGCGACCCAGCTGTGAAGCCCTGGTGCTGAGAAATGGTGTGATCTAATAATCGCCTTTAAGAATCAATCTTGCTTCTGGGTACAAAGCCATCCTGGTCCATGTGTGAAACAGACGCACCAGGTGTTACTGCGAAAATCCCCCAAAGAGACCAGGGTGGCTTGTGTGCGGGAGTGGAGGTGGGGAAGACGGATTGGAATCCGGATACATGAAGAAAGTGGCCCACAGCAGTTCTGCTGGATTGCATGTGAAGTGTCAAAGAAAAGAATCAGAATGGCCCTGAAGATTTTAACCTGGCCTACTAGAAAAATTAAGTTGCCAATAACTGAAATGCAGACATTTTTGTCAGGACAGGTGGCATAAAGAATGAGAAATAGAAAACCAACTGCAGAAATGTCTTCTCAGCCTTCAAGTGGAGATGTCAAGCAGGCAGCTCATCAAAGAGCCTGGCTAAAGAGGGACACCCCTGAGTTCCTGGAACATGCATGATATATGAAACCTGGCTTCTGCGTCTTTTCCTCTGGAAAGAAAAGATAGGTGAAGTCCATGATCCCAGGATTCTTAAGAAGTCCAAAGAATGAGGAAGAACAAAGTCAACTACATAAAGGAAGGAAACCAGGGAAACATGGTGACCCGAAAGTCAATTAAGGAAAATGACCAGGAAAGGGAGTGATCTGGTGTCCAGATCCCGTCCTGACAGTACAAACCAGATACGAGCATTAAGTTGGCAATATGGAAGATGTGTGTGAGTGAGTAGGAGCCATATCTGTGGAGAAGTGGGGAAAAATGAGTTCAAGAGAAAACAGAAAAAAAGGATCTGGAGAGAGTGATGATAGATTATTCTCTGAAGAATTTTACTATGATTGGTGTACAAAAATACCAGAGTGATGAGTGTAGGTTAAAATGCAAAATTGAGTAAGGATTTTTTTTAATGAAAAATATTTTATATATGATTTTAATCAAACTGATCCAGAATGAAAGAGGAAATTGATGATGCGGGAAAGAAATGGACTGATTGCTGGTTATGTTCTCAGGTAGACATTAACATTGAATGGTAGAGCGTTTGGCTCATTGAACTTGGTCCCAGGAAAATTACAGTTGAATTATTTAAAGCCTTCTCAGCAGATTAATGTAGGCCAATGATAAGAGATGATTCATATCCACTTTTGATGTATGTTAGGGTATTCATGAATATTTTTGCTGAGTGCAACAATGTATGCCTTCATTTGCCTAAGAGGATACAAGTAAAATATGCAGGTGCATGACTCAGTAGGATTAGGGGAAATGATGGACTAGAAGACCTTGCTTGGGGTTTAAGGAGGTCATCAGATTAGAAACTTCCTTTTCAACTCTGAACTGCCATCCACCTCTGTTTTTCTGTCTATTACTTAACTGAGCTCAGTTCTATAATCATAGGTCTCATAGAGGCACTTTAGTTTTATAAGAACTTTGATGTGATCTGGAGTTTAGTCTGTTCCAGGATACTCATTTCAATGTTTACCTGATATTATCAAAAAAACATCTCATCTGTAGATCCTCCCATTCTCCTTTGACCTCCTACCTGCTTGTCCCTAATACTATCTATGTGTGGTGCTTGGAGATGAGCCATGCTCCAGGGTTAGGCTTCAGGGAACTCTCATCATCCTTTTCCTGGACACTCTAAACCCCTCACCATGACCTGATTGTGCATTCATTCTCTTGGTAGCATTTTGGGCTGAAAGCTCTTACTACTCATCTTGGAGTGACAGTCATATGTTGAAACATTACCGTAAGGTAATTGCCCACATTAACTCACCTCACACTCCTAAATGCCTTGTGGAGTAAGCATAGTTAATATCCTGTTACTGGGGAGGAAACTGAGACTCGGCAAGCCTAATGACTGTGCCCAGATCCTACTGGTAGTAATCACCCACAATGTGCTAACATTGCACAGGTTCATAAAGTTGGGTTTCACCATTGCCCAAGATGTCTCAAAGGTTGACAATTGCTGCTCAGATGCAGACAGGGCAAGATGAGATATAAAATGTGGTTATGCAGTGTATGGGGGCATGGCTAATTCTGTTTGGCAGGATTAGTTATTCCAGAAACCCTCAAGGCCTGGAGCTTTCCTTGTCTCATTGGTGGATTTACTATTGTCTTAAGGAGCCTGAGAGCTGGACCAAATGAGGAAGCAGCCTGCTTAGAGGGCAGTGCTATTCCGTTACTCACTGCTTCCCTCCTGTACCCCAGACGACACTCTGGTGCCGATGAGGCACCTTCCTGCCTGTGGGTGTGTGTGAGAAACGGAACTCAAGAGCTACAAGTCTGTACTCATGGGAATAGTTTCGACCTCAGGTATCTGCTGAAAAGTCAAGCTTTAAAATGGTATCTTGGGGATGGAGGTTCCTAAATTGGTAGGTGAACTTGATATTACTGCAAGCAGAACAAGGGAAAAAAAACAGAGGGTGGCTCAAGGCAATGGTCACAGGATGCCCAAGTGAATATGACTGGGCAGCATAGGATTTTGATAGAGTCCAGGAGATGGAGGATCATTGAAATTTTGCTCAAAAATGAACATGAAGTATTTGGAATTTAAAATAATAATGATAATAATAATAGCTTTACCCAATAGATATCATAGTAGCGACTCCCCCTTAACCTATCTGTGACCCACAGTTTCATCTCCTCATTTTTCTTCATCATTAACCATGTCACTAGGGTTGCAGGGAAGCCTAAGGCAATGTTATAAAGACCACACAAACTACCCCCCTGCACCACATTAGCTTTAGATGCAGAGCAACCTTTTACTCTGAGACTTGGGTACAGCTCAATATCAGCCTGCAGGTCTGAACATTTGGGGGTGGACAGAGACCCCAGAGGGATTAAAGATGCTCACTGCGGAAACCTGAAAACAAGTTAAGGGTACACATCCCAGATGAAGGCTTGGGTACAAAGGGGACATGCTAAGTCACCTGGTAGGGTAACCCCAGATCTCAGCAGTTCAGCTTGCTCACAGGACACTGAGAAGGCAGGTGCTCAGAGAGAGGAGAGGGGAGCAAAGAGGGAAGAGACTGATGAGTCCCTTAGCATTTGTGGATAATGTCCTGAGTGTATCACAGCTTCTTTTCTTTTTAAAATGTCACAGTAACAGACCTGAAAAGGGTTCATCCCAGTAATAAATGGTGAATTCAAGCTGGAAAAGTGAAGTGACCCACCCAGAGTCGCTGGGATGGTCAACAATACTTAGTACTTTTTCTGATTTAATAGGCTGAATGTTTTGCAGTGCACTCCTGGCAAGAGAAAGAGCTCACAGCCTTGGGATATAAAGCCAGTTCTTGAAACTCAAGCTGATCAACCCCTAGATGAGTCTTGATTTCATGAGCCTAGATTCTTCACATTTTTGGCCAGGACACTTCCACCCCCTTCTAGATCACCACCACTGGACATTCCAGCAAGGCCACCACACTGGCCATCTGTGCTTTGGCTTACAGAAATGTCCTTCCCATGTCTAAGCTAATCAAAGTAAACTGTTATTTTAAGAACCACCTCCCAAATCACTTTGTCTTGGGTCTCTTTCACATTCTGCAAGGCTGAACTCACCTCTGTGCTCGCACAAATACACTGTCCACACCCTCCTGTCTCACTCTTGGCCATGCTGCCTGCCTGGTCCACAGCTCTGTCTCCATCGCATGGCCTTGAGGAATCCAGGAGTAACAACTAGAGCCAGGTTTCCCAATGGACCAGAAACACCATCAGGAGGTCCTCACTTCCCCCATGAATACTTGCATGCTCAGTTTCCCTATCTTTAAGGTCAGACCCAGAAGAGGTGACACATATCTAGTGCTCAGGATTGTACTTGGCAGAGTCCAGATGTGTGTTGCACACCAAGGGTGGGACTTTTCCCCTTTGTCTTCACCCTCCCTCCTTCTCATATTTTGTCTGACCCCAGGTCACTGTGCTTTCATGAATCCCCTTGAAGCTATCCCAGAACCTGGCAGAAAGGATCTCACGCATGTTATCTGAACTGAGCCCCAACGTGCCACCAAAGGTTCTGCATCTGAAACTCGGTGGAATTTTATATCATTATAGGTCATTCAGGCTGTATCAGCCAGCTCCATCTGCCCTAGCAAAGTCCCACAGACTGAGAGGCTGCAATAACAGAAATAGAGTTGTCTCATAGTTCTGGAGTCAGGACAGTCCTAGATCAAGCAAAAGACAAAGTCCACTCCTCCTGAAGCTTCACTTCTGGATCACAGACAGCTGTCTTCTCCCTGTGTCCTTACAGGATTGTCCCTCTGTGTGTGGCCGAGTCCTAATCTCCTCCTTATGAAGACCCCAGTCATTTTGGATTAAAGTCCACACTGGTTGTTACCTCATTTAAACTTTGTGGCTCCTTTAAAAGCCCCGTTTTCAATTGCAGTCAAGTTCGAAGGAACTGGGTCTTGAAACTTCACAGCATGAATCTCGGGAGGACAGGGCTCAGCGCCCAGCACAGGCTTCTATAAAAACACTCAAAGTTGGAGCCCTGTGCTGGAGCAGCAGAGGCATGGGGGAGCTTCAGGGAGACTCAGAATTCCCCAGCAGCTCCGTCCACGTGGGGTTGGGGGGCTGCACATGAGACAGGGCATGACCGCGGAGCTACAGATAAAGGAAATTCAGAAAACAGGGGGACACAGGTCCAACACAAGTAGAGACCCCGTGAAAGGCAGCAGAGCCAAGGGAAGTAAGTTGTCCACCTGTCTTTCCAGGGACTCTGAGTGTGGTGGGGACAGTGGGCTCTGAACTCAGAGAAAAATAAATTCCCACTCCAGCTCCAGCACAGCTGGAAAGCAGCATCCTCTACCTTCCCGGGGCCTTTCCCTCCCATCGTAAAGTGAATTCATGGTACAAGTTGCCCAGCAGGACCATGACAGACTAACATGAGGGTGCAAGGGAAGCCTTGGTCACAGCAATGGGCACACTCTAACTGCCCAACAAAGGAGAGTTAGGGTTGTGACTGATAATAAAATCATAGCTCTCATTACATGATTAATACAATTGTTATTATTTAGACCTTGCCTGTCTCTTTCATGGGAAACCCCCACTTTTGCCATTGCTGTCCCTGCTGGTGTGAAGGCTCCGTCAGGGAGCAGATGGGCCCAGGTGTGGAGCACACACAGACCATCACAAAGCTTCAACTGCAGACCAAGTGAGACAGCACAGGTGTTAGCATGATCGATTTCCAGGTGAGGAATTGTGGTGCCAGTAAGAGAAGTGACTTTCCAAGGGTCCCTAAGCTACTCTTGCTGAACTGGGATCCATTCTGATGTCCTAATTCCCTGTGTGGTGCATTGCCTTTGATATGCCTTATTTCCTGCCTAGGACCATTCCTCCACCAGGTCATAGACCATTCAGAGACTGTGTGAGGTTAAGAATAATTCAGAATTCTAATTTGTAACTCTGGGTTATCATTTCTAAATCTGCCATCCTGGGGAAGTTGTTCAATCTCTGTGATTCAATATTTTCCTCTGCTGAAGGGAGATAACACTAGGACTTGCTTTGTGGGATTGTTTGTGAGGTTGTGCTTGGAGTTTTCTTGACATAATACCTGAAGCTTGCCAAGTGTTTGTTGCTCATTCCCCAGTAAGTATTCAGACATATCAGCCATGTTCAGCTGCTTCAGAGCAGGACAAGGAGCAGAGTGTCTTCATAGAGCCTAAGCTGGGTAGAGAGTTGTGAGGGGCACACGGTGAGAAAATGGGACGTGCTCCTGCGTCTGAGTTTCATCACTCAATGGCACTAATTAGTAGAAGACCATCTCCTTCTTGCCCTTCTGGACCTTTCTACTTCAGGGCCTAGCACTGCACCTGGTAGATAGTGGCACTCACTACTCACAGCAGGCTGTGAGTCTATGAATGATGAAAGGCATGCATGTAGATAGGTCATGCCTTGGAGATAAAGTTCATCCCGTCCTGTCCTGATGAAGGGGCTGGAGCAAGCCCATTGCTGCTGGCAGTGCCCAGGGTGCAAAGACCCATGTGCTGCTGCTGTGATAGGCCTGATGGATATCTCTGCCCATTTGCAAGATTAGGGTAACTGGTGATGTCACATTGGTATCCATGTGGGAATCTTTAAATCTTTACACCAGGAAAAAATTGCATATGATGCTAATTAAGAATTCTTTCTTCCCTTCCCCTTGTTGTTCAGCACTTACCAGCACTTTGCTGAGATGGGAACCTCACCCCTGTGTTCTCCCCTCCTCTGCTGGGGGCTCCTCAGAGCTCTGTAGCAGTCATGTTCTCCTTTGAGACTTTGCCCAACTTGGGTGCTCTCTTTTCCCCTAATCCTCTTACTCTAGCTCTGAGGTTTCCCTTGAGTTCCACCTGCTCATGAGCTCTGTGGGGTCATTGGATTTACTGAGTGGTCTGAGGGCCTTGGATATGGTGTCTCACCCTGCAACTCTGCTTGCAGCTTCTCAGTAGCATATGAGAAGGTGATCCTCTGCCCTGAGTCTGTGGTGGGGGACCCAGGCCTCCTATTGTGGTCACTGGGGAGGGTGTGGAAAGGGTCATACACATAGACCCCTTTAGATTTACAATCTGTGGCTAAAATCATCTTAAAGATTTCGCTTTAAACTTGTCATTGAAAATGACATAGCAGCATCAAGTAGATGAAATTATCTTTAGTGTTCACTTTTACTTGCCTATAGAATGAATAGGATGAAATTTCACAGCTTTCTCTTTATTGAGACAGTTGGTTACTTGCCAAAACTATTGCCAATATCATTGAGAAAAGAATGAAATAATTTAATTTTCTTTGAAAGATAATGGAGTAGATATATATTTAAACTTGAACCTGTCACTAATATCTGTGCAGCTTGGGCAAATGCACATCTCTCTCTATAACTTGTTTTCCTCATTCTGAAAATGGGGAAATAACCTTTAACTGCAGTATTGAATTCACAATAATGTTTGCAAAGCTTTGAGAGAGGTGCCTAGCAGAGAGAGGGTACTCATCTATCTCTCTACCTATCTGTATTTAAAAGATAGTTGTGTAAATATGAGGATTAGCAACATCCGAGATGGAGGTGGTTCATATAGTTCTTCTTCGTGGAACAGATTGCAAATGACCTAATGATGGGGTAAAAATCACAGATGAGCCCCAGTTACATAATGCTACCTTCCCCCATTTGGGGCGTTGGAGCCCTGAGAGGCGCTGAGGCTTTGATGTGGGCACACGAGGGAAAGGTTATAGGAAATGAGGCTGTAGAACATTTTCCGGAAACCAAGGGCTTAAAAGAAGAAAATGCTGGCACTTTTTGATATAGGTCAAGCACAGATTTCAAGGATAATTAGAGTTCTATATTATATCCCAAAAGTCAGGGTGCTGCAAAACTGAAACTGTTTTAAGCACAAGTTTATTTGAGCAGTTATTATTTCAATTTAGTCTTTCACAGCATGCTAAACCTGGACCCTCCTATGGAGATCATTTAAACACTGCTAAAGTGGCCTCCAGGGAACACCTTTGACACCGTGGGTGGGTCTGCTTTTCATTACTAAGGAGCATTCCTCACATCACAGGTCATGTCACATCCCTGGACTCACCCACCAAATGTGACTGTGAAAATCAGTGTGCCTGTCTGTGTTTCTGCACTCCCCATGGGAACAAATGAACACCCACAGAGGGATTAGATAACTTCATGCCCCTGATTTTTTTAGATGGAGAAAGAAGATTCAGAAAAGTGACCTGCTCAAGCAGGTATTTCTACTTGCATCTCATCTTTAGACCAGGAGACTTCAATTTCCACTGCTATGTGAAGAATTTTTAATCAACTCCCTCATGAAACCCACTTTTTTTTTTCCCTTGAGAAACCAAAAGCTGTATTATAAGGAAATTACAATTTTTGTTTTCCAAGAAACAAGCTTCCTCATTTGGCCAATGAGGAACAGGGGAAGATGAGCCGGTGGATTCAGTTAAGGCTCTGGACAGTTCGTGACTTGAGACTTGCTCCCCAGCAGCTCCCTAGTGCGGTCGTTTTGCTAGCCTTGGGAGTGACGCTGGGAATGGCGATGAGAAGTCTGGGGGACAGTGATTCTGTTCTGGAAGATGGCTTGGTAATAATCACACAACTGGGGTTGGGGCTAGAAAACATATTTTACAGAAAGGAGTTTAGTTGAATCCTGTTCTGATATCCAAAGACCTGAAAGACAGAGTTGGGGGCGGGCTTCCCTACTTTCCAATCAGGCAATTGCTGACATTAGCAATGATGATCTGGGTGGCTGTCATTTGTTGAGGCTGTCCATGTAGTGGGTACATTGCCTTTTCTTGTTTGTATATTCTGTAGCTCTATTTTCCAGAGGAGTAGATTGAGAGTTGAGAAGGTCAGTAGTTGTCCAAAGTCACAGATTATAACACCAGCAGAATTAGGATTCAAAGTACAGAACTGTTTCTATGTGTTCCTCTCTGTGACACCTGCTGGGGATGCACAGGCAGAAAAGAAAGGACCCTGCCAAAGACCCCGTCTTCTCGGGGAAGCTGCTGTGAAGCAACCCCTTCACATTGGACTTATGGGCTGGGAAATCAGAAGTATTGCTAGAATAGTTGTTGGTGGAAGCAATTTTAGAAAAGCTTCCCAGAGGACTCCTGCATCAGTGTGGACTTGAAGAATGCATAGGAATCAGCCAGAGAAAGAAAGAATGAGGCCAATGAGGAACTGGGGCAAGGATGAAGTGAGAACTTTTGAGGATATGCAAAGAGTCAGAAACAAGAAACAAAGCTCCTTTGTGGAGCAACAGCTTTTAATGCTTAAAACATGAGCTACGTTGCATGAAGGGGCTTAGAGCTGTTTCCCCAGCCCAGGTGGGTACTTACAGATCCTTCTTGAATAAAGGTGATAGAAGCAGAAAAATTGAAGAGACTGAGCCAGGTTCCAGGGTTACTGGATCCCTACAGGGTTCTGCTTTTCTTTCTTCCTAAATATCTGCAAGCTGGAGTACAGCAGAGGGTCAGAGGTCAGAGGTGAGAGGCAATTCAAATAGTGCATCCTTGTCTGGTAGTTTGCCCTGCCACTTTCTGTCCAGACATCTTCTGCCTTTATAAAATGTTTCTTTTGTCTTCTCTCACTTCCAACCTTTTTCTGGCTACCTTAGTACATTCTTGAATATCTCCAGGTGTCTCTGCCCATCTGTCTTCCCATCAATGTTGAAGTCTGGGCTCCACCACTTTCTGAATGTCACTTAACTTGAGCCTCAGTTTCCTCCTGGGCAAAATGGGGCGTCTCCCTCATGGAAAGTGGAGACCAAATTTAAGACGTGTAAACCCTCTGCAAACTGTAATGGGCCAAATGAATACATTTTGTTATTGGTATTATAATCTGGAAGTCATAGTTAAGAATAATGATATAGCTTGGAGTTTCTAAATTTTGTGACTTCCTGTGTGTAACTGGGAGAAAAAAAAATACTGCAATTTGCATTTAAATACAAGTCTAAATCCCTCCCAAAAGCAGTAATAGCCACCCCAAATGAATTATACATTTTCTAATTTTAAAAGGCTGTTTTATGGAAATGAGGTTATTTGTGCCGCATGGTATGTTCTTGTTGTATCAATGCAAATGCCAAAGGGTGTGATTTATCCAGCCTACAACACCAATGGGAGAAAAATGTAGGGACCTCATTTGCATCACATTTTAAACACTCTGTAAATATATTACCTACAAGAGCCCCCCAGTGAGTGGGGAGAATTAGCCATGTGGGCACTTCATATTTGTTTTAGCTAAACTCGGTGACAATGATTTGCTTGAGTTATCCAGTGTGGAGTGTGTGGTAAATCCTGAAGTAATGCAACCTTATTTTCAGAGATTCAGGAAGAGCTGATTTGTGTGTCCATCCCTGTATAATTTTATGAATGTGAGTCTTGCACTGTGGCTATCATCTCCATTCCCAAAATCTTGTGTGTAAATCCAACTGACACATTCCAATACATCCATTTGAAGAACATACTTTAATGAAAGCTGCCATGTTGGTTTTTGGAGTCAATGACAATGACCATCTCTCACAGCCATGACAAGAAGGAATGGCTGTCATTCTGAAATACAGGTGGCTTTGAGGCCAGGAATAAATGCCTACAGAGTCTAACACTCCTCTTTGGCCTCTACTCACACATTCTCAGCATATGTGGCTTGGGAAAGAAGGAAGGAAAGAAAGCAGAGCCCAAGAGGAAAGGTTTACTGAAATCTTTCTCATTATTCATTGAGGAATAATGAAATAATGCCTTTTCAGATGTAAAATAATTCCCAGGAAAGAAGAAAAGCCTACCCCCAAAATACAAAATGCTAATGATTTTCCCATGAAATGTAGATACACAAATACTTTTTTTTTTTTTACTTTCCAAAATGAAATAAAGAAAAACAGGAGAAAACAAAAACAATTTCCTGTGGGAACGAATTTAAAATATATTTTGTGTGACTACTTGTGGAGATCATGCTGTCTCATGGGGTTTTACATTTTTTAAATAAAAATATTAAGAGACAGTGCTAGTACATTTGAAGCACAGCAGATGAATGCCTCTCTTTCAAATGAAAAGAACCCTGGTGAGTCAAAGGAAAGAAAGTGTTTACTAGCAAAATTTATATCATAAAATGTATGATATTTGTTTATTTAAAGACAATAAATGGAAACCCAGAGGTAGTTCTAATAACCGTAAGAGTTAGAAATGAGCACCCCTTTGCACATATTTTGGTAAAATCTTCGACAGACAATGTGGCACCTATCTGTAGCTAAGATGTTTTCTTTAGTTCTTATACTAGATGTAAAACTTTGTATCTGTGTATCCAGGTGACTTGAAAAGAAAGGGTTCCCTAGCTCTGCTAAGGAAAGGGAGCCATGGTGTGGCAGGTGCCTCTGGAACCAGAGGTGGTCACAGCAGGAAGGCACAGTAAGGGGCCTGCCCAGGAGTGTTTGGGAGTCGGCTGTAACACAGATGCAGGAAATGAAAATTCAAAAAACGCTGTAAGAGGAGGCCAGGGTGCTTCTGAGAAGGTGAGGCTTCCTTGGTCAGCCTTGGGGCATGAGGGTGTGCTCACTGACACATTCCAGATGCTGCAGTAGCCCTGGATGCTCACAGAGTGTGGCCTGGCAAACAGCTGCTCTTGCACTCCTCCTTCAAGGCAGGTAGTCAGTAGTGGGCAGTGGACCCAGGACCACCAGTGTGCCTTCCAACATCCTCTAAGTCCGCAAGTGGTCATGCTTCTCCCTTCCTTGGGGACATATCTGAGATGAGTTGACACATCCTTTATCCTCCAAATTGAGACACTATGAGAGTGAAAGAAAATGCTATTAATAAAACTAGGGCAATGCGCAAGAGCCAGAGCTGTTTTTAGCAAACCAGGATGCTGTCACCTTAGTGTGATGCCTCCAGTATCTCAAGAACCCTGTGCTCCTTCCATTTATACCCCACGATTCCACCATTTTTTGTGCCCAAATCCCTTCCCACCCATATGTTCTTCGGGGATTGTGTATCCCAGGTGCCCACACGTTGCTAAGGATCTACCATGGGGCTCGATACGTGGTGATTGAGCTGATGAGGCTCTTTCCTACCCTAGAAAAGGACACTGCCCTCCACCACTGCTCAAGTATGTATTTTGAGCCTTGGCTGCAGTTTAATGTAAAAATGAAAATCACAATATTTCTGCTGTGAGAATAAATAAACTGTCAGGCCCAGTGCCCAGTTTCTAAAGTTGATGTTATGGCTACTAGGCCGCTCCTCTCCTCCTTCTCCTCTCCCTCCCTCCTCCTCTTTTTCCTAATCCTTGGCTTCTTCCTAATTTGCATTCTTATTCTTTTTGGTTTTCGGGGTACCAGGCATTGAACTCACGAGCGCTTGACCACTGAGCCACATCCCCAGCCCTATTTTGTATTTTATTTTAGAGACAGGGTCTCACTAAGTTGTTTAATACCTCATCATTGCTGAGGCTGGCTTTGAACTCAGGATCCTCCTGCCTCAGCCTCCTAAGCCTCTGGGATTATACGCATATGCCACTATACCCAGCTGTGCTCTTATTCTTATATGGTTAATGACCATACTATGAATGATCTTACTTGGATATTATAATAATCATTGAGAAATCTAATATATATATATATATATAGCAATACTTTTAACTTGGTGTTTTCATGAACAACAAGTAGATTTCCAACAGCCAAACACTTCCTTTCCATATTCCCCCCCACCCCGTGGATCCTATATATCACGTGGATTTCCATTTTTATAATACTAAGTCAGAAATCAACTATTTAAGATATGGGAACCAGGGATGCTGCATAGGGACCAAGCACAGCTAAGAGAAAATCACACCTACACTGTCTTGCTTACCAGTTTCTTCCCTGAAATGTTATGATCATGAGATTGGTCAAATTTCTTGGTTACAGGAGCAGAATCTACCCCAGCTTGGTTAATATAAAGGTTCTTTATTAAGGGACACAGCTGATTCACCAAACTATGAAGGGAGAGATAGGAGTGGACTCTAGCTGAGCCTCTACAGAGCCTCAAGGAAGGGGCTATACCTACCTGAACCAAGAACCAAGACGCTTCCAATCAGTAACTTGCAACTATACTATAGCAACTTGCTACAGAATGGGAGCATCCTTTTGTATCAAGGAGATGGAGATGTGCAGGACTGAATTATATCCCCCAAGCCCCTGTGCGCACACGTGTGCACACACACACACACACACACGAGGAAACTTTGAGGAATTAACTACAAAAGCAACAAGATCATCTACCACTCAAGTGCTCCATGACACTTGTTTTATCTTCTAACCCTTTTCATGCTGCAGAGCCTCATTTCAGAATCCTGCCCTGTTTGTCTTTCTCTCTCAGCTGTGCTTGAGCACCTCTTCGGCCTCAGGTGTGTCAGGTGATACTTCCTGTCTTTGTATGGTCCTCCTGATGGAACTGTCTCTCCCTCCCTCCCTGCCTGTTTCTCTGTTTCTTCTCCTGCTCCCACTATCTCTCTCTCCTTCTCCATCTCTCTCTCTCTCTCTACCTTTATGGAATCTGACTCCATGTTACTGTACCAAGTGCAGTTTGAATGAACAACTGGACCATCATGAAAGGCTCCAGGCACCCTGGTCAGTGCTGGAGCCTCCCACCTGCCATTTCCCACTCCCCAGTGTCTTACTCTACCAGGAGGACACTCATTCTCTACCCTGGGTCCTTTGGAGGGGTCAGCTTTCATTAATCAATGTGCCCTTCCCACAGCCCCTGTGGACACATGCTAGCAACTGTCTGGGGGGGGGGTCTCAAATTACTTTTCTCCACCAAAGCTTATTAACTCACATCTGCCATCCCAGCAATTGAAGGCTGCTCTGGCTCCCTGAATGCAACCACAGATTTTAATTCCTGCACTCCCTCTCATTCCTTTGACTTCTGCTCTCAATTCACTTGCTGCCATTTCAATCCATGTTGGGGACTGAATTATATCCCCCAAGCCCACAAACTCATATTGAAGCCCTGTCCCCCATTAGCTCAGAATATGACTCTGTTTGGAGACAGGGTCTCTACAGTATGATTGAGTTAACCGGGGCCAAGGGGGACTGTGATCCAACATGACTGGTGTACCCATGAGAGCCCATGTGGATACCCAGAGAAGACTGCCATCTGCAGACCAAGGAGGCCTCCAGAAGCCAACCTGAGCTGTCTTGACATGGAGAGAAACTTTCTCTTGTTGAAGCTGTTGTGTGTGGTGCTTGGTTACAGCAGCCCTGACAGACTAACGGAACCAGGTTTTCCTTTAAGCCTAAGACTTGGTGGTGCCTCTCAGAAAGCTCCAAGCCCCTTTCTCAATCACAATTAATTTTTCATCACCTGTTTTTGCTTATTTACACATCTGTGTGTGAGCAGGCCACTCTAGATAGCTTAATATACTTTAACAGGGCCCCCCATGTGACCCACCCCAGACACAGATGTGCTCCTCATAGATGTGCTACACCCTGGCTTTAAACTCTGACACTGTTTCCCTCATGCACATTAAGGCAAATGAGCTTCTGGACATCACTGAGGAGTAACTCAATGAGCCTTACCCAGACACCCTATGCCTCCACCCAGCAATGCTGGTCCTTTTATTTACTCAACTGGATTTTTCTTTCAAAGTATTTATTGCTTTTGTAATATACAGAATATTTTAATATAATTATTATGTCAACATTTTGTTATTTGTCCTATCTTTTAGGAATATAATGTTATGACCAATGTTAGATCTGGCATTCTAAGAATATGGAATAATACCTACATATAAAGGCCAACAATAGATGTCTGTTGAATGACTGAATGATATAATGTAAACCTCAGGTCCATGTCTTTCTCAACGAGCCAGGTGTTTCTTATTTGTATTTTGTGAGTCTCTCTGTGCAAATTGATGTGGAAGAAGATGGCTAAGGGAATGTGAAGAAATTTTATGTTAAATTTCTTTGCCATGTTGAAGAAAATAAAGAATGTCTGCAATTATTTAAGTCTATTGGAAGGAGCTAATATTAAATAGTGGATGATTAATCAGGTTTCTGTAGACTTTCCTATATTTGAGCAAAAAATATTCTACTCCTTACAAATGGAATATTTCTTCCACTGAGATTGAACTAGCAGTAAACTAATTTATCTAGTTAGGAAAGTGTCAGATTTGCAATATTATAATCTTATCATAAACAATCACTCTTCTTTCTTCCTTTCTCTCAAGAACACAATTCAGTTTATTTAGCTTAACTAAGATTTCTTTAAACAGTTTAAAAGAAAAGTAAAGTTCTTGAAATGTTAGCAAGATGGCTAACAAACTGTCACAAGAAACCAGGAGAATGTGCACTTAACCATTTTCTGTCCCCATTTTCCTAGGATAGCACAGAAGAAAGCATGCCTGTACACTTTACAAGGTAAATTATTATGTGGGTCGAAGTCCTCCTTTCTGCAGGGTAGTTGTAATAGTTGCAATCCTAGCCCATCAAGGTCCTGGGTGGGATTAGCGAGACCACATATGTGAACCCCTGGTTTGCCATCTTGCACCTAATGAACGGTTAAAATGCTACTGAATCCTACCTCTGGAGTTGAGTGTCAAATTCATGTCATTCAGTTTAACTCTCATTGCTCATTGTGTCTCTCAGGAATATGAACTGCCTGCTCCCTTCTACCCAGGATGTCTCCCTTGGTGTTCTACAAATAGTCCTCACATTCATCATCCCAACCTTCACTTTCACCTTCACTATTCTTCCACCTGTATCTTTCTGTCAATGCAAAATCTTTCCTTGAGAATTGTACAAATGAAAAAAAAAATAATCCTGTTGACTTCCATTTGAGCAGAGCAGGAGAGAATGCTGTGGTCCTTTGGGAATGTCCGTCTCAGGACTGGCATAGGTAGTGAGAGACTCTCTGCCAACCTTGGTGTTTGGGTCACCTTTTTCACTGCCAGGACCAACAAATCTGACAAGAACAATCAGAGAAGGAAAAGTTTATTTTGGGGTTCATGTTTTCAGAGGTCTCAGTCCATAGGTGACCAGCTCCATTGATCTGGGCTGCAGGGGCAGCAAAACATCATGGCACAGGAATGTGGTAGAAGGGAGTGGCTCAGGACATCACAACAGGAAGAAGGAAGAGAAGGACTCCACTTACCACATACAAAATATATGCCTCAGAGGCATGACCCCAACAATGACCCACCCTCCAGCCACATTCTGCCTGCCTAGTTACTGCCCAGTTAGTCTGTGTCACGGGATTGATTCACTGATTGTGTTAAGAATTTCACAACCCAATCATTTATAACCTTCTTTGCGCTGTC
Organism: Marmota marmota marmota; assembly: GCF_001458135.2. Taxonomy (NCBI): domain Eukaryota; kingdom Metazoa; phylum Chordata; class Mammalia; order Rodentia; family Sciuridae; genus Marmota; species Marmota marmota. Next base: position 7,507,246 of record NW_026000108.1, read on the forward strand.
ACACACATGAGCTTTGGGAGGCCACCTCACATCTAAACTATAACACCTGGCCACCTTGGAGGAGGAGGAGGTAAATGCAAAGGGAAGGAGGAGAGGTTATAAAGAATCTGTCACTTTAGGGAAAACCAAACACAACTATGAAAACTCAAACAAGCACACTGTATTCAAAACTGTGACAGATCCATGACTGATTTGATTATAGGCAAGACTCTGTTGAGAAGACATTGATTAGGCATTGGGAGGAGTAGGGAGGAGATAGATTTATGAAGCCTGTGGATTTCAGATGAAGAAGATGGTGTTAGCCGAAAATAGAGGAAGGTCCATTTTAAAATTGCTCTGTGAATGGAATGAGAAAATGCAGAAAGGCTCATCTTTTACTTAAGACAGTCTATAAAAGCTAAGATGGCAAGGAATGGCTATTGACAAAATTAATGAGCTCTGTCTCCTCTGTCCCTTAGCTCTTCCACTCAGACAAGGAACCTTATGTGTCCCAGGGAACGGGCACCTCAGGAACAAGAAGAGAGTCTTTGACCTTGTCAAAAAGCATTTCTGTCTGAACCAAGACACAGCTATTTATCTTGTGAGATAATTCCTATTCAGGGTGTGAACATTTCTGTCTTTGTGAATTTTGGTGACTACATCCTTTCAAAGACAACTCCCCAAAGATGTCATTCTCTAACTGAGAAAGAGTTGTTTTCACACATAGAGCAGTTACGTTCTGAGACTGTCTAGAGGAGTTTAAATAAATCCTCTTGACAAGAGTCTCAGAATCCTCTGTCAATTAAAATGATGACCTGCCCTCTGAAACCCAGAGGCTCCTAAACAAGGATTTGGTGTATTTTAATCTAACAAAAGATTTGCTATAATTTCTCAATGTAAAAGTCAACTTACCTGGATTCTAGAATGTAATAATAGTAATAATTCTTTCTCACTTCACAGTGCAGTTTGTATTTCAATATTTAGCAGCATACCCTAGACATATATTAACACATTAGCATACATATTTTGACACACAGTACTTTTTATGTTTTACAAAATAAAATGAAAGACAATTCCCCTGATATTTGAGTTATTATTCTTATTTTATAAATGATGGTCAGATTTTGAAATTGTTTAAGTTTTATCTCCAGCAGTGGATATAAAACTGGCATCACAAGTTGATTATCCCTTAGGTGAAATGTTTTGGAAGTGTTATCAGAAGGATTTTGGATTTTAATAATGGGACATCTTGGGGACGGGACCCAAATGTACACATGAAAGTCATTTTACCTTATGTACATACCAAGAAGGTAATTTTATGATGATTTCAATTCACCTACATTTTACGTGCTGCCCATCAACTTAAATCAGGTGTGGAATTTTCTACTTGCAGCATTCTGTAAGGAATCAAAAACTTTTAGATTTCGGAGCATTTCAGATTTTGGATTTCCAGATTAGGATTCTTCTATCTGTACTTTAACCTCGTTTTGTTTCTTATTTTGTAGTTTGGAAAAATATTGTCTATTTTAATACCTTTAATACCTGTCCTCAGCACAGGTATTAAGGTCATTGTTTTTTCTTTTTAAGAAAGTCTTCTTTATGGTGAAGAATTCTCTATCTCTGTCTTCCCAAGTCTTATTCATATCCCAAGAACATGGTGACTGACTCTCTGATCAAATTGTTGTGATCAGCTCAGAGGAATGCTGTCTCCTCCTCAGGACTCCTCAAGACCCTCTGGGAGGAGTTGTCCCCTCCCTTATGTGGGTGGTAACTTATACATGCAAATCCCAGAGAGGGCTGTGTCCCCTGTGACAGGTTCACTTGTTTTCCCTCAAAATTCTTATGCTGAAGGCCTCATCAGGGTACCTCAGAACATGGCCTGTTGGGAAGCAAGGTCTTTTCAGATGTAAATAGATGAGGTTGTCTGGAATGGGGAGGGCCTCATCCAGCATGACAGGTGTCCCTAAAAAAACTAGGGATTTGGACCCAGCCATGCTCATGGTAAGAACAGCACATGAACATGAAGGTAGCGGTCATGTCTATGAGTCCAGAAAACATTGCCAGCAACCACCCAGAGTTTGGAGAGAGGGATGGGACAGATACTTCTCTCCAGCCTCAGGAGGAACTCATCTGTCAACAACTTGATGTTGGATTTTGAAACTTCCCAATGGTGGAATAATCTATTTTTGTTACTTAATCTACTTGTTTGTGGATCTTTGGGATAGCACTTCTCGAAACAAGGACTTACTAATTAGTCTTGGTATTATATTTGGAGTCAGGAAAACAAAATACTGTAATGAAACCTGTGTGACAAGAAAGTCAGAGGTACATGTGGTCTTTAGTCTCAAAGACTTAATGTTGTCACCTTAAATTCACATTTGTAAAGATACCTCCTTGGTTTACTTCTTGTGAGAAAAGACATTTAAGGTATAAAGCATCTGACAAATGTTAGCTATGAATATTTTTGTAGAGAGCCAATGAATCTCTATTGATGGGCTGAATAAAGTGAAATTAAATTTGCCTCCTGGGAAAATAAATGTAGACACTATCATTAATAATGAGGAAGAGATCACAGATCCTGAGAACTCACTTTTTCAATTCAATGAAAATATACTCAAGCAGAGTATGCAGAAGGACTTAGAGGCCACTTTGTCTGGATCACGTGATCTAAACTGTCACACTCCAGATGTGGTCCCTGAATCAACAGCCAGTGTCACTGGTGTCACAAGGTAGGGCACCTGCTGGATATGCAGCATTCTAGGCCCACCCCAAACTTGTTGAATCCCAGTCTGCATCTAGTGCAATCCCCAGGTGTTTGCTATGCATGTTAAAGTTTGAGAAGAGCTCTTGTAAAATACGTCTCATAGTAGCTCATATTAGCTGCAATGTCTAAGAAATGTAGTCACTTAGAAACATTCTTCGCAACCAGCCATAAGCAATACTGGGATAAGCCCAAGCATTAGAATTTGATGGAACTGAATTTTAATCCTGCATCCTCCCTGCAGTCACTTAACATGTTATAACCAACCTCCATAAGATGATGCGTGTCTTAAGCCTCCCTTCTGGCCTGTGTTAAGTGGGCATTCCTATTGAACTTGCATGGTTCTGGCAGGATGAGAGATGATTGCCATAAATCAACAGGCCTAAGTCAAGTACTCAAAACCTATATATTGGAGTCTGCCTTTGTGACAACTGCCTTTGTCGTGGTGCTCCGTTTCTGATAAGTCAGTCACTGTATTGAAAGAAATCAGGGTTTTTCCAGGTGGGTCAGCGATCTCAAAGGAAGCCCAGGAATTTTATATTATTTGTGAGTTTCCTCCTTGGAGGGGGCTTGTGAGGGGAAGAGCTAGCAGGAGCTGACTGTCAGCATCGCGGAGAGGGGGCTTCTGAGTTTCTCCGCTGCGCCAGCCTTTCCCTGGAGAGTTGTAACCATCCTGAACCTGGCCCGTGTTGCCCCACACCTCTTGGGTCTCCAGTGCTGCGACCCTCATAGCCAAGGCAGCATCACCCAGAGCTCCTGCCGGAGGCCCTCCCCAGCAGAAGCGCTTCCTCCTGCACAGGCCGTTTTCACTTGATTTCCGTATTTTGATCTTTTGAGCTTCTTTTCAATGCCAACAAAAGTGGAGACATTCTTGTGGGAACATGTACTAAGGTGAACAGATGAGTTTAGCCCGCGACTCGGCCTCCTGCACAGCTCATTCCACAATGCATCTGAGTTTAATTCTAAATTGGAAAAGAACATTGCAACATGGCGGGGACCATCTCTCTCTGAAGGATATATCTGCTTGGTGACTTCAGCATCGCTTCTCCCACCAGACTCCGCGCTGCGCCCTGCCTGCTGCGTGAAGTGTTGATATTTTGCTTTGTGCTGCATTCCTGGTGCCACCGCCCACGCCAAGAAAGCTTTTGGGGAGTTTGTTGCAGGTTTTGTGAAACCAGTCTGGAGCTCCTCCAGATGGCCCCGTGTGCATGAGAGCGCTTCCCCTGAATCTGCTACTGCGCCTTCCTGCCCCAGCACCTCCAGAGGCCCCAGGGTGTGCGCAGGAGAGAGGCAGGTGGCCTCCTGCTACAAGGAAGCACTGTGGGGCAAGTGTGGCTAGCAATGGTCCCCTGCTCAGCGCAGGGCAGGGCAGCTCAAACCTGCCCAGCCTCCAGCCCCGCCGCTTGGCGGCCCACCTTCCCAGTGTTTGCGCCTTCGGGTTTCTCTGGGAACCCAGAGCCATTCTCCACTCCATTCCACTTTGTTTGTTTGTTTGTTTGTTTGGTGGGGTGAGGTGCCAGGGGCCACTAAGTCACATCCCCCGTCCTATATTTTTGTTTTCATTTTTGTATTTTATTTAGAGACAGGGTTTCACTGAGTGGCTTAGTGCCTCGCATTTGCTGAGGCTGGTTTTGAACTTGCCATCCTCCTGCCTCAGCCTCCTGCGCCACTGGGATTGTAGATGTGCTCCACCGTGAGGGGCTCATTTCGCTTTTAGTATTTGCCTATTCTCTATTTTTTTTTCTTTTTCAACTGACAGAACATTAATCTCTTGATTCATTGAATGTCATATAATTGTATTTATATATAAAATGAAACACAAAGACTCTTTCCTTATCTATATATCACATAAATATATATGCTTCCATGTATTCAAATATACATATGAATAAGTACAAATAATAAAATTATAAAATATAAGCATACATATGATTATATGTATTCTATAATATATAAATATTAAATATTTAGTCACATTTGTATCTGTTATACAAATGTATCATTTACTCATATATTGTAGGATAAAATGTAAAGCAACTGAAAACAATACATGGTAAATACTTGCTTCTTTCTACCCTACCTTTTATAAAGATGTTCTAGTAAATTCCTCACATCAGGCACATATTATCCTCACTTTTTTTTTAGGGAAAGGTCAGATATGGAAAAACTAACTGAAATAAGAATGAGGTCCACCACACTGGTCTGCTGAAGTCACCAAGCAGATATATCCTTCAGAGAGAGATGGTCCCCACCATGTTGCAATGTTCTTTTCCAATTTAGAATTAAACTCAGATGCATTGTGGAACATGTACTAAGGTTGGCAAGATTACTGAAAATAATGCATCAATATAATGTGGGTGGGGAATAAAGAGAATGAAGGCTAAGTGGACAGATGTGTGATAAAGCAAGTGTCACCACATGCAAATGGTAGACTTTCAAAGCATGAGGAAAGAATGAGGATGATCCTATGTAGTTCTTTCAGCTTTGCTATGTTTAAAATTTTCATAACCAAATATCAGAAATAATTGAGTTCATGGATATATTTAATGCTTATTTATATATTACAGAATACATATGATTACACATGTATTTATAATTTTATGTTTACATATTACAATGTAATATGAACAATATAGAATAGTTGTATGTATTCATATGTCTATTTCAATACATAGAAAAATATTTGTGTTATATAGAGATAATAAATGAGTCTTTATGGCTCGTGTATATATAAATGCAATTACCCGTGCAATTTTGGGAGCTAGATGTTGTCCTCATTTCCTTCTTGAGGAAATGAAGGCTGGAGTAAATGGAGTGTGTGGCAAGAAGGCTGATGAGTCTACTGTCCCAGAGTGGCCAGGTGGAAGGGTTGAAATTCTGACTTCAATGTACCACCCAAGGTCCAAAGTGCTTGGATCCCTGAAGTGGATCAAGCTCAGGCTTTGGAGCTGACTGAGGCTGAATCCTACCTTTCCCCCTTCCCTGTGATCTTCAAGAACTGTGAGGCTCTCTGAGCTTCAGAATTCTCCTGTATCAAAGGGCCTGATCATGCCTATCTCAGAAGGTTGTTGTGAACACTAAATTAAAATAATGTATATAGCAACATAAACCACATGTGACATCACCACTCTGAGAATGTATCAGTTCCATCCATTCTCAGAGCGAAAGTTAACTCAGGCAAGGAAGAAGAAATGAAGGCAATTTAGGAAAAAAAAATTAGACTAAAATGCTAATGTTCTTGGGTTTTGTATTTTTAAAGCAAATGTTGACTTCTCTTTACATTTTAAGGCTATTCATTCCACAATAGAGGAAACATTGTCCTTTGCTTTTTGATGGAATGACTAGTCATGATATTGTTTAAAATTTTTAAAGCCTTCAGTCCTATTTGCATTATTTCTGCTCTCCTAATTGGCATGATCAGCACTTTATACTTAAGAATCAATGCACCATTCTCTTTCTCTGTTTTCATTTCTGTTTAATTTTTTTACTTTAATAAAACATTTTATTTATTCCAAAATAGTAGCATTTTAGCATATACTATGTATAAAATTATTGGGATATTTAATACTTTTTCACACCATCTTCAACATCCAGGGCACATCCTACATCCATGGCATATCTTAATTTTAACTATCTACCACGTAAAACAGCACATACACTGAGAAAAGCAAAGTATTTACGCTGGAAGTTAAGGGCTTTGATTTCATTGCATCCAGTGCTGACTAAATGTATGAGACCAAGAAGAATATTTAATATCACTTCTATTTAATTTATTTACTATGACTTTTAATGAAAATATTCATTCAGCTCAACCCAGTACTGACTTCATGTGTCCCTGTCAATCACTCCTTGCTTCTCCTTCCAAGCACTGCTGCTGCTCACAGCTGAGAGATTTATAGTTCTCAGCCAAGATTTTGTTTAACCTCTTAGTCCAGCTTTGGCTCCAAAGACTTGAATTCCATTCATAGTACGTGGGAAAAGAAGTCTGTCCTAAATTTGAAGTATTGTCCCTAGTTGCTTACATAAGTAATCTAAAAGTTTGTCACTTGCTAAATTGCTACCATCTGCTGTTCTTGCAGCATTTCTGTATCCTCTATCTTCAAAATGTGCTGTCCCCCCACCCACAGCCATCAGTTCCTTTGCTGTACGACTTACCCTTCCTGCTCCTGTCTCACCTGTATCTCTCTCCCAGGAACTTCCAGCAGGCACCAGATTCCCCTGGAGGGCTGGGTGCACAGATAGAAAGCGGGAACTGTCCACCGAGGCCACCCATGAGCATCTTTAGGACTTTTAAACAGGAGTCACCAACTCCCAGAGTTCTGATGGAAATGATCTGAGCAGAAGCCATGCTTGAGTTATTTGGAAAGCTTTCCGCTTGATTCTGATGAGCTGGCACTGTGGATAACCAATGATCTGCGAGTAAAAGTTCTTAGAAGTGGAAGTAGTCCATAAAACAATATTTTTAAAAACTTCCCATCCCACAAGCTTTCCATATGCCTGGAAAGATTGAGAACCCTCTCATGATTTTTGTTTCTCAGATGGGAAAATTAAGAGTGACTACATAATGATGATGTTGGAAGAATTAATTGGTTTAAAAATGCATGCCAGTAACTTAGAGGATGGCTTAGGAGTAACCCCCAAATAACATAATGTGTCATTATTGTTATTCTGATTATTATTCTGATGATGACTTCATCCCTTATGGTTAATTTTTAAAAATTTATCTGGGGAAAACTGTTCTCGGAAAGGTTAATTGGCCCAAGACTTCTGACATACAATTCACTTTTTATTTCCACTTTTTATTTTTATCACACAGTCCACTTATTTGCTTTAAATAGTATCTTCCTATATAAAGAAATCCATTGACATGGGCTATTATCAGAAACACTAAGTAAGGAAGAGGACACTTCAGTACAAACGTCAGGGCTCCTGGTGTCCCCGTGCCTCGCTCACGTTGGCTGGTTTGGTGTTCAGCATTTAGTCAAGTTTTATTTTTGGGTTCATTTCAAACTTTGCCTCCCACGTAGCTTCTTTGCTGGTTCTTCAGCCAATGTCACTCTGTTCTTGACCCCACAGCACCCTCTAACTATCTCAGAGCACTTATAACCATGCCTTCCATGTTCAGCCTCCTCTAATTCCCTTTGGATTACTTTATTAAATTCATATTTCAATAGACCAACCGAGGTGTTGCCACTGTGCTGAAAATGTCATTGGTAGATAATTGCCAGATTTTCTTGAAAGAATGGATAAGACAGAGGCAGGTTGGATGAACTTGAGTGAATAATGGAATCAATGTATTTGTGTTCAGTGTCGCTGTTAAGTTTACAAACTAGGTTACCTAAAGTCAAGTCATAAGGTAGAGGTTTGGATGAACTTGGGGTTCTCTTCGAAATTGCACTTAATTCTTACACTTCACATGACTACCTACTCTTGGTAAGACCTAAGAATCCCTGAGAGGGGCAGTCTGGTAACAAGGAGAGATGAGATTTTTAGAAAAGAAACAAAATCTCTTGGGGGGGGGGGTTAATCTCTTATTTTTGGAGTAGACTCATATTTTTAAAATTGTAGTATTGTAGAAATACAAAATTTCATAGGAGGAAGTAGTTTTTCACTGTAAAAAATGATGGACTTATACAATTTTAAGAAAGATGTTTAATCCATTTGATTATTCAGTTTTGGATTTCCTTTTCCTTTCTCATAAAGAGAAGAAAGGAAAGGACTTGGGAGGGGAAATGGATTGACCTCCAGGGTCTTTGTTTTCCTTCTTCTCCCAGTAATGGAGATTCTGAGTAGTTGACAGATTTAAAAAATTTAAATGGGTCTGGGGAAGCCCAAAAACCCAAAGGCTGGGGCCAGACCTCCTCTGGTATATATATGGTGGACTCCACCTATCTAAAAGTTCTGCTGGTGGCCATCCCAGCCTCATGATAGTGGATTCAACATAATGCTCCACCTGCTCACGGTTGTGCATCAGTGTGAGTAGCAGCATCTGTGCATCCCTATGGATGTGACCCAGGAGACCCAGCTATTCACATGAGGTTTCTGAGAGCAAATGTCCAGGCTGAGGGCCCCTAGGGATGGGGCCTTCTAGACCCTGAGTAGAATCATGGACTCCTGAAGCTGCTCACAGAGTACTTCCCCAAAGGTGATCAGGGACAATGTACCACAGCAGACACTACTCCATGGAAGAAATATCAGCAGAACTTGTAGACAGGGACCACCAAGAATCAGGAGGATGAAGGGCTTGGATTCATGTCTGTCTTCCCACCCACAGCTTTGCTAGGCACCTCGTCAGCTCCTATAACACTCAGGCAATTGGGCAGGAGGGATGGAATGGGAACATGGAAATCTTAGAGCAAGCTTCACACAAAGATGCAAGTTATAATGCTTCAGAGAAGGCTGCCAGGTCAACCTTCCATATACTAGCTTAGGGTTTTAATGAAAAATAATTTTTAAGCAAAAGAAAGAAGCCCCATATTCTTAGGTTTGGGGAATATTCATACACACACAAATGGCAGCTGCTATTATCTGTCAATATGTAATTGGCACTTAGTTATTTTAATTCATATGTTTGATAGTGTTCAGAATAAAACGTCTTAAGTCCCAGGTGTTCTGGTACTTGAAAAGACATTTTTTTTTTAAAGACTCACTGGAATAGATCCTCTGTGAAATTCCCTTGAGCATTAGCTGTGATTTGGTTAATTTTAGCCTACCCTTAAATAAACTTCTGACTTTTGTTAGACACTCCTATTTTTATCATTTGGAAATTGTGTCAGATCTTCTCAAAGATCAAAAGAGAGACATATATAACCTAATCTTAAGACTCCTTGAGGTTATTTTTCAAAAATTCAAACAAATAAATTTAACTTGTGCCAGACACCCAGTCAACAAAAGCCAATGGTTCAAATGGTTTGACACATTTATGTTTCAGCTTAGGGTGTGTGTATTAAATGCACCCCGATTTCTTTCCAGACTGAGAAAAAGAACACAATACAGCCATACACATAAAAAAATACTGAGTGCAAATTCCAGCTTTGCTACTTCCACAGATTTGTTTTGATCATTGACAACAGATTTTGTCCTGTTACTCTATGATTCGTCTGGAACTTTGTCTATAACTCTAACTTATGAGCTAAGCACGTAGAACCCTACAAATGCGCTTACATTTTGCCCACCTCTCATCCTTAGAATAAGACAGGCTGTGCCCTAATAAAGATCTGGACAGGAAGATATCCCAAGAAGTGCTCCAAACAGGCTTTAATTTTCTTTCTTTTTTTTTTTTTCACTGCTACTCATTAATTTTCAGGAGCTTATTGGCCATTCCTTCATTGAGCCCTTCATTTATTGTGTTTTATTTTAGTATCTGGCATGCTGCTCGATATTGTGAATAGAGAGATAAAAGGTCTGTTACTGACTGTAGCTGAGTATGGAATGATGGAGGAGAGATGGAAAAACACATATGCGTTCTTCTTCACTTGGTGGATGCGTGCAGGATAAGCCTTGGGGGTTCCATCATATCATCCTAGAGGCTTCTGCGGAGAGGTGCTGATTAGGCTCATCTCCAAAGATGGATGTGCAAGATTAGGTAATGCAGAGGCATTTGTCCTTGAAAACACAAACCTTCCAAGGCAAGTGACAGACTGTGCTGGTGTCACTGGAGCACAGAGGGGAAGGTGACTAATGATGCAGAGCGGCAGCCTGTGGTGGATTACGAAGGGCCTTGTGTTCCCAAGTGCGTATCCAGAGCCTTGTATGCTCCGGGTACTCTCCAAGAGACTGGGATTCCAGCAGTGAGCCTGACAGGTGCGTTCTCTTCCAGCAGAGCTTCCACTGTAATGGGAAGCTGCAGACAGGGAAGGGTAAGCCTAAATTTAGAAGGGGAGGTGAGATTGTGATGAGGACTAGGGACATAGACAAGGCATTGCCAAGAAAGTGACAGGTCTGGGAGAAGAGTTCTTCATAAAGAAAGGACACCTGGAGATAGCTTCTTTTGACCTTAAACCTGAACGGTGACAGGGAGTCCTTAGGTGGGGAAATGGGAAGAGCATGCCTGGAAGAGAGCAGAGTGTGCAGAGCCAGCATGTGGGCTGGAAAAGGGCTGGATGAGCCTGAGAAACAGGGAGGACACTAGCAAAGTGGGAATGTGGGGGCAGGGAGGAAAGTGGCAGGAGATGAGGTTAGAAAGGCTGGAGGTGGGAAGCTGTTCAGACTTGTGAATCCCCAAGGACTTCAGAATCTAGGCTAAGTGCATGATGAGGAGACTTTAAGGGGCTTTAAACAGGTGAAGTAGCATGACCTCATGAACGTGAAGCAGCTGTTTGCAGAAGACAATGTGGGAGCAAGCATGGATGGAAGCATTGGCTGCTGTCCAGGTGAGAGATGGACGGCTTGGACATGTGGTTCTGTGGGGTTGCTCTGAAAAGTGTGGGCTGGGCTGTGAGGTGGCACCCGTCCCTTCTCCTGGGTGCATGAAGAGCCGGGATACCAAGGAAAGAAGGATGTCCCTAGCAAGAGGCAAGAAACTGCCCTTCATTTCTCAACTTGTTTCCACACATAACAAACGGAAATGGGCAGTTTCCAATGACCTCGCTTCTCAGATAGAGAGGCATTTGAACAGGGGATGTCACATTTGTAGGAGACAGGCCAGAAGTCTAAGAGCCTTCAGAGTGTTTCCCAAGGTCACTCACAGGGTGTGTACGTTAACTTGAACAGTTAGGTTTGGCCTTCATATTCCATGTCCTTTTTACTTCCTCACAGACACAATGTGGGATGATATAATATATCACAAGGTGCCTTTTGGGAGGTGGAGCATTGAGCTATCAAAATATGTTTCACAGAAGAGTTCTCCAAATTCCAAACTTTAATTTCACTTAAGGATCCCTCCAAAGGCCAACAGTGAGTCGTTTCAAGGGTTTGTAACCAGAGTGGGTGAATTTAGATATACACATGTAGCTGGTTCACTGTCTCTCTTCTTGCAGCTTAGGCACAATGTGAATTAGTTAATTAAGAGAAAAGAAGAAGAAGAAGAAGAAGAAGAAGAAGAAGAAGAAGAAGAAGAAGAAGAAGAAGAAGAAGAAGAAGAAGAAGAAGAAGAAAAAGAAGAAGAAGAAGAAGAAGAAGAAGAAGAAGAAGAAGAAGAAGAAGAAGAAGAAGAAGAAGAAGAAGAAGAAGAAGAAGAAGAAGATTGGTGGTGTATAGTAGCACTCAATTTAGAAGTGGAATATGGAAAAACTTCAATGTTCTGACTGACCATAGGAGTTCTGTGACTTGTTATGAAAGTTCACGTTCATTCCAGGTAGCTCCTCGCAGTGATTTAGCATGGATACTTTAACAATTCTCAATACTTTGATTCTGGCTCAAACCAGATATGAAATCAAGGAAGCCGGGGGTGCTCCTGTGTAACACTGGTTGACATTCTGAGAATTCATCATATTCAAATGTTACAACATGATTGAAGATTTTCTTTTTGGTTAAAAAAAAACAACATGGCATTATTATTCCTGGTTGCTATGTGTGTAGTGAACTAGAAAATAAATCAGATTTTTTAAAAAATAAAATAAACATTTTAATCACCTTAAATTGCTATGCGCTTGATGAGAAACGTGAATGATCATAATGACCCTGTGTTGTTCATGATATGGTGATATCTACAACATTCTTGAAGCCGGATAATGGTAATGTGCCTGTAGAGAAGTTTCCATTTTAAGAATCAATGAGTAGAACATTACAGCAATGATTTGTTCATATATTTGAATATGTGTATAATTTCTATATAATTTATTTTATTTCCCATTTTGTTATGACAGCACCTGCACCTGTTCCTGAATTTAGCACAACCAGGGGAAATGAGGTTATGCAGTAAGTTAAAGTGTGGGAATTTCTTGCTATTCAAACAAACCTACCACCCACACAACTAATAAAGCTGAATAAAATGTTTCATAAACTTCCTAAAATTACCTAAAAGCTGACAAAGTACTAATGAATTTCTAGGATTAGCTCAAGGGAGATTGGGAAAGCAGTGATCTGAGAGAGCTACAGATAGGCTGGCCCTCGGCTTCTGCAGTTCCTAAGCAAGGGGAACATCCTCTTTCCCAGCCTTGGGGAGGGCAGGCACAGAATCCAAAGCTAGGACTGCACAGGATGCTGGTGCACAAGGAGAAACCTGGGAACTTGAGGGTTTCAGGGATGTGCCCTAATGTGAGTGCAACCAAGGAGTTGACCAAGGTCCAGAGTACAGCAGTCAGGCATCCACTGATGAAGGAAGATCAGAGATCAATGAAATACACAAAAAGATGGAATTGAGGACAACTAAGCTGGAAATCAGCAAAGACAAATAAAATCATGTGAATTCTGGTGAGATTGATCAAGAAAACAGATGGCTCACGTCACCGATATCAGGGATTAAGTGGAGCTTAAATCTTTGTGTTTCAGGTAGGTACTAAGAGATAGTAAGGGGATATTAAAAATAATTCTAGAGCAATGCACTTGAAAATTAGGAGGTAATGGACACATTTCTCAGAAATACCACTCTGACATTGATCCACATGCCAAAATCTCCCTGTATCCATCACAGACATTTAATTATCGATCAGGAACCATCCCATAAAGAAAGTTCAAAACTGGAAGTCTTCCCCAGTGAGTTCTACCAATTCATGAAGGTAGAAATTACCCAGACAATCCTACACAGGGTTAGAGGTCTACAGTTTATCATATGGTGATATGACCATGACTAACTTACCAAACTTTGAAACATAATGTTACAACTATAAAAATATTTGCTGGGCACAGTGGAACATGCCTGTAATCACAGCAGCTTGGGAGGCTAAGGCTAAATACATACATTCATAAATAACATAAAAAGGGCCTTTGTATCTCCCCCCAAAAGATAAATATATAATTATGTGAAATTAAGTTATGTGTTATTAATTATATACTTATGCATATCATATTCTTAAGATACATATTTATATACATGTAAACATAAAACATATATATACAATAAATGTATTTGATAAACTAATTTTAAAGCATTGTCCAAGGTACAGCACAACATGACAAATTTGGTCTTATACTCAGAATTCAAAATTGTTTTCAACATTAGAAAATTGCCCAATTTAACACATTCAATTGTGGGATAATAGAGGAAATCATTTCATCTCAATAACAGAATAATATTTCATAAAATTAAAATCCATTTGTGGCAAGAGTCATGCGGGGCACTTATTCAATGTGTTAAATCTGCAATAGGAATCAGTCCACCCGTAAGTTTATTCCCTCAACCCACTCCAACAAGAATCATTAAAGAATAAAATTTAGAAAAAAAACTGGTATTATTTGCATATTATATAATAATGTGTGCCAAGAACCCCAAAGAATCTACAGATAAATTATTATAATTAATAAGAAAGAATTTAGCAAGATTCCTGGACAAAAAGTCAGTTTCGCTTAAGAGTAAAGTAAATAAATAAGTAAAAATAAATCCTTTTCAAGATATGACAGGTGCAAAAAAGTTGATCCCCCAACTCAATCCTCAAAACGAAGTGACTTTTATGAAACAGTTCTAAGCATCCTCTAGGACGCTCAGATGTCTGGGCAGACTCCAGCCCCAGTGAGCAAAGTAGTCACAGCTAAAATCATTAATCATGCTTTTTTTTTTCTTCTAAACTGTACTCCACCTGCTCCCTCACTGCTCCTTCCTGAGTTACTTCCCAAATAGCACACCCACACCCAGCCTCTTACCTTAGCCTCTGCTATAGTGGAAATTAAAACAGTCACTGAGCCACAGGAAACATATATAAGAACATTTATATCAATAATGTTCAGAATGAGCAAGAAACAAAGCAAATGTCTATGAAGGTTGGTTGTCATATATAGCCAGGATCATTTTATTTAATGAAATGGTACAGAGTGAAGGAAAACATAAAACCCCCAAATATAAGAAGTAAAGACATGGAAAAAAAAGAGAATACATGTGATACTATTTCACTAAGTAAAATCAGAAAAACAACAAAAGTAAATTAGTCTTTTTAGCAATTCATCTAAGTGGTAAAACTACAAAAAATGCAGTAAGGAGTTACCATGTACATCAGGATAGTGATCACCTCTTGGGAGAGAGGAGATGACGGAAAGCAGAGTGTGAGCTCAGGGTGCTGGCTGGGCTCCATAGGAGAGGAGTTACATGGGAGTTTACTTATAATTATGGATCAATTGTGTAATTATTTGATGGTTATTTTCTGTGTGCATTATATTTTACAACATAATCAATGAACAACAAGAAGAATTAAGGAGATCAAAGGCAGGGAAAAGAAGATAAATATCCTTAACTGCCCTAGATCAGTGTCAGCTTGGAACACTTTTGTTCAGCTGAGTTAACATTTATCTCTTTTTTCCTACTGAGGCATTTCTACTTTGTGGACTGGAATCTAACCCCTGTAAAACTTTCTGTAATCTTAGCAATGATGCCTTGAAGTGGGTGCAATCATTTCCATTGAACAAATAAGAACACAGAGGCACTCAGAGGTTATCCAACTGCCCAGAAGACAAACAGCCAGTGAGAGACAAGGAAGTAAAACTCAAAATGACTCCCACTGTATATCTTTTGGAGCCTAACTAGATACAGCCAAACCCATAACCTAATTCAATGACTCCAGCAATCTCCATTAATTTTTGCCCTCTCTCTCCAATAGCCTAGAAGGTGACATGAAATCATAAAGTAAAACCTGCCCTTGAGTACCAACATAGGTGAAAAACCTCAAATGCAAGACTGTCTGATGGACTGTGATTACACAGGGCAGCCCTCACTTCCCCAATAATCTGGGCCAGCACCTGTGGACCGGCCAGCCTTACAGCAAGTCAGTCACCACAGTTCCCATGGACAGCACCTCTGAGCATCCTCTTCATAGTTTTCTTTCTTTTCTTAAAAAAAAAAAAGTCCCTTTTAATTATACAAATTATACATGCCAGTAGAATGTATTTTGACATATCATACATTTTGACATATCATACATACATGGAGTATAATCTCCCATTTTTGTGGTTGTCCATGATGTGGAGTTGCACTGGTCGTGTATTCATATATGAATATAGGAAAGTTATGTCCAGTTCATTCCACTGTCTTTCCCATTCCTGCTCTCTTCCCTTCATTCCTCTTTGTCTAATCCAGTGAACTTCTATTCCCCCACCCACCCCCCACTTATTGGGAGGAGCTTTCTAATTAGGAACACACTGTGTTATACTGCTGTGACAATTTCCAAATAAAAGCTCCAACACTTGCTTGGATCCATGATTTTGCGTGAAATAGACACAATCTTAGACAATGGGAATATGGTCAGAGGATTGGAAGATTGGTCTTTGTACTAATTCTTTGCTACTTAATAGATTTGTCTGTGACCCTTAAACTAGTTAAACAGTCTCATGACTTTATCATAAACATGTTTACAAAGGGAAGGTTTAGGAGGGGCTGCCAAAGAGCTAATGATGAAATATATCAACATCTTAGGATCTCAAGAAAGTGTTTTGAAAAGTCTCATGTAATTTGTGAGAATTCTCTTTATAGCTACCGTTTTCTAAGTAATCACCCATATACAAATGCAGTATTCTGCAGAACCATTTGTCTTACAGGATTTTATTTTATCCTCATAATAACTTGAAGAGCTTCCTAATGTGTTTTAACAGATGAGAAATTATTTTTCAGATGATTTCAGTTTACTATTCATGTGAATAAAGGTAACATATTCAAATTCTTCGAGTCTGACTATAAGATTCTTCTAATTTAAATATCTACATCTATTGATTTCTGTACCTTAACTTTGTCTAACATGATTTCTTTGAATCACATAGTTGTGTGCTAACAAAAATTAGCATTCATAGATATTATTCTGAACAGAAACCTAAGAAACAGTATCAGCACGAGGGATGATTACAAAAGAATTTGCAGCTTATAAAACATGGGGTTCCCATCTTTGGAGATCCTGAATTGGTTAACTGAGATGCAGTCTTAGAGTTATACCCAGAAAGGCTTCCTGGGAGACTGGCCCATGTCCGGGTTGGAGAGTTGCTGTGTTGGCAATCCTTGCTCTTAGCAGCTGTTCTTTACTTTTACACTTTTCTGTGGGCCTCTTTCCTGTCTTTGGTTTATCTAATAGGGATCTCTACTATTTACTTATGCTAACACTTTGGTCTTATTAGAATATCGTTTATCTCTGATTTTTACAGGTGTCAGCATTGGGCCTGTAGGTGGGCATTACCTGGGTCTGCCTGTTCTTCTCAACTTCACCATAGAGCCTGACACTAGCTATTCATAATCCACTTTCACTGGTTGCCTTCTCGTTTCTACAAGATCCATCTAAGGAATGAAGGCTCTCTTTCTAGAAGTTTTGTCATAAAGTAGACATCCTAAATTTATGCTCATTTCTCGAAAGAAAAACTACACAGCTATTTATTTCAAATGTGGGCAAGAAGTAAGGAATACTACAAAAAAAAACATAGGAGTTGTTTCCTTTAACCTGTGGACATCAGGAACTTAAGGCCAGGCCATTCAATTGCAAAGCAGGACTCATCATAATAACTGACAGATAAAGGACACAATGCTTCTCCCCAATTGCAAAGGTTAACAAGGAGGTCATAAAAATATCACAAAGGATGAATACAAAAGTGATATTCAAAGTATTTTACCTCTGGGGGCTGAGGTTGTAGCTCAGTGGCAGAGCACCTGCCTCGCATGTGGAATGCACTGGGTTCTATCCTCAGCACCACATAAAGTAAAGGTATTTTTTAAAAAAATATTTTACCTCTGGAGTTCTATAGTAAGCCTTGTCAGATGGCACTGGCAGTAACAGTGTGAGTACATTGGGCATCAGCCCCAGATATGCATAAACTGTCTAAATAGAAAACAAATATGAAATCAATCATTTAAATATAAAATATCAGTATTCCAAGATTGGTATTATTGTTTTCCTCAGCCCTTATTTTTATTTTGTTACAGTGTTACATAAATCAATTTTCAATGTGGCTTTTAAAGTTCATGTGTGTTCCTTGGTTGATTTGATGATGTGCCTTGGGAACACAGATTTTTTTAAATCTGAAATACAATTTGGTTTAATTTTGAAATCTATTTCATGAATTCATGGATATTTTGATGGTTAGCCCCAAATGAATCTTCATTTAAAAATGAAGAGATAGAGCAGAAACACTGAGGCATTCCCTTCTAAAGTCACCACTAAACTATGGAGTATCCAGTGTCCAGTTGAGTTCTACTGACTTGCCCCATCCCCCATCGTGCTGTTGGTTTAACATAGACATGAAGCTTGAGTTTTTAATTTTTCTTTTTTTTTTTTACCAGATTCCCTATTAATTTTCAAACTAATATAAGAAATTCTTTATCACATTTTCTAGAAAATGGCAGTTTGGAATATTTGGGTTTTATTTTCCTTTAGTTAAAGTCTTTCTAATACTGAAATATGCATGCTGGAAAAAAATCACATAATTAGTTATCTCTGCATTATTCAGATCTTCAACTGCTGGAAAATTCTGCTCACCAAGGGAAATAATCAAACGACTCATTAATGGAAAATAAATAATGAATAAAATGTAAAACAAATACACATACGGAAGAGAAATGTTTTGGGGAAAAAAATGTAAGATCCAAATACTCTTTTCCCTGGGTAAAAGGGAAATGCGACTTCCAGGCCAAACCAGGTTGCCTCCTATATAGGAGAACTGCAGGACCCCAGTGAAGCCAAGAGTTGCAGCTGTTGGGAAAACATAATGGCAGCCCCACCCCAGAGAAAAACCTCAGCATGGCGTCTAAGGACCCTCCTTCTCCTCTTTGTTTCTTTCACTGGCTCCAAACATTTCCGCCGGCGCCAAAGTTCAAACCCTGCCGGTAGGAAGTCTTAGCCCCAATTAGAATTAACTTCTTGGGCCCCGGAACTGACATATGGAAGAGCTTGCCAATAAATGGGCGACCTGTTATCTACCTCAGCCCCTGCTACCTCTCTTAGACCTATATAAACACACAGCCTTTTGTAATAAAGTGGAAACCTCTTTGGTAATCTGTGTCCTGTGGTGCAGCGTTTTCCAGTCTTACAGCAGCAATAGGAGCAAACAGCATGCCCTGTCAATCAAGATGGTCCAGTTCTAGAGTTCCATTGTCCGCGTGACTCCTGACCTCCTGAGACAGATTTAGCACCTGCCTTTGCACATCCATAGGATCACGTCTGTCCCCCCCATAGTTCTTCCTGCACCATTGTGTGTGTGTTCTTCACATACTTGTCTGCACCTCACAAACAGATTTACTACAAGAACAACATTCTTGTGATGTGACCTTGTAACAGGGTGCCTGGGGTATATCAGGTGCCCAGTAAGTGTGTGTCCAATTAAGTAATGACTCAATAAATATTCAATGTATGGTTTACTCACAAAACCAAGAGCCAATTCCGTCCATTCAGAGGTACCTGCAGATACTGAAATATTCTCTTTCCAAAATGATTACCCATGTTAACAATAATAAAAGTTGGGAGTTGCCGGACTCAACAGATATAAAAAGTCCACAAGAAAACAAAGCTAAAACAAGGAGAAAGATTTTATAAGGCTTAAGTCCATAGAAAAAGTTAGAAGAGACATTCCCATTGGCATGATTTGGTCATCTGGATCTAGCCACACCTGAGACAAAGGCACCATTGGGTTTTTCAATTACATGAGGCAAAAATCTCCTTTGGAGCTTAACTCAACTTAATCTGTGCTTCAGTTCCATCAGATGTGAAAGAATCTTGACTCAATTTGAAATATCAGGGATTGGAGCTTTGCCTGCACTGGATAGTTTTTCTCCTGAGTTAAGTTTTGAGCAATACAGAAGTCTCTATTTAAGGGCCCATGGAATAGTGGGTATCTCTGGGTTCAGATGCACTTCATTTTAATTTCTGTCATAGCTGGGTTCAAAGCATTTAGATGCTCATCTCTACTATGTTTGAGTATGTTTCAAATCCCAAGCTCCTAGAATTTCCCATTACTCAAATGTAGTGTGGAGCCTGCAAATGAATGAGCTGTGTCTTCTTGTTTGTTAATGGCATTATAAAGCCCTAGAGTTCAAACTCAATTTATATCTTATTGAGATACTAAATATCACCCTCTCTAAAATGATATGTAAATACACATAATTAAAAATCAAATTTATTTAATAACATATTTGAATATTTAATATTGGTACCCCCCAATATCAAATTTTGATCCACAAGCATGCAAACAGAAAGACGTGGAAAGATGGGCAGTCACCCACCCAAGGGGAGGAGAGGGTTCTTCAGTACTTTCAAGAATGTAGAGGGATGAAGCACCTTCACAGATTATCTTCTCTATTTCTTCCCTAGTTAATATTAGGTATAGAATAAATGTGCATTTTTAAAAAGAGAGAGAAAACGAGGTTAATATGTTTATTCATTCACTTTTTTATTCTTGTAAAGTTTCTTGAGTTTGAATACATGCCTTTGATAAGAGCTCAACAAGAGAATCCCTGTACCTTGGTGTTTCATTAGCTTTTAGGGAGTTCATGGCTAAGAGCAGCTAAAATACAACCAACAAAATGAGATGGTGCTTCATAAACTCCAGTCACGGGTATTGCATTTTGGAGAATTTGAGGGAATTTTTTTGGGTCTCGTTATTTACCTAATATATATTTTTAAAAGAAATTCAAACATAAAATATTTGTGAAGTGTGCATGGGATCATTCACTGCACACACATTATTCCCAGTGCATTACAATAAACACACAAAATTTGTTTAATGAAAATGGCATCTATCTATATATCACCAAAACCTCATCACCACATCCAGTGATGTCAAAGACAAATATAACAAGAGTGTCCATTTTTCCATGAGTTCAGTCATCTGAGTCAATCACAGTCTAAAAATCCGGAATAGGAAATTCCAGAAATGAACAATTCATGTTTTAGATTGCACTTCACGATGCTTCTCACCGTCTGCCTCTGTCCTGCCTGAGATAGGAGCCACCTCTTTGTCCAGCGCATCTGTTCCATCTATTCCTCCTGCCTATTAGGCCGTGGGCCATTTCAGTTATCAGATCAACTGTCTCAGCATCATAATGCTTGCATTCATTATTCTTGTGTATAATGGTCCCATTGTGCAAGAATAGTGGTCCTGGAAATTCAGATGTACTGAAGAGAAGCCATAAAATGCTTCCTTTAAGTGAAAGGGTGAATGTTTTCCTCTTTATTATAAGGATGTACATACAAGAAAAAAAATACATTAGTTATATATAAGGCCCAGCACTCTCCATGTTTCAGGCATTGACTGGGGGCCTTGGAACACACCCCAGTGAAAAGGGAGTATTACAGTAGCAGATCACATGAAAGCACAAAGAGAAAGGGTTGGGGACCTGTCATCAGCCTACTTTCTGCTTGAAGCAATCACTCTGGCGGAAAAGTGACAGATTGTATGAATGACTCTGAAGCTACAATTCCTTTTGAGAAGCTCTGGAAGATGCATCTCTGAGAATCACTGAGTGACTCTTCTAGGACAGCACTAGTAGGAATGTACTCAGAAGGAACAGACATGGGACATGTTTAACATGCAGAATAATCGAGACACTGTCATTGCTTAGGGTACAATGACTATATAATAAGAGGTGCCATAGGACATTGGTTGACTGGACTAATACTTGTATGTCAAAGAAGAAAACCAAAAAGAAAAAAGCACAGGATGGTCTGGGGGGGGGACTAGAAAGTATTAGGGGACTGATGACATACCCAGGTGGAAAGCCTCATCAGCATCAGAAAATGAGGGTCTCGATTCCTGATATCACTGTTTATAAAAAAAAATAAAAATTATAATGTGATAAAAAGCCTTTAAACTTATGATTAATTTTTAAATGGAAGCTAAGATCAACAATTTTTAACTCATGACTCTTATGTCACCAAAAGAGAACAGGGAACAGTCACAAATATCTGGTAAAAATTTAAATTGGTTTATCCTTTCAGCAAGGTGGTTTTCCAACAGATGTCCCAGGCAGCAGAGAGGTATGTGTTTTTTGACCAAACATATGGGTGCACACCTAGGAATCTGTTCTAAGGGAATTGCAGGATGTGCACAACATAGTAATAAGAATACATTTCACAATTCACAATTATGAGAACGTGAAAATAATTTCAAACACATGAAAAATAAATTATTATGTTAACTATGATATGTTCCTATGAGGAAATAATATCTAATATTAAAATAATATTAAACAATGTGAGAAAACATGCATGTGATTTTGCTGAGTTAAAAACACAATTCATGTTCTAGTTCAGCATAGAAACTGTAATGCATATTTTTTGAAGGGTAAATAGGAGTTTTTACCAAGTTCTTAGAAAAGATTATCTATGAGGGATGTTATGGTTCAAGATGTGAGGTGTTCCCCCAAAGCTCATTATGAGACAATGCAAGAAGGTTTAGAGGAGAAATTATTGAGTTATGAGAGCCTTAACCTTATCAGTGAATTAATCCCCTCGGAGGGACTGACTGAGTGGTAACTGAAGGCAGGTAGGGTGTGGTTGGAGAAGGAGGTCCTTGGGGTTTATATTTTGTCCTTGTGAGCAGAGCTCTCTTTGCTTCTTGGTGAATATGTCCTAACCTGATTTTCTTCACCATACCTCTCCATCACGATGTTCTGCCTCACCTCAATCCCCAAGGAATGGGGTCAGTCATCTATGAACTGAGAGCTCTGAAGCCGTAAGCCCCTAAATGAACTTTTCCTCCTCTCATTGTTCTTGCTAGGTCCTTTGGTCACAGTTGTGAAAAAGCTAAGACAGGAGATAAACAATAATAAAATTTTATTCTAGACTCCCCCCCACACACAATGAAGACCAGAACACACGTCACACACCTAAGGTAACCAAGTGCTATGTGAATGGAACAGAACCTAACCCACTCTTACCCTCCACTGAGTCTGAGCCCTATTTGGGGGTGAGCCTTTTTAACCCATTATCTCCCACCATCTTGTATACAGGACACATAAAATAAAGCATATAAAATTTTACAGGACATCTACAAATTACTCAACTTAAGCTTTATAGGTGTCCTATATCTAGGAAAATGGGACATAAGGAGTTAGTGTCATTCATGATGCTAACGTGGGAGACAAGGATACCTCCCACAGTTCCTGTTCCTAACAGAGTCCTGGAGCACAAGCCCTAGAGGGAGGTTGGATTTCTGCTCTTGATCACATACAGAGACTGGATTCACACAGTCGTCATTCTTTCCCTGTTCTCATTCTTATTCTACTTACCACATTCATCAAAGGTGACCTATAACTACAGTACTATGACCATTGTGATACTTGTTCTGTAACCAATATATTATTAAAGTAACTGTAATTAGTAATTGCTTATTATCATGATATGCATAATATAAATTCCTGTACACTTTATGTGACTTATCTCATTTAGTCCCTCTAGGGATGGTGAAATAATGTTTGTTAGGCCAACAATTTTGATCAACAAACTGAGAACTGAGTAATGCCTGAAGGCATCTGCTCATAACTGACACAGCATCTTCTGCCTTCAAAGTATCTACAAGTCTTAGAACCAGATTTTGGAGCAGCTCTTCTTGCCAGCTGTGTGATCCTAGATCAGTCCCTTAACCTCTCTGCCATTTGTAAAATGGGTATAAAAATCTTCCTAATCATAGGGTTGTTGTGAGGAAATGGAAAACCATAGAGCATCAGAGATGCCCCCAGTTGACCTTTTATGATTCTGCAGGTGATTGAGAATCAGAGAGCAGATCTCCCTTCAGGACACTCCATTGAGTCAAGCTCTTAATGTGTCTCCATAAACAGAATGTTCCCAGGAACATTGAAGCAGACTGTCCCAGCACAGGGGACGAGGTTAAGGTGGCTCTTCTCACTGTCCTGTGTTGTTGTGCTATCCCTGAACTCAATCCACTCCAGATACTGGTGCTTTCCTCCTCCAGAGCAATGTGAGCATTTTGACAGTGGCCCTGTGCTTTCACCTCTGGTTCCCTAGGGACATGCTAGGAATGACCTTGGCCCATCTCAGGCTCTAGAGGAAGAGTTGGTGAACAAAACACCATCCTGATGAGTGGACACGGATCCACTCTGGACAGTTCTTTAGCCAGTAAGGCAACAAATACATCAGATGGATCCAGGAGCTTGGATGTGTCTCCCCAAGTAAGGGGATGGACTTCCCTACAGATATATACATGCAGATAACTGCATTTAAGTAAAGATTGCATTTTGAAATTTGATAAATGAAGAAAAGTAGAAAGAGAAGTAAATGTTTCCAACCATTTACCTTATATCTACACATTAGCATTTTCAACTTCACCTTCTTCTCTACTACTATTAAGATTTATTGAGAAATCATGTAACCTATGTATACAGCCCTGTGCAAGTTTCTGTAATACTTACTATTCTTGATCATAGATTCTATAATTATTCTTATTTAATAGATGAATGAAGAGATTGAATCAGAGAAGAATAAGTTGCTCAAATTTTCATATTATTTTGCTGTCATGTGTACATGTATATAAAATCAATATAAATATAAATCGCTTTAAAATATATTACTTTATAATTTATTCAGCAATTAGGTTTTGAGTAGATACTGTGTGCCCAATACTGCTATGTAGTGAGGATCAAGGTACAAAAAAACAACAAAAACAAGACCAGGGTCTTCTCACATACAGAGATGGCAGGAATGTGTAGGAAAAAGTCATGTGGATTCTTGAGCCAGTGAGTCCAAGTCCAATCTTGACTGTGGCACTCAGCAGCTGCAGACTTTTGAGCAGGTAACATACTTTCTGTTCTTGGTTTTATCATCTATACAGTGGGGATAATAACAGCACCTACCTTGAAGGACTGTGCTGAATACTAAATAAATAGATAAAGTTCTCAGAAGAGAATCATGCACATAATTACGTCAGAGAGTGAGCACCATGTATATGGTTTTACATTCTAGAGAGAGAATGAATATTTAAATAAATTTATGGGTCACTCACAAGTGCTATGGAGAAAATAAAATTGAGGCATTCTGCAGAGAATGCTGGGGTGCTGTGTCAGTTAGCCAGGTGCTCAGGGCAGGCCTCCTGGAAAATGACACTAACACTCAAGGGGGCATGACAGCAAGAGACAGACAGGGACCCCAGATGGGAAGAAGGCCTAGTAATGATGTGTTAATGGAGCAGCAGGCTTTTATTGCCCAGAACAGACAGAAGGCCAATGAGCTGGAATGCAGTGGGGATAGAAGGCTCTGCAGGAGAGCTGCACAGAGACTGGATGCAGAGTCTGGTAAGCTAGGATTTGGATGTTAGTCTAAGTGAACAGAAGAACTCTGTTCGGCGAGTTTCCTTAAGAAGTGACATTATATGATGGACTGTTAAGATCATCCTTTGGGGTGCTTTTGGAAGAATGGCCCAGGGAAGGGCAATTTTGGAAGCAGGGAGAGTTAGTCCAGAGGCTACGGCACTGGTCCAGGAGAGAGACCATGGAGACTTCATAGGCAGACAGAAGTGGAGACTGAGAGAAGTAGATAGATGTGCAATGCTCAGAGCTAGAATTGAACAGGCTTGCTGATGGATCAGGTGAGGTGAGAACACAGAGAGAATGAGGCCATCAAAGACATTATTTGCAGATATTGACACAACCCTGACTAGAGGGTGGTGTCTCTCTCTCATGAAATGCAGAAAACTGATTACCAAGTCTTTTTCCCCTCTGGAGGGAGAAATCATCTTGTGTTCTTGTCTGGGGGAGTTAAAATTGAGATGTGTATTTCAAATCCAAGGGGAGATGATGCATTAGCAGCCAGACCCATGAGACTGGAATTCCAGAAGGGCACTCAGCAGGAATATAGATCTGGGACTCACAGTAATATTGATGGCAGGAATGGCACTGAAGTAGATGAACCTGCCTACGGAGCGTGTTTAAGTGAAGAGAGACTGAGACAAGGACCAAATACTTACATTCAAGTGACATAGAGTAACTTTTCTTTGCTTCTGCCTGCACAACTCAGAGGTAATGACTCATATGAATTTATTGTAACTGGTATGTGCCTTTTGAGTGCATTGCTAGAAAATTGATTATAATATTTCATAAGCATAACATCGTTATGAAGGATAATATGAAAACATCTGCAGGTGTCATTGCCAGTAAAGCGATGAAACAACACCAGGAGACTGAAATGTCTTATGTTCTCTCTTCTTATCTCACTTCCTTTCTTCCCATGAGGGCATAAGCCTTACATTCAGTATGCGCCCTAATCCTCTATCATGCTGAAAAGAACAGGTCATTTAGGGTCACATCATCTTGAGCTTTATCTAAATATTATTCTGAGTTTATGCTATAGCTTGCTTCCCTTCCACTTAATATTTTGTGTGGGAGATTAACTCAGGATAATGCATGCACATCTATTTAATTACTTTTGCCACTATATCCGTTTTGTATCTATCCCACATTATTTTTTTGTGTGTAATTTTGTATTGATGCATATTCCAGTTTAATATTATAAACAATATAAATGGGGCACGCTTGGAAATGTCTCTTCTGACACACCAAGCAAGATCTACCTAGAAAAAGCTGCTGTGACTAAAAGACTCCACAAGAATGGTTTTAGGGGAGAAAAAGTTTATTTGAGGGCTCACAATTTCAGAGGTCTCAGGACACAGATAAGCTGGCTCCATTCCTCAGTGCTCAGGTGAGGCAGAATATGACAGCAAAAAACTGTGACAGAGTTAGGTGACTCACATGGTGATCAGATGGCAGAGAAAGAGACACTCCACTTGTCATATACAAAATATGTATCTCAGGGCAGGCCCCCATTAACCTATTTCTTCCAGCCACACTCTATCCACCTTTAGTTACCAGTCAGTTGATCCCTATCAGAGGGTTAATTCACTGATAAGGTGAAGGTTCTCTCAACCCAATCATTTATCCTTTAAACCTTCTTGCATTGTCTCACACATGAGCTTTTGGGGGACACCTCACATCCAAACTATAACACGTCTTAAACTTTTATAGCTAATGCTATGTTGCTCTCCAAAGTATTGTGCCAATTCCACATCTGTCCCTGGAGTTTTAAGGTCTCCTTTTCCATATCTCTGACAAATCGTGGAATTGTCAACTTTCAGCCGCGTTGCTGATTTAGGAGGTGTCAGTGGTATCTCCTTGTGCATTTAGCTTGTTTTTCCCATATTGCTAATGAGATTCATTATGTTTGCTTTTTTCTTTTTTCCCTCCTTTGTCTTATGCATTTTTATTTTACAGAAAAATCGCTGTTCATGTCTCTTGGCCATTTTTCTATTAGATAATTTGTTTTCTTTGTCTTACTGATTTTAGGAATACTTTATTAAGGTTTTATGTGTGATAAATAACTGTTCCAAGCTGGTTTTCTTCCTACTGTTTTTTATTATTATTAATGGTTTATTTTGGCAAAGGAAAGTAAGTTTTTATATTTTATGTAATTGAATTTATTAGTCTTTCCCTTATTGTTTCATGCTTTTTAGTCCTTATATATGAAGTCTTACTGACATAGCAGATTTTTTTTTTTTCCACTAAGGGTTGAAAATTCTTTTGTAATGAGAACTGGGAAAAATCCTTTGCCTTTTGTTCCACTCAATCTCATGGGGAAGTTATACTGGCATTTAGGTTAGACTTCGTTATCTATATGTACTGTGAGAATGGGGCCCATAAGGCCAGAGGTTTCTGCAGCCTGTTTGCTCCAAATGTTTACTTTTCATAGCCCAGGGTCTTCCTGCCATTTATGCCTTTTAAGGGTTCTGTTGCAAAGGAGGCTGAAAGTTAGAAGGGTAGGCATATGCATATAGTGAGGTGCCAGTTTCATTGCCAATCTATTAATTAAGAGTCTAGATCTGATTTCACTTTGAGCTCTGAAGATTACCATTATTTTCTTTCAATATAGATTATTAATTTTAACAGATACTTAAAAGCTTGTCCATAACTTTTGTTTTGTAGCAACAAAATGTTTGATTTCACTTTCTTAAAAAAAAATCTAAATCAGACTTCATTATAATCAAAAGTCCCATGTCACTTTTTAAACTTTAAATATATGTACAATAAGAAATAGCTTATTTTCTTGCTTATTCAATTACTAAAAGTATTAACATACATTTTTAGGCTCTATTCAAAAGAATATAACTCATATTTTTAACTGATAAATATTATTTCATTACATTAAATTAATCCTCAAATGTAGAACTTAATGGAATAATTTCTAGAAACAATAAGAAAGCTTTTTGAAAATAACTGAACAAACAGTAAGCTAATCAAATTTCAGTGCCTTTGTTTCTGGATCTACCCACCCAGAAAGAGGAAATTCAAAATCACAACAAAACAAACATTGCTCCAACGTATGGCTGCTGTTAACACAATGTGCTTTCTCATTAATTCATCTGTCTTTTTCCTCCCTTTATTTCTTCCCCTTTCCCAGCTCCTACCCCACGATGTTCCTTCTCATACTCTTTAATGTATTAGAGAAGATGAATCAAATGTATGATATGCATTCTGTCTTCAAAAACCTTGAACCCACACAGCTCAGTGTTCTGGGTTTGGTAATAATCTAGGATGATTACCCTAGAAAGCATTATTATGACCACCCAAACTAAGATGCTTGTCATTTTATTGAGTATCCATAATATACTACATGGTGTGCTAAGCAATTGACATTATAAGAAAATAAAGCTTTCTATTCCATTTATTCCATTTTATCAATGGAATAATGGTTGCACTTTCATACTCAGAGAGGTTGGAGAGGCTATATAAGGAGGCAGAGTCTACTCTTGAGAAGCACGTTCACTCCCCCTGTCTAATAAATCGTACAGTACTGTTGTGGAACAGAAGTTCTCTGAAGAAGCTATATCTGTATGAAAGATTTTGCAAATGCTGGACCTAATCTGATAACATCTTTATTGGGGAAAGATGGAAACATTGCTGGCCCAATGCCAATATTAGTTGTTTAATAGCCATTCACGTGGTATCTCTTTATCTGACCTGATCTCTTTGTGACTGTTAGGCAAAGGCCCTTGTAGAGCATATCACTAAGCTTAACTGACTTCTGCCAACCCTAAAGTTAATAATGCTACATCATATGACACTTACAGAAAATACTTTGCCACTGTTGTAACCTGCCTAACTCTTTTGTTTCCACCAAGGTGTCTGGTAAGGACTGATTTATGGCCTTCTTTGTTCTGTGGTTAGACGTTCACATGTTCCACCGTGGAACATGCCATTCAGGGTAGTTTGCACATGTGTTCCTGTGTCATACTCACTCATATAACTAAGAATAACTGTTTTCAGTTTTCCTTTAAGAAAGAATCATAACTTTGTGCCAGCTTTGTCTAATACAAACAATAGGTGAACTGGACCCAGTTACTGTTCACTCTTGCAGTCCAACACACTACTTTTTCCATCATTTTACCTGAACTTTCTCTGAGATCTTTTGGAAAAAAAAACAGCCTTGACTGGTTGCACTTTCATTTTTGTGCTGATTGGCTTAGGATGCATTGTAACTCTCTCAGAACTCTAAGGCTTTAAACAAAAAGCCACTGGAATTGTCTCACCAATGTGGGATGGGTGGAATTTTCTTCTGGTCTGATCCCTGTTGGATTCTTGTACATCTGTAGCAAGGTGGGAGACAAGATGGTTTCTGAATTTAGGATGATCTCATGGGGGTGCCTGGCATCAGCTGGCTGTCACCTGGGATGCAGAGCCCTCCTCCATGTGCTTCCCTTCTCCAGCAGGCCAGCTTGGGCTCTTTTCCTAGGGTGATGTTAGGGTTCCAAGAACTGCAAGAAGGCATCCCCAACACACAAGTGATCTTGAAGTTTCTGCTTGAAGCATATCGTCAATATCCCATTTACCAAAGCAAATCATATGGCCAACATAGTTTCATGGGACGGAGAAAAATTTTCTCTCTCCCTAGGTTGAGGTGATCTGTACCATCATTCAGCACAGTAGAATACATTCAAACATTGGAAGATTTCTGTTAGTCATTTTTGTAATATCTTACAATCACGATCTGCTATTTTTATTTTATTTGCTTCTTTTCACATTCTGGAAATAATTAGAGTGTGATACCACTTCATTGTAAATAGTCTTCTATAAAAATTCTGAGATCACATTCTTCTAAATGTCTCCTGGGGTGTTACAAACATCTCTGACTTTGGTTAGAAAATATAATTTTCAGAGTTTGACAATGATGGAAAAATCTCTTCCTTATTATCCAGAAATCATTTGTTCCCTGTGTCACCTCAAATGTCCCCACCCCTCCATCCCATCCCTTGCTGAATATCACAACTGAAATTCAGAAGGAAATATCAGGCATGCTGCTAAAACTATACAGTCTCACCAACTTCACCGAAGTGGGTACTGTCTCAGAGTTGGGATTAGGGTCTTCTCTAACTTTCTTATAATTAAGTCAAAATCATAACCTCTAAATAAGTTTTGTGTTCTTAAGAGACCTTCTTGATTATTCTGGAATTCTAATATAAGTACATTAATACAAAAACAGAACAAAGAAAAAAAATCTGCTCTATATCTTATAAGTCTCACAAAATCTATACATGATATATTTCCTCAATATTATACCCATTTAATCATAAGAATTCAGTTTCTGGGAAGATATATTGATTTAAAATCAAAGATACTCATTCATAATCAACTCTACCAATTAGTGACTAAGAACCTCACATATTGCATAAAACATGCTGTTAGTACCTCAAAATGTTAGCATACAAATTTAATTGGGAAAAGTACTTAAAGAAACATCATAAGGTCATGAAAGTGAACATTTATAATCTATGTAGATGTGGGTTTGAAATTATCTCAGCTACTTCTAGTTGGAATGAAAGAGAAGAAGAAGAAGAAGAAAGAAATGGAAAGGTAGTATCTTAAGTTTTGACTCCAAGTTCACATGAACAAATATTGTTTATTCTATTTATTTATTTATTTACTTAC
Source organism: Marmota marmota marmota (assembly GCF_001458135.2). Lineage (NCBI taxonomy): Eukaryota > Metazoa > Chordata > Mammalia > Rodentia > Sciuridae > Marmota > Marmota marmota. The sequence continues at coordinate 7,537,965 of NW_026000108.1, forward strand.
TTACTTTTTGGTTAACAAACAGCTTGAACAACAAAACAAACAACAAACAACAAAACAAAGAACAAAAAAATGTGATTGCTCAAATAAAATAAGCATTTTGTCTGACAAAATTCCTAACCTTCAGTTCTGGAACTAGATGGCTTTCTTCAGATATGCCCACAGTGAACCCATCATACCACTTTCCTTTAAAGAAGAATTTTCAGGCCTGAGGCCAGGTGAGAGGTCAGGGATAGGGCAGGGAAATACACAGAGCTCTTTAGTTAGTCCTGGGCCTGTTTCTCACCACACCCGGAGGGGCGTGAGTGGGAGACCACGGTCTGGCATGCAGCTGCTCTGCCCTCTGTCACTTGAGCCCTGAGTAGCCACTGTGGCCCAGACTGGTTGAGCAGATGAATCTCATGTCCCATTCCATCTTTCAGGAGTCTCTTTTTCATTTTTCCTTCAGATCTGAGGACCAAACCCAACATCTCCCACACGTTAGCAAGTGCTCTACCACTGAGCTACACCACCATCTGTCTTTCAGATTAACAAGCACAATAGTGTTCTTGGTAGTTGTTCGTTCATGGCATTTCTTTAAAGGTACATTGAGTTGTTTGTGCACAAATAGAGGCTCGGGATTCATGTAAATGTGGATATATGGCTCAGTCCCAGGCGGGTGGAAGCTTTGGCTAGGCAAGAATAAAAGTTTACAACATTTTCCTACCTAAAAGAATGATTTGTTGGAAGGGAGAAAGAGCTTAGCTGTCTGATAAAACATATCATAATGAAGATTATATATCTGCCTCAATTTGAAGAATGCAAAATTTGGTACTTCCCGTGTAGCCCCACCCTCCACACACACACCAGTTAATGTCCTCCCTGTAGCTTTCATGAAACAGATCAGTCAAAAAACACACGGTACCCCTATTTTCAAAGCAGAATCTCCAGACTCCTTTTAAAAGACTGGGAACAAAGATGGTAAAGCTAATAACTTAAAGATAGAAAAAAATATGCCTATGTACCCGTCTCAAAAATGTCTGCTCAGTCTCTTTTTGCCAAAAGCAGTCATTTAATAACTCCAATTAAACTCTCAGTGAACTTCAATTAGAAGCCTTCCTAAAAGAAACAAACGTCATATGAGAGCAGCTTTTCTTTTTCATTCTTTTTTTCCTTTTCTTCTTCCTTCATTTTTCCTTCCTTCCTTTTTTCCTTTCTTTCTTCCTTTCTTTTTTAAATTGTCTCTTTGTAATGAAAGCGAAAATCAAGTCATCGATATTCAATGAAAGAAGATCCACATTTACTTGCCAGAAGGAACTCGAGTTTTCAACACAATTATTTTCATAATTACATTTTTTGAGAGGGGGACCTATAGTCTTAGGAAGCACAATTGCATTAGAAAACTAATTATAGATCCTTATTCTTTCAGTATAATTTAGGGTGAGACTTGTGTTCATAAAATTATTTTCTGCCAGAAAAAAAAATACTTTTTTTCCCCACATGCTTCATTTGCATAGCAGTGAATTTAAAAAGATTGACTTCTCATCATTTTTGCCAGAATACAATGAATGCAGATGCTCTCTGGAGCTGGTCTGGATGTTTTCTTATTGAAATTAGGGAACATAATGAGGGATTTCACCAGCTGACTCAAAAGAAGTATCCAGGGAAAAATGGATGTTTTCGATGCCATCATTTGAGGAGGGTGACACAGTGTTGTGAGCCGAGTCTGCAGAGAGATGAAATGTGCTCTCCCAGGAAGGATCCGCTGTCCATGAGCATCGTGCCTCTCCCAAGTGGCTCCATTGATTCCATCCTAAATTGTAGTTTGTTCCTTGTGGAACTTCCTTTTCACAAGATCCTTGGTTTTACAGACACACTTGGGTCTCTCTCCCCCTCAATTACTAAAATGTTATTTGTCAAATTATTCAATTTTTTTTTTGAATGACACACCATATTTCCCTGAACTGAGCCTTCTGCTTCTGTGACAGAATAATCCTGTCTACAATAAGAAGCACTGTGGGAGCGGAGCACTTTGTCTGACAAAGCTGTTTGCATCCATAAATGCCCGACAAAACAATGACTGCTTTCACATTTCAGTATTTTTTTAAGCATCTACAGAGGATCTTCTATGTATAAGCCCAAAATTTAATATTTTAATCAACTCATTGAATAGGGATTTTATTCAACTCCACTGGAATGGTTATTGTGTAGAGTGCTAAAGGGACTGCTATTTATTGTCTACCAAGTTCCTCGAGCTTGATGTGGAAAAGCTTCATTTTAGTTCATATAATAGTTCTGGCACGTAGTATGTTCCCATTTTACAGCCTGGGAAATTCAGGTGCAGATAGTTGCCATAGAGTCTCGTGGTTTCGTGGAGGCAGGATTAGCATCTCTTCCAGGAAGGTGTGGCACCTGTGCCCAGAGGCTTTCCCTGCACTGCCCAGAGTTGGTCCTGGAGACTGTGAAAGCTGGGCTTCTCGCTTCCACCCAACTCATGTCAGCTCCCTCCCCTGCTGGTGTGTGAGTGACAGCCTATATACATCCATCTCCTGTCCTCCTTGTCCATGAGAGATTGAATCATTACTTCTACAGCTGCTATGGGGTGAGTCCTGACCATCACCAGCCTCCTCCAATGGGGTGACTGGCTTGAGGTCCCTACTCATAAATTGCTGCTCTTCTACTGCTCAAGTGCCAAGTCCCTGCATTTTACCTGCATTTTACCTGCTCCCTGACACAGGGGGCTTGTATTTATGGTCAGATTTCTCAGACCCAGTGCCCACCTGAACTTGTTTGTGTCACTAGTCATCAGGATAAGATGCTAGCTTACTGACCATAACTAATAGGCTCCCTCTACCCTCTGATAAACAGTCCTATGAAGAGAACCACAAACAGAATAACTGTTGAAAGTGTGCAACTATTACTCATAAGATGTACAGGCCAGGCTCCAGGAGACAGTAGTTTTTCCTATTTCATCAAATGTAAAGACAGATTGTAGACTGCATTCATAAATCTTTGTGCTTAGAACCAGAGCACAGTGGGTGAGTGGTGGACAGTCCCACCTCCCTGGCCAATGTCTGCAGCTTCATCTTCCCAAGGTCCCTCCTTTCTATCAGTCCAGTGTGACTCAGGAGCACATCCTAGAAGCTCCTGGGGTCATAATTGGCCTTTAACTCTCTAATTATCAATGTGAGCACTGTTTTTATTTGCGTGTGTGTGCGCGCGTGCGTGCGTGCATGTATATGTTGGTATTGAAGGTTAGAAACACTTCCTTCTCAGGAGGGGATGAGAGGAGGAGTCATGGGAAAGGTGGGGCTGTTCTGTGGATGGATCATGTGGGGAAAGAGAGGACTGCTTTTCTTGTTTGTTTGTTTCCTTTGATATGAGTGAGGCAAGTTCTAATGTTGTCAAAAGTGTACTGATCATGAGGAACAGTGGTGAGGAATGGCAGCACAGACAGCCCCAGAAGCTCATCTAGAGACAGAGATTTCCACAATTTCAGAGATCCTCGACAACCTCTCATCATTCTCCCTTCTCCTGCGTTCATTATTTCTAAGGTAAAAGGTGAGTTTCACATGGACTCACAGAGAGGTGGCTCCTGAGAGGAGTCTGAGTGTCAACGGATTTGGGAGGTGGGGAGAGGGCCTTGGGAGGCGCTTTTAGAGGCGTGGGGAAGTAAAGCAGAGAAGGAAGCCAGCCGTGGGCTGATGTCATGTAGGTTACCATCCTGGATAAGTAGAGCTAACCTGGAGGTCACTCTGGGGCACAGAACACACCCAGGTGTTGATCTTCCTGAGAATCTGGGAAGCTGGGCTTCTTGTCCTTTGCTTCCTAGAGCAATGGTGGAAGGGCACTCCCAGATTGCATCCTGGAGTATTTCTAGTCCATAATGAGGCTGAGAAAGCACCCTCAGAAAGAGAGCCCTGGAGACCTTCAGCAGGAGATGCCTCATGAGAAGGAGAAGCTGGAAAGGCAGCAACAACAGAACCTTTATAATACAGCATTTTACAAACTTCAATAAAACTCTGTCCTGGATGTCCTACTACCTTCATGAGACAGTGTGCATTGAGAGAGAGAGAGCAAAAGCCAGAAAATCATTATAGATAGAGCTGAATTTGAATCTCAGATCTGCCATTAAGAGACCTTAAGAGTCTGGGTAAATTACTTTGTGTTTCTCAGTCTCAGGGAGAGACAGCCAGTTACATCTTCATGCTTGTGTTACTCCATTTTTCATTGCTACAATGAAATACCTAAGACAGGATATTTTTTAAAGAAAAGAGGTTTATTTAGGACCGAATTTTGGAGGCTGAAATTCCCAAATTGAGCAATCTCATTGTTGTGGACTCTGGAGAGTCGTTTTTGGCTGTGTCACATCAGGTCAGATGACACCATGATGGGAGTACAAGCAGGAGCCAGAGATCACATTGCAAAACAGGCAGCTGCAGAGAGACTGAGGTGCCACAGTCCCTTCCAAGGACACGCCCTCCAATTGACCGAGTCCTCCCTGTCTGGGATGTCCAGGGTGTGCAGAGCTTCTTCCAGAGCCAGCCTCAGCTCCAGCAGTTCCCCGAGGTACAATCCAAGCCATCCTATTTCCGTACATGGTCCATCCAAAGAATGTCCCCACCTCTCCATGGCACCCCTCTCTCGTCCCCTCCTGAGAAGGGAGTGTTTCTAACCTTCAACGCCAGCACAAGAAACACAGAAGAAAACATTTGTGACACTTGCCTAGTACTAACCTGACTCTGCCCCACTCTGGCAGCAAGACAGGGTCCTCTGTGGTGAGGGTTTTGTGGCGCTATGTATGCAAAAATGATGTTTCAGATGTTCTCGAATGAAAGGAGGAAATAGAATAAAGCTAAGCAGTGGTTAAGGAGTAGAGAGAGATGGAAGTTGTTTTAAATAAATGTTTAAGCTGTCAAACAACAGAAGAAATGCTGAATTTGTCACTGAAACCAATGGAAGGGAAACAGCATATAAAGAGGTTGTCAATGTGGAGTCAGGTCTTCTGAGGCAGATAGGTGACAAAGGAAATTGCCTATAGTGCTTAAGGGGAAGAATTTTCCAAGACTTCTTCACACCTATATCCCAAACATTTAGAATAGTACCCAGGGTGCAATATGGCCCACACCAAGAGTTACTAGCAAAATGAATAAATGGATGACATCTCTGAGGATGGACCCTTCTGAGGTATTTGTGAAAGGATAGCAATGGATAAAGAGCCTGGGATCAATCTTTGTTCTACAAAATTTGCAGGATATTGCCTCATACTTGTTACCTTACAAATCATTTCCCTCCTGTGCAAAAACAAATCAGACTTGTTATCTTATTACCATTCTTTATACCATTCAAACAGTCTCTTCCTATCCATGCACATGGGATATATTTTTTTTTAATCTATTTAGACATTTTTGACATGATTTTTTTTTACTTAAAGGTAAATGTAGAATCAGTAGGCAGAATTTTAATGCCTGCACACCTCATGTTTTTATGGTTGGAAATGTTTCACCCCTGAATCATCCAAAACATTTTAGCAAAAGCAATACACCTGTCATCTGAAACTCCCATATCCCCAGGTCTACACAATGTCTTTGAATACTCTTCTACCCTATGCACACACAAAAACCCAAACACCTAGTTTGAAAGTTCCTCCAGTATTTTTCTACTTAGTGAACTTTTCATCATTATCATCTCAGAGACCTATGTCTTTCCATCACCATGTCCTAGGATTAATCTTGTCTCATATGCACCTGCTGCAGATTTAATGTGTACCTCCTCTGCTTTCCCTCACCACCTGATGGCACCCTTCCTTCCAATTCTACTAATTAGTAACTTTAGTAATTTCAACAAACATTATTCATAGGTGTATATTACTGCAAATTAAAATTCTGCCTACTGATTCTACATTTACCTTTAAGTAAAAAAAATCATGTCAAAAATGTCTAAATAGATTAAAAAAATATATCCCATGTGCATGGATAGGAAGATTCAGTATTGTAAAGACGTCACTTTAATCCAACTTTATGAAGACTTTTCACAATCCCAATAAAAATCTTCAAAAGTTATTTTGTGAATATTTACAAACTTATTCAATGCTTCAGACACACAGTCAAAAGAGCTAGAATAAACAATATTGAAACAAAAAAAAGCAAAGTCATAAGACTGACTTAAAGACTTGCTATAAATCTATAATAATCAAGGCAGTGTGGTATAGGCAAAAGAAAAGACAAATAGATCTAACAAGACATAAAAGCAAGCTCAAAATAGACTCATGCCATAGAGTCAGCTGATCTTTAACAAAAGAATAAAGGCAATTCAGTAAAGGAAAGATTGTCTGCACAAAAACATTTTCCTCTTTTCACAAAAATCAATTAAAAATGGACCACAGATCTATATGCAAAATGCAAAACCATAAAACTCTTAGAAGATAACATTGGAGAAAAATCTAGATAATCTAGAATGTGACAATGACATTTTAGATATGAAAAATAAATATGATACAATACAAATAGATACAAATAAATATGATTATTTTTAAAAAATAATCTGCATTGCATAAATTTAATTAAAAACCCCTTTCTATTCCAAAAAAGAAAAGAAAAAACTTAAGAGAACACAAAGATGAACCACAAAGGAGAAAATAATGTATGAAAACATGTATCCAAAAAGGAACTAGTATCCAATATATTCTTCAAAACTCAACAATAGAAAACAAATATCTGGGTTAAAAAATAGAAAACATTTACTTTACCAAAGAAGATGCATAGGTGACAAATGATCACATTAAAAATTGGTACCCTATGCCATTGGGGAATTGTAAGTTAGAACAAAGACATATCACAAAACAACAGTTAGAATGACCAAACTCCACAACACAGATGACCTCAAGTCCTGGTAGGATGTGGAGTACAGAAATCTTCACCTGCGGCTGGTGGGAATGTAAAATGTATAGCCACACTGAAACAAGGTTGGATGGTCTCTCGTACAACCATACATATGCTTACCTTAGGGTCTGGCAATGAGCTCCTTGTCATTCATTTAAGAGAATGAGTTAAAAACTAATGTGCACCCAGAAAAGTGCACACAGATTTTATACCAACTTTAGTTATAATTGCCAAAACCTAGAAGTAATCAAGATGGCTGTCAATAGACAAATTAACATACATGGAATAGCCAAGGAATGAAATATTATTCAGAGATAAAATGTAATGAGTAACTAAGTTACATAATCATGGAGGAATAGTCAATGCATATTGCTAAGTGAAAGATTCCAGTCTGAAAAAAATACCACATTTTTCCAACTTTATTCTATTCTGAAAAAGGCAAAATTATAGATTAAGTAAATTAGCAATTATCAGGAATTAGCAAGGTCTCTGTGGAGGAGGTCAGGTTGAATAGGTTGAGCACAGAAGTTGTTCAAAGTAGTAAAATTATTTTGTATGCTATAGTAATAGAGGATATATGTGATCACATTTGTCAAAACCCATAGAATGCATAACACCAAGAGTAAGCATAAACAAAATCTGTAAACTTCAAGTAATAATATGTCAAAATGTACTTATCAATTATAGCAAACCTGCACCATTAATGTAAACTATTAATCATTGGAAAAGTGAGGGGATAGTTTGGGGGTACATATGGAAACTATCTGGACTTCCTACTCAATTTTTCAGTAAATCTAAATTTGCTCTAAAAATGAAGTGTTAAAAATACTACCAAGCAATTCTCTAAAAAAAGAGTCATGTAACCAAGTGTTTATAATCTGAAACTGATTACAAGAAAACTGTTTTATTTGAGTTTGAATAAATTGGTCTTTGGACAATTTATATAGTTTATGCCATAAAAATGTTAAAAGTCCTATATACCCAGATAAGAAGGAAAAATATATTTCTCAAGAAACATTAGCACCTAGATGTAAATTACCATTGGGATTTGTAATTGTTTGTGAAATGAATATCATATGTATTTTTTCAGCATTATATATGTCTAACAGTTAATTATGTAGGATCTTGTCTTACTGACCATAGAGTAGGTGTTCTGACGTCAAGGCCAGTATTTCCCTTCAAGTTCATTCCAGGACACCCTGCTTAATGTCTCCGCTAAATGCAGCATTTTTTTTTTAACTACTCCTTGATTATTAGCTAGGCATGCTCTCTGTTCCTTTTTTCTTTCCATCTCACATTGGAGTTTAGAATCAACTGGGTGAAATGAAGTGTCTGGATGGGCAGAAAGCCCCAGCATTGATTGCCCCAGAATGACTGTAAGAAGGGAGGATAAGGCAATGGGCAAAACTAGTCAGAGAGCCACTCCTCTTCTGTGACTGTGAGCTAGGCAACTAACTCCTCTAAGCCTCAGTCTCTTTTTCTAAACAATGAACAATTAAGATGCACCTTCCTGCTCTCAATATGTTGGGCAATTCTTAGATCTTTATCTCCATGCCATGTTTTTTTTTTTTAGCTAACTCAATAGCTCTATATCTTGCAGCTAGACTCTGCCAAACCAGATAAACAGATTTACTTTTGCTCTGCACTTCTCTTTAAATTGCTCTTTCGAACCTAACACGCCCCAGAGTCTTGCTATTTATAAACAACGTGACTCTCTCTTTTCCAAAGAGACTCTATTTTTAGTTTTAGCAAAATCACCACGATTTTGTGTCTGTTAAAAGAACAGTCATGTGCCAGTTTTTTTTTTTTTTTTGACTAAAACATGGAATGCAAAATCATTTCTTGAAGAATAAAACCATGCTCTTTCAGGTTTTGCTCAAGTGCTTTAAAGAAACCTAGATAACTAGGTTATCTGCTGATTGTGAAGGCAGAGAGTGACTTGAGGAATTATATGGTCCACCTCTTCTATTCAAGGATTTAGAGACAGGGTACCAGAGAGAAACCTCTTTCAAGGTCACATAAAACCCTAAACATGGGAACTGAAGATTAAAAACAAAGCTCTTCATCTGGTTGGCCCTAAAAGTAAAGAAAAACAGAAAAAGTAAGAGAAAAGAAAATAGAATGAACATAGCTACTGGTGGGATAAATTTACTGATATATCATGGGTAAATGTACAAATTCTACTACTTTTCCTCCTGGTCTCAGTGAGGGAAGATTCCTAAAATTTCAACCTTTGAGTGGGTCTTATTTCCTTAAGGGATAATTTTAAAGTAGAAGCAAGTTGGAATACATAGATGTGTGTTTCTGTGAAATGATGTTTCCTTGTGACAGACTACAAGATGCTAGCCTTGGTCTCTGTTCTTCTAAATAAATGCTGGATTTGAGTTTCTGCTTGTGTATGGAAAGGTGAACAATGGACTGGAGTTTATACTGGCACAGATACAATATCCCAAGCTTTCTACCTCTCTCTGTTAATATTTTCCACTGCTGAGCAGTTAAACATTTTACTGTAATTTGAATGGAGAGTTCCATAGTTACGCTTTGAGACAAAGATCTCCTCTGATCTTAACCTTGACTAAGGGGTCTTAACACTTTGTTTGTGCTTATTCTAACAATTGTTTTAGATGAAGACCCCACTATGAATAAAGTGTTATTCTGGTTTTTATTATTTTCTCCAGTGGTCTGGCATAGAAAAATAGCTGACCAACTCAGGATACTAGCATCCCTGCATTCCCTGGACTAAACCTTCTACTATTTTAATAGTATCCCAACTTTGTAGTGAAACATATTGGATCCCTAATGAGGAGCAACTATGATCTATCACATGCTCTCTGAGATGCATTGTCTAACTCTTTTTTAAAAAATCTTTAATGATCCTGCAAGAAATCAAACATTCAGACTGAAAAATACATTTCCAGATCATTAGACTGCTAAGTATTTTTATGTCCTAACACTAACGGATGGAAACAAAGCCAGCACTGAATAAAAGGACGCATTTCATTTTTAATCAAACAACACCAGCAAGAATACCACCAATAACAAATATTAAGGAAGCATTGTCTATTTTGCAGCTGTGAAAATTGATGATCAGATTTCTGATATGAGTTGCTCAAAGTCGAAGAGTTACATTGTGACATAATGTAGGCTAAAACTCAGAGACGGCAGTTTCGTATATAACTCTTCCATGACAGCAGAACTCTTTATTTGGCTTGAGAAATGATTGATGTTCTCTTTGAGAAAATGCTTTTTAAAGACATGCACATTTGTGCATGGGTGTGCCTGAAATTCTGGGAATGCACTGCAAATAGGGTAATCAAGCAGAGCCAGAAGAGCCAGCTCAGGAAGAACGAGAAGTCATTAAGATTCTCCATCCTGGCCTGGCCATGGCCAGGAATAAATAGCAGCTTCCTATGGAGACTTGTACAGAAAATCAGAGGGTGGGGATCTGAGTAAGGTGTTGGGCATCCCAAGGCCTTCCTGACCAGATAGAAGTTCACACAGGGAAAATGGGGGCAGCCTAGAGAATTCCAAGGCATGAGATAGAATGTTCCAGTAATAGTCGATAGTGGTGATTTATTCAGAATCAATTACTAAAAAGTCAGTGGAATCAATGATGTTTGTCCTCCTTGACTGTCATTCACTGCCCTTTCTGCATTATGAATAATGGAAAGGACCCAGGTGAAGGTCACTTCTCTGAAAGCATGGTTCATTCCTCCATTACTCACTCCTTTACATATCATTATGTGATAGCACGTAAGTTTCCGTGTTATGACAATGCACTCATCATGTTCATCTCTACTAGATTGGGTTCCATCAAGGAAGCAGGGTCAACATGAGTAATATGAAATTATTATAGAAGGGGGCTAGGCATATGTAACCATGAGAGAAGGTGGAGAAATATAAGGAAAGCTGTTGGCTTAGCATCTGGAGATGGCCCTAAAGTCACTAAAGGTCAGCAAAGCCAGTAGTTAGCAGAAAAGTATGGAAGTGAAATTGGGGCCAGCAAGGACAAACTGGGATATCTAAAGGAAAACTAAAACCCACCAGGAAAACTGGTCCCATAAGGGCCCTGCCTTCCGATCCAACCACGTTAGTGACCTGCATAAGCCAATGCCTTTTGCCACAAGGAAGTGCTCACCTGGTTAAGAGACCGGGAAAGGCTGAAAGAGGCTTCTGCCCCAGGCTGGCAATTATATTAGCATGTCAGCCACAGCATATAGAACTTGGAGTGGCTTTGTCATTTAACTTGACACAGTAAAAAGTCATTGTAAACTGGCACCTTCCCAAAGAGATAAAGTATGACTTAATCATTACTGCAACACCTAAAAAGGCATAAACCTGACCTGGGACATAGTAAGAACTTTAAAAAGGCTAAAAAATTCAGTTCCCAAATTCTGACATGCAGTGCATCCTATGAGCCCTCTATTTACAATCAGGATCCATTTGCTACTTCTTGACCAATGGAGTGAGACAGAAGCAACACTCTACAAGTTTCTGAGTTCGGGGCCTAAAGGAAAGGTCCATTCTCTCTCCTGTTTCTTGGGATCTGTTGGATCTGAGCCATGCCCTAAAGAAGCCTGAGCTATATGACAAGGGCATGCACAAGTCTCCCACTCTCAGCTCTGGTTCAACTCCAGCTGCCAGCCAGCCGCAGCCACTGGGCCCAGGTTTATGGAGGCCTTTGTAGTGACTTAAACTACCAACCACCAGGCTTACCCCAGTGAAATACGTTGAGTTAGAACACCAAGGTAAGCTGGCTCAGTATACTGAGTTATGTGAGATAATAATAGAATGATACTTGTTTTAAGTCACTAATTTCAAGGTAAATGTTTTTCAAGAAATAGATCAAAATACCAAAAGCAAGGTGTTGTCATAATTTTTAAAAAATTGTCATTGATTTTGTAATTCCGCAAAGGGAAGTTACAAATAAAGATCTTGAAGAGACTGCTAATAAAATCTGATGATACCTCAAGAAGGCTATCAGGAAGGGTCTAAATGAAAGTGAGGGTGATGTTTCTGAAAGCTGAAGGAAAGGACACAGACACATGTGGTGGTTGAAAGTCTCACAACACTGGTCTCAATAAGAGGCTTCTGCCCCAGGCTGGCAATTATATTGGCATGTCGGCCACAGCATGTGGAACTTGGAGTGGTTTTGTTATTTAACATGACTTCAACAAAGGTCTCAGTGAGAAAAAGACAACTGATGATCTTAAGGCTGCAGATAAGATGTGCAGCCCATTGTGTTGTTATATGTCAAGAATTCAAGGATTGCTATATTCCAGATTAAAGCTGGTTCCCACTCCCAGCCCCTTCAGAAAGTAAATAATTCTAAAATTAAAGTCTCAGTTCGAAGATCATATACAAAGTGAAATATTCCATGACCTGAGGGCAATCTAGCATTGTCTTATTGAACCCTGCAGGCAGATAAAGGGGCCTATGTGGCTCTTAAAGTGACAGACACCTTGCAGATCGACTGCATTAAACAGTAGGTCTCCTAAGAACTGTAAGGTCCTTTTTCATTAGCAGTTTTATAACAAACCCAAGATAGAGAATAGAAGTGCTTTTCTCAAAGACATTTGTGATTTGGTTTAATCTAATGGAGTGAACTGATATGAAAGTCATAAAACATCCCATCAAGACTTCCAAGTAAGTGCATGGTAGAAGAAGTACCTGCTTGGATGGAGGGAATGGCAGTGGGCAAAATGTGGGGAAGCAAGAGAGAAGACTGATTATTTGCATAGTTAATTTTGTTATGAAAAATGATGAATGACTCATGAAAAGAAACCAAGAGCCAGCAGTACAGAACCAATGGCTGGGAGCATTACTGTCAGGAGGAGGAAAGAGCCTATAGAACAGGGGCAAGGCTGGATTTCAGAATTGTTAAAGGCTAGTTCAACTGTGAATGCCTTTTATTTTCTGCCTTTTCCTGAGTTTGTCAATAGATGTAATTCTGTATGGAATCCAGCACTGTATGGTGTGTGTGTGTGTATGTGTGTATGTGTGTGTGTGTGTGTGTGTGTGTGTGTGTGAGAGAGAGAGAGAGAGAGAGAGAGAGAGAGAGAGAGAGGTGGAAGGGGAGGAGTGGTCAGATAAATAGTCCATTCAGCTGATAACTTGAGAGAAACCAGAAGCCAAAGATCTGTACCCTAGGGTCCACAGTCAAGGAGCTTGAACCTGGATTCATTGACTGTTGTTCTAATAGAATACAGAAGAGGGGGCACTCTGGTGGTTTTCAGGCCCACTCAATATAAGTGGGCCCCTTTGGCTGCCTGCTCAGGGGAGTCTAGCACCATGCCAGAGGAAGCACAGTTTACATGGCAAGGCTGTAGTGGCTGTTCCAGTCTGAGTTTTAATACTGACTAATGACCAGCATCAGCTACCAGGCATGTGACTATGAAACCTTATGGAATAAACCCTGTCTTTTCACTGTCTAGTTAAAACCATTCAAGAAGTAAAGACCACCAAGCTGAGCCTACTCAATCCCCAGACTTTTGAGAAATATTAAAAAATGAATGTTATTCCTATAGGCTACACAATTTGGGAAGATTATTATAGGACAATGGATACCTGGAGAAGCATTTAATACTGTTTGCCATCTGGTGCAACTTTCTTGTGAACTGGGAAATTGCAACAGTCCTTTCCATTTTGAGCTGGTGAAAAAATTTTGGAGACCCATCTCAGGCTTTCTTGGCCTTGATATCCTAAGCAGTCAGCTTCATTCCACAGCTTATCATAGGCTAGCTTGTCACTTACTCTTTTTTGGCCTTCCTATCTAAATTGGCTGTCACCGCCTGCTTTGATATACCCTGCTTCATTTTCTTTATTATACTTATCACAAAAATTATCAGAAATTGTCTTGTTCTTTTATATCTTGGCCTCATAATTATCTGCCAAGCTTATTCAGATATTAATCTGTTTTCTGATTTGTTAAGCATCACATTCTCAGCACCTACGAGTGTGCTTGCTATCTTTTACAGGTTCAATACATATGTCTTGAGTGAACTGAATGAATGAAATATTATCTCATTCTATATGAAAAAAACAGATCTTACATGAACCTCAACTGCTCACTCTAGTGTCTAGCTTCCAGTTGAAGAAATTTTATGTTTATATAATTCAGCAGAGTAAAAATATCTATGACAACATGTAAGATTTTGTGAAGACATTGATGGAGAGGAGTTGAGAATGCCTTAGTATTGAATGGGAACCATCTAGTGTGCATTTAGCATGAGCATATTCCAGGGATTTAATTGTACTGTTTAAAGAAAGTACACCAATTCTGTTTATTTGATTATTTCAACCATTTCTGCTTATTTGATTATTATAGCTTACTTAACAAGAGTGTGCTTTGTCAGCTGCCTATTTTCAGAGAGTCCATCAATACAGTCTCCTTAGTATACCTTATGTTCTGCAACTCTAATTATTAGTATTTGTCATCTATATCTCTTTCTCTGTATATGTGTGCATTTGGGAATGGGGGTGTAGTTCCAGGGCCACTCGTTTTATTGGACATGCACTTTCCAAACTGAATCTAAGTGGAAAATAGATTGTTCTTTTGGAAAAAAAAAAAAAACATAGATACTATTACACTATGTTCCTCTCTCCCTCTGTCTAAAGCAGATAAGGATTTTTCTCAGAATCCATTTCAGCACCAGTAGTATGTAGGCACAAAAGCCCAGCATTCATTACGTGCTTACTGAACCTAACAGTGTTCTGAAGAATACAGAAGAATAGTTACAAGACAAGGTTGTGCGGTCACCTTTAAATAATTTTGTGTGTGTGTGTGTGTTTAAAAAACTAGCTTACTAAAGAATGCAGAGGTGCATAGCTTCATAAAAAGATAAACGAAATTCCCTTTGCATCTTTTCCATCCTTAAATGTTGATGAGGTAGTACAAATCCAAATGTGTAGGATTTAATACTTAATAAGACAGGGTCTGAGAAGGGGTGGGTTTAACAGAGTTCATGCCTGAGTTTCATATATCAAAGAATGTAAATAAAACTATGGATTCTTGGTGTTCATTCCTTCCTTCTTTACCTGATTTAATCTGGACTCACTCTGTGAAGGTGTGGTGAGGGATACAGAATGAGTGCTTGCTTGGATGGACTGAAGGCTTCTTAAGGATTTTGAATTCTGTCTGGAAGGTAGCTGGTGGATAATGATAGGTTTTAGGAAGCAAATTGCTTTGTCAAATTTACAATTTAAAAGCTGCCTCTGGATACAGCATGGGTGATAAATTGGAGAATGCTGAGACCAAAGACAAGGAGAAGATTCAGAAGCCTGCTGCCACTGTCTTTAAAAAGCATAGTAACTTTGAAATAGAGAACAGGATGCCTGTGAAGAGGCGAGGGAGGGAGATGCCAATTTTGGTTCAGGAGGTTCTGGGGAAAGCCCTTCCAGGGGTGGCAGTTGAGCAATGCCTGCATGACTCTGGGTTCATTAGTATGTCCCCGATATCCACCCCTACCTACTGAAGCTCCAACACCCCCAGAGTAGGGGGGTATGGAAAAGCCAACCTGATTATAATCTAATTCTAATATAATAAAAAAGAAAATCATCTTGAGTTGGCTTGGCCAGAGGAAAATCTGATGTTTTCTGTTTCTTTCTTTTTTTTTTCCAGATCCCTAATAACTCACTGTATTCTCAGGAAGCACACACTGTATCCCAATGTGCAAGTCTCCACGCACATAACTCAGTTATGAGACCTGCAGCAGGACCTCCTGAGCCAGGTTGGACCTGCCCACCGCCCCCACTCGCCACTTCCTCAACTCCTGTCCACCCTTGGAGGATTCCTCTCCTCCTCTTCACTAGCTGTCACTGAAGTGTGAGAAGGAATGGGGTGAGGGTGGTGCAGGAAGCTGAGTCAAATATATCAGGGAAGCTGAAACAGAGATGGAACGGATAGATGGGAGGATGCTGTTCAAAGTCAGGGTTGGGCTGTGTGATCTGCTGGTGGAGCCCTGAGTCACTGGATCTTGAATAATGACCTGAAGCTCTTCCTGTGCTCTGCTATTTGAGTTCTAACCAAGGTCTTTGGGATCTCTGGTTTCTCAACCCTGAGATCTTGTGTGACACACTTACTTGATTTGTACAATTCTACCATCCATGCTGGGATATAATGACATAAAGATGATGTTGGTAATAATGACAATGGGGGGGTGGATTATGGCAGTGGAAAGAGGGCATACAGGTGATTCTGATGGTTCCCCAACCTGTTTCTCTGTTCCATACTGGGGATCACTCATCCAGTGTATGGCCAGGGTTTTTCTGAAGTCCAATTCATGATATTGACTGCTGTAATTCAGACCCTTTAAGTAGAGATTCCACCATTGTTTTGTTGAGAATCACAGTTGATGCTAAGTGAAATAAGCCGATCCCCCCCAAACCAAAAACTGAATGTTCTTTCAGATATGCGGATACTAAAACTCAATGGGGGGAAAGAGAGGGAAGAAGAGAAGTTCACTGGATTAGGCAAAGGGGAATGAGGGAAAAAATGGGGGGATGGAAATAGGAAAGACAGTAGAAAGATAGTAGAACTTTCCTATGTTCATATATGACAACCCAAACAGTGTAGTTCCACATCATGTACAACCACAAACATGAGAAGTTATGCTCCATGTATGTATAACACGTCAAAATACACTATCATGCATGACTAAAAAGAACAAATAAAAATAAAATAAGAATCACAGTTGAGTCAGGGGCAGTGGCGAATGCCTACGCTTCCAGGGACTTGGAGGCTAAGGCAGGAGGATCTCAAGTTCAAAGCCAATCTTAGAAATTTTTAAGGCCTTAAGTACCTTAGTGAGACTATCTCAAAATAAAAAGTAAAAAGGGATACTTCTCAGTAGTTAAGTGCCCCAGGGTTCATTCCCCAGTACCACCACCAAAAAAAAAAATAAATAAATAAATGAAAATAAAAAACTAAGGAGATCCAAGATCCAGGTGTTAGGAGAGCTGGATCCTTCTGATTGCCATGAGGATGAATCAGTTCTTCATCTCTCCTTTGCCTTCTGGTGGTTTGCTGGCATCTTGGGCATTCCTGGGCCTATAAGAAGCATCACCCCTTACCTCTGCTTTCATCTTCACATGATATTCTCTGGGTCTGAATTCCCCCTTTTTGTAAGGCTGCTGTCAAACTGAATCTACCCTGATCCATTGCATCTGCAATGATCCTATTTCCAAGTAAGTTCATATCGCTGGGGCATTGGGTGTTGAGACTTCCATCTATGAATTAGGGGAAACGCAATTCAACCCGCCCCCCTCCCTTGCTGAGGTCTCAATGGAGGAGAAGTTGTAGGAAAGTCTGGCTGAAAGGCAAATGGGGGCAGGACAGCAGGAGAACTTGCTGCAGTCTCTCTAAGGAGTTCACTCTCAACATGACAGTAAACAAGCTTATCTCCTTGCAGAGAGAAGGATCAGGCTAAAAGCCGTGGGCTGCTGCTGCTCCCACTGAAGTTGTCCTTAAGCATAGCAGAGCTGTTTTCTCCTCCTGACATCCCTGAGGACACAGCAGGAGAACTTGATTGACAGCGATTATGCATAATAGACCAAGCAGGAATCTGGCTTTGGGCCTGCTCTCCTTCTCTGTAAAGGATCCTCACGGGGGCGCCGTTCCAGGAATCCAACTGCCAGGCCCAGCCTTGGGCCACCTGTGTTATCTTGAATCATTCATTAGCAGGTGTCCTCATCTCAACTTGGAAAACAGAAGTGTCTTAAGCCAGTAAGAACTCTCCATGGAGAAGGGGCATGGTGCCTCCAGGAAGACTGCATGCTAGACACAGTGATCAGGTTCAGGCTTTGGGGCAAAGAGAATTAATGAGCTGCAGTTGGAGTGACACCTCGTATTGCTATTGTAAGGACAGCACCCCTTATCCCCGTCAGCTTCTGTCTCCCTCAGAAGTCCTGGCTTCCAAGCTGAGTTTGAATCACTATCATTATCCTTAGACCAGACTTCTCACATTTCTCTTTTGCAGACAGTAGCATACTTGGGTTAATTTTAGATATAGCCAACTTGGAGTTTATTTTGGATTCCAGGAGTTTACATTTAGGTCTGCTAAAATGCACAACCTGCAGGTTTCAGTGTGTGTGTGTGTGTGTGTGTGTGTAGTGTGTATGTGTGTGAAACTCATCCACTTTCTTCAATAATTCCAAATATGAGTTATTTCAGAATATTGTCAATGGATTGCTAATTTTGTACCAAAAGAAAAATAGAATTTTAAACCTAAAGAACATACAGATGAATCTCAGTGCTCATTTGCTTTTTACCACATTCCTTCTGCTTGGGACTTTTCAATTGTGATTTTTGTATCCTGTATATTTTTCTGCCAAACTTTAATTTCTAAAGCTTCAATTTTAGTGATTAAAAGAAATGACACTGAATGATCATGTTATGCTCTGATTTTCATGGAAATTCTGTGGCTTAATTTCTTAAATTTCAGAATTCCAAGTGTTGTAATTTGGATGTGGTTAGAGTGTGTGTCCAGAGGCTACATGTATTGTGAACGTGGTCCTCAGTGGGGTAGTGTTTGGAGGTGGTTGACCTAGACAAGGTAGAACCTCATGGAACTGGTTAGACCATTAAGGATGCTGCCCTCACAAGGGATGAAGGTGGTTGTCAGGGGACCCTGAATATTTTTTGCATGAAAGCAAACTCTTATAAAAGAGCAAGCCTGAGACCTGAATCCTCCTCCATCTTTCTGTCTCCTTTGATCTATCTCTCCTACCTGTGATTGCATTATGACTCTGCCATGTGGCACAGCCAAGGGGCCCTCTTCAGAGCCTGACTGATGCTAGTGCCATGCTCTCGAACCTCTAAAACTGTGAGCTAAATGAACTTCTTTTCTTTATGAAGTACTCAGCCTCAGGCATTTCATCATAGTAACATGAAATGGACTAGTGCACCAAGAATCAGAGAGATGACATCTTGCTGAAGGACATTCAGCAGAAGAGCAGCAGAACAGATGTTGACATCATGCTTTCTTGTTTCAAAGCTTGCACCATTTCTGTAGGTACAGTTTGCATTAGGGTACTCCTTGGTGGAGGCTCATAAAGACCCTGCTGTGCCATAGTACAGAACTGGGTAAATTTATCAGATAGGTACATATTTCAGACTGTCAAGAAGGTTTATGCAGACTCCTGTCCCTATTTGAACCATTCAGAATGTCTCCAGGAGAGACATAGGGAGGCAGATTTTGTACACATCATAACAAATTGTGCTGATCAGCAACAGATATGACACATGGACATGGCAGAATATTAAGCAAACTTGAACTCACAGTGGCTGGATTTTAGCTTTGATTCTGTCCTTAGTGGGTAAGTTTAAGTGAGACAGTTAATCTCTGTCTTGAGTCTGAATTGTAAAATGAGGAAAAAATGATTTTTATCATGAAGATAACATGAGATAAAATTACTGAAAGCACCTTAAATCTATGATGAAGCAAAAATGACAGTTATTTCTATTCCTGAAACACATAGAGTGAACATTTGCTATTGAATCATTTTTTTTCTTTCCCTTGAAAATTTCTACCATTTCAATGAAATATTCAAAACAGGGGGAAAGAATCTTGGCATTCACATGGAAGAATAATAAAATTTAAGAAAGGCTTAACACTGGATTCAAAAGGGATTTATTTCTTACAGTTTTGGAGTTCACATATTTGCAATTTTCCCTCAATACTCTAGCAAAGAATTAATCACGTCCAAAATCAATCTTCCTGCACTTTGCACATATTTTAACTACCCATCAAAACAAATAGAACCAAGTCAACTAATGTTTTTCTTAACACTGCCACAAGCCACAGTTTCATTAGCTATAGTCATATTTAACCTTAACATGGCAGGCCAAGGTCTCCTAATTACCAAGTCAATCTTGGCATGGACTAGCATTAGAGCAGGAGTTGTGGCTAGGTGGGATTTGGAATTGATCATCTGTCCAAATCCAGAGGTGTGATATGAATTTTCATAGTCTGAGTTCCAATGCCCAGGGGTGAGATCTGTGCTGACTCTCCTCAACCTACCTTCCCATCCTCCTCAACGTACTTGCCCTGTCTCTTGAGTTTCTTGATTTAACCTTTTACGTTTTGCCCCAATAGACATTTCTTGGCTGTCACTCAGGGCTCTAATCTTGGTATCACATCCCCTGGTTCTCTGGGACTACACACCTCTTTTTGAAAACTCTGGCGTTTCCTTGGATGAAAACATCTTCCAGATCAGACAGGGCACTGGAACCACCTTATCTTAGTTATCAAACTTCTCAGACCCCTTCCCTGATCCAATCTCATGCTCTCTCATTTACTCAGGCTTCTGGCTCCAGCAATTTTTGCTTCTCTGATGTCATGACTGTTGTCCCTCTCTCTTAAATCCTTCATATTGATAGAGAATCATACAGTATTATCTTTAAAAAAAAGAACAAAATCTTTGATTCCATAGGATTTCTGGCTAGGGGCATGTTTTATCTGCTTTTTCATGGCTGTGACCAAAAGAACAATTAGAGGAGGGAAAGTTTATTTGAGGGCTCTTGGTTCCAGGGGTCTCAGTCCATACATGGTTGATTCCATTGCTCGTGGCCCAAAAGGTTAGGCAGAACATCATGGTAAAAGGGAGTGGCCAGGTAGGATCTAGAATTGATCATCTAGAGGGAAACAGCTCTGGACATCACACCAGGAAGCAGAAAGAGGGACACCCCTCACCATGGACATAACGTATACCCCCAAAGCAGGCCCCAGTGACCTGCCACCTCCAGCCACACCCCACCAGGGATCACCAACCAGTTAATCCCTATAAGGGGATCAATGCACCGATTAGGCTGAGACTCTGATAACCCAAGACTTTCACATATAAGCTGTCTTGCATTATGTCACCAGGAGCTTTTGGGGGACATCACATACCTACATCATGACAGGCCCTATTTTACTGGGCTTGCTTACAGTAAAACTCAAAAAAGCATTTTTTACTCTTTCTTCAGTTTTGCTTCTCCATTTTATTTAAACCCCAGATCAAAAAACTATCCTTGTCTGTCTCTGCCTCAATGGCTGCTCCCTTACTCTGTGCAACTGCTCCTATCTGGTCCTGGCCTGTGCGCCCAGTCGGATGCAATTCAGTGACCCAGGGCACCTTGGCCTTTAAGGCACCACTTTCTCAACTCTATTCCTACCTCATCAGGTCCTCTCTGCACTCTTCTACTAGTTCTTGGTTATCCTTCTTTCCGCTAAACAAAAGAATTCCATGGGGTTAGACCTGGTATCATTCTGTTTTTCTCTCTCCTTCCTTTCCAAATCAGATGTAATGTGACATAATTTGCATATAGTGTAGGTATATTTCACGACTGGTTCTTTGAAATTTGGCCAACACAAACATTCAAGTGATCACCACCATAGAGCATTTCCATAGCCTCAAAGTTCCCTAAGGCCCTTTTAGGTCACTGTTCCTCATTTCTCCCATCCCATAGAGGAAACAGATGTATATTTTACACCTATATTAAATGATACACCTATATTAAATGATACTATGTGATTCTGTTGATAATATAAACATGATACTTTATATTATATCCCATATATTTATATTATATCCCAGAGAATGTAATACATTCTCTGGGATATAATATAAGCAGAATCACATAGTATCTTTGCCTTTTGAGCACTATTCTTAATAGTGCATTTCTTATGCACCCACGTGATTGCTTTTATCATTTTTATTGCATGGTATGGATTTGACATCATCTATTCATTTATTTTTGACAGACATGTAGATTGCTTCCAGTTTAGGGCAATTATAACAAACATTGACATACAGGCATTTCTCTTTGTTTGAACAAACATTTTCATGTATCCTGGACAAATACCTAGAAGCAGGATTATTGGCTTTATCGTTAGTACATGTTAATTTTGTAAGAAAATACTCGTCTGTTTTTAAAATTTGCTTTACTACTACTTATTCCATCCACACATGTTGAAAGTTTGAGTAGCTCCAAAGTTTTTCAGCACTTCGTATTGCCAATTTATTTTATATAATAAAATTAATTTTATATATTAGAATTGAGGTGTGGTGGTAACTTAAAGTACAGGATTTTCTATGTTGCTGTCTACAAGTTCTATGATCATAAGTTATACATTTATGTCTGATAAATCTTAAGTTTTGCTGTTGTTATGGTGTGAGGTTTGGGTAGAGGACTTGCTTTTCTCATTACTGTACAATTGTTCTGGAACCATTTATGAAAAAAAAAAAAACCACTAAGAATTATCTACTTATTCATTGGTTAAAATAAATTGACCATGTCTCAATGGGTCTATTTTGACTGCACTGATCATACATCTATTTATCCTGAAGCCCAGAGCTCAATGAAATCCGGCCTGTTGCCTCTTTTTACCTGACCTATGAATTAAAAATGATCTTTATATTTTTTTAAATAATAAAAAGAATGAAAATTAAAATAATATTTCATGATCCCTGAAAATAATATAAAGTTCAAATTTGGATAGTATAAAGTTTTATGGGAACTCAAGTACCCTCATTTATTTATGTATTGTTTGGGGTTACTTTCACACGAAAACAGCATAGTCGATCGGTGGTGCTGCCCCTCCTCATTTGCCAACTTTTTATCCCAAATCTTGACATCACAGACTATGTAAATTTTTCAACTTTGCTTTTTCTAAAAGTATTTTGGCTATTTTTGTAATTTTTACATTGAAGATTTTAAATTATTTCATTGAAAGAAATTGTGGAAATTTTAACTGGAGTTGTGTTGAATTTGTAGACAAGTTTTGACAAAACTCACTAAAGTTGAGTCTTTCACTTTCGATCACGGCATGTCTATTTTATAGAATGTGCTTCACTTACCTGTGCTGAACATTAGTAGGAGGTAAAGTAGAAATCGAGAAAGCCACAACCTTGCCTTGTTTTCAGCTTCCTGGGAAAACCTTCCGTCTTCCTCTTACACATGAAGCTAGGGCTGAGGTTGTGGCTCAGTGGTAGAGCTCTCGCCTAGCACCTTCAAGGACCTGGGTTTGATTCTCAGAACCACAAACAAAAATAAATAAATAAATAAAGGTATTGTGTCCAACTACAACTAAAAAAAATATATATTTTTTTTTAAATGAAGCTAGCTGGAGGGTTTCTGTAGGTGACCTTAGATTATTAAATTTCACTTTAATTTCTGGTTTGCTAGGTTTTTAACATAAATGATTGTTGCACTTTGTGATATAAATTTGATTGTATTTCTTGATAGGATCATATTTCTCTTATCTGTTAATATGGTGAATTACATTGACAGATTGTCAAGTATTAAACCAATTTACATTGCTATGGCAAGACTACAGTTGATCACAATCCATTATTCTTTCTATATATTGCTGGATTTGACAATAGTATTTTGTGGATTATTTTTGTACCTATTTTCTGAGAGACAGTTGCCTGTATTAGTCAGAGTTGTCCTTACACACACACACACACACACACACACACATAAATATATACTTAAAACGTACATGTACATAGTACATATATATGTCTATGATATATGCATATATATGTACATACATAAGAGAGGACTGTTTTGGAGGAATGGGCTCAAGTACCTGTGGGAGCCAAGAAGTTCTACAACATGCTCCTTGGGGGCTGAAGAGCAAGGGAAGAGGGTGGTGCAATTCCATCTGAGTCCTGAGGTCTGAGAGCCAGGGGGAGTGTGGAAGTCACTGGTAGGAGTCTGAGAAAATCAAGGCTCAAGAAGCAGAAGGTCCTAGGTCTGAGGGCAGGAGAAGATGGGTGCTCCAGCTGAAGAAGAGAGAGAATCTGCTCTTCCACTGCTTCCTTTCTTCTTGTTCCAGCCCACAATGGATGGGGCAATGTCCACTCACACAGGTGACAGCCTACTGTGTCAAATGCTCATCTCCTCCATAAACGCCATGGTAGACACACTCAGAAATACTGCTTTATAAGTATCTCAACATTCCCTGGCTCAGCCAAGTTGATACTTAAAATTAATCATTGCATGCCTCGTTTACTTCTTTTTTTCTTAAAATCATCTTTGTCTGGTATTGGTTATGTGCTAGGGTTGGCCTTATTGACTAAGTTGGAAATTTTTCACATTCTCAGGTTCTGAAAGGATTTGTATAGAAGTAGCATTTTCTCTTTAACTATTCAGTAGCTTTGCCAGTGAAACCATCTGGCAAATGGAAGTGTTAGAGAGAGAGAGAGAGAGAGAGAGAGAGAGAGAGAGAGAGAGAAAGGAGGGGATTCCATAGAGTTCTTATAGAAATAATTTCAGAAAGGAAAAAGTTTACTTTGATTGGCTTGACCTGTGCTTTTTACCAGTCTTGAAGTCTTGAAGTTCGGTAGAACACTAATTAGTTTAGTCCTGTGGAGCATGCTCTTTATTCTCTTACATCAAAAACTGAGTTGGAAAAAGGAATTCCTCTTGATGGAAATTAAGGCCCATTTCTCAGAAGCAAGACTAATAGATGCTCAGTGGTACAAACCATAGTTCCCACAAATGGCCAACATTCCTTTCTGTGGATCTACAGATCTGGAGGCCAAGGTGTGGAAGGCAGGGGGTTGAGAGGGCTGTTCTCATAGGCTGAGGGAGAGCTGGGTGGCAGGGAGGATGGGACACAGCTCTTCCCTACAGCCCTGTGTCAAAGGCTGATTATTGACTTCAAAGAAATAATGGATAAAATCAAAGAAAAATTATATTCTCATATCTCTTAGATCCCATTACAAATCTTAATTTCTAGAATTCTATGATTAAAAGATGTCCCAAATCAATATAATATTACTTTATAAAGAAATGTTACGGTCAAGAATCTTTTGTAGATATTCAGAAACAAGACCATTTTGGAGTGGGTGAGCAGAGAACAATGTTGGAAACAAAAATAAATCTGGGTCTGGGAGTAGGTGTAGACTGTCTATGTAGGAAGGAATGGGGGAGAGGGAAGGGGCATTAAGGACATACTGATGCAGTAACCAAACATTGCCCAGCACATTCCATGCTGACACTATAGATACTAAATACAAGTGTCAACAGCTTTTTCTTTCCAAAATAATTCCAAATTATTGGAAGAAAAAGGCATTTTAATGCTAAATTGGAGAGTTTTTAAATGGCATCCTAACATTATCTCTTCAAATGTTTCAATTCCTAATTGGAAAAGAAAAAGAGTGGCCGAAACATAGCAGTGGCATTAACAAGAAAATATCTTAATCCATGCATGGCCCCCAAGCTTTCCATAGTGTATTGGTCCTGCACAGTACATTTGCCCAACTTTGTGTTTAAGCTTCTGACACCTCTCTTCCATAAGCAAAAAAAAAAAGAAAAAAAAATCTCAAGACATTTTTAACCAAGCAGAATGATTGCATTCTATTTTTAAAGCTATAAAGGTATACATATCTGATGTCCACATTTTTTTTTATTTTTAGTTATTCTTTTTCACTCTTTTCTGAGATTTTTGTTTCTTTGTCATCTCTTATCTGATGATTAAAGGACAAGAAAATGTTCTATGGGGTGCAGTATCTAAACCCTGAATTCCCTTGCTAGCATGAAATTTTATTCCTTCGTTGTCTAGGAAATATGTTCTATGATAATCCACATAGACAGATGCTTTTATCTTGGTTACACACTTTTTTGGGTCTCATGTCTAAACATATAATCATTTTCATTGTTTAATTCTTTGACAAAGAGACCCAGACAATATACGTTTGCAAAAATTTAATAAATTTTTTTAACATGGACTGTGGATTTTAAATATGATTTAGAAAGCACATTTACACAGTTACAGTGAAACATTTGCAAAAACAGATTTTGAATGAAAGATACTGGATTGTTGCTAGATGAATAACAATCCACAAGCAAATAGCAAAATGACCTTAGGAAAATTTATACCTTATATGAGATTCCATTGCTACTTCTGCAGTGGAAGAGGATGGATTAAAATTAGAAACCTTCAGGACTTACTTTGATGCTCAGTGTATATCATAATGTTCACCAAGTTAAGTGTTACACGTGAATAGAGACCTTTGGGAAATATAGTCAACTCAGGTTATATCACATTTTAAATGTACATGGTGGGCTTTTAGAAATTCTTCACTAAAATTCAAAAGGAAGGTCTGAACAGAACTCATAGAGAAATAGTAGGACATGTTATTGCCTTTCTCCTTCATCTTTTGGAATAAAGATTTGGTGTCAAAAATTTTGATGGGTGTTTAATATTCCCACCTGTATAAGTGATTTGGTCTTTTTATATGGATACCTAAAGTATTTTTCTTCATTATATGGTCATTAACTTATGTCTTGGCATTGTTTATAATGGGTTAACTTGACTTATTCCATGGTGTTCTCTTTAAATATGTGACTCCAAATCAATTTTTCATGTTATGTCAAAAAATTTTCTTAAATATACCTTCAGAATTTATGTCTCATTCCTTTCATTTTCTTCTATACCAAAACACTATTTAATGTCTGTTAGATCTTCTTTGGTAGTCTTCTTTAGCTATCGTGTTTCCTTGAGTATTATTTATCTTTAATTTTTTATTTATTTTGGTTTAAACTTTTCCTTGTGCCTTCTACTTTATAAGGTGGTATCAGTGTTTCCTACTTGTTTGTTGCTTCTGGTTGAACATTCATTTCTAAAGTTATTTTTTGAGTTTTTAAAATTATTCAATGATTTGGGGCATTTCTTTGTTCAGGTCTTTCTTTTCCTCCAATCATGCAATTTATGAACATTTTCAATTTTTGTTTGTAGTTACTTTCATAGATTCTAGTATTTTCTCAATTTTTTTGGCTGTTTATATTTATTAATTCATATTTTTTATGTTTCAGAAACATAATTCCTGGCAGGATTTCATTGTCAGTACAGACTTTGTTCTGCTTTTTCTACTTACTATCTTTTCTTACCCATACATAGTATAAAAAATATTTTTTCTCTTCCCCACTTTTATATAAAATAGATATCCTGGACATTTGGGTGGAAAGCAAAGGGGTAAGCTCCTTTCTTGAAGTTCACTTCTCTGGAATTCCCTCTTTTATTTTGATTATTGTTGTTTTTGTTTTAATATAGTAAAAATGACTTTGAAATTTCTGGTAATACTTTTGACAATTTCCAGATTTCATTTCTTTGTCACTATTTGGCCTGCTGACTTCCATTTGTAGGCTACCTTCAATACTTATTCTTCAGCATATCCTTGCTTGGACTTGCTGGTTTGGAGAATCCCAGGCCTTGGACTGCTCCAGCTCCTTACCGTGGTCCCCTTGGAAGCAGCCTGTAAGTTGAGGTCCATTGATCACCCTGCTTGTTTTAATTCCCACTCTCCTTCCAGTGGGTCCTTTTGGTGTTCAGTGAAGTGCTACCCAAAGTCCTCAGGAATGGAGACTTCCTCTTCCAGTCAGCGAGAGTGTAGCCCATAAGAAATTCCTTACCTGTTGGCCCACTGTGAGCATTGCCCCACCCATGACATCAGCCTCACGCAATGTCACATAGCCTCGTAGGATTAGCCCACAGTCAAGGGCTACTAGGTGTGGATTTATGAGAATATGCAGGTGACCATGCCCGACCTTGGAACAGCTCTGAAGACCCAGGAGAGTTGCACAAATCATCTTTGGAGTTCTACCACAGCTCACCTCCCTCTTCCCAGTAGTGCTTCTGCTTGCTGCCTTCTGTAGGGGCTTCTCCGAGGACCACCCTGACACATCTTTTCTGCAAACCCCCCTCATGTTGCCATCTTCTAGGTGAACACAAGCTGCAGGGAGAGCTGGGACAGTTGCAGCTGTTCAGTTTATGAGACTTCCAGCCACCTCATTCCTCTTCCTACTATTAATACCCACAGGTAACTGTCACAGGAGGCTCAATGGATAGTGGTTTGTCCCACTTGCTTATGTGTTTTGGGTTTGTAGAGATGTCTAATCACCTAGCTGTGGTGCACACATGGCTGACTGGCTACTGTCTTGCTAATTTAGGTGCTCTTTTTGCTATATTTAGGCCTCAGGAGAGTCGCATTAAAGGATATTCAACAAATAATATGGTTTCCTGTGGGTCCCACCAACCCACTGCATTATCCATTGCTAAACAATATTTTTTTTTAAATATTGACATAAAGAGAAGAATAATTTGGTGCCTAGCAGAAGAAGCAGTATGAGAAAAGACATACTTGATTAAGGAATGGCCATCAATGATAATATTTCTATAGAGATGAATTTGGTGCTGACTTCTCATGCTTCTCATGCTACTGAATGGTTATTGAATTTGTGATCCTGAGACTGAAGTGTGAATTCTCATTTTGATATGTTCCTCGAGACTCTGAGTAAATATCGGCTCCATTATCTGAGATATGCAAATACTAAAGTCACCCCGCCTCTATCACAGTTGCACTGTGAGGCTAAGACTGAAATAGTTCAAGTAGAAGCTTTCAATAAACATTAAACAACTAAAGAGAAGCTTTCCATACGAAAAGCATGTAGGATGTGAACAATTTAACAAATAAAACCACTGACGAAATTGACAAAAAAAGCCCATCAGCCAAAAGCAACTAAGTGGCATGCATTAGTTCCGGCAATGTCATTTCTGAAGTGGTCCAAGTGGGATGCAGGAAGATCACTTGCACTTTTCAGCTTCCCCCTCAAAGCTTCCAAAAGGTTCAAAGAAACCTTTTATGGAGGTTAGTCCATGGAAAGCACAGTTGACTGATGCTGTTGATTTTGGAATGCAAATATATTTGTTTTGGCAAAGGGAAGGAAGATGAATGAAGAGCAAAAACAAAGGAGCCCGTTTCTTCTGTAAATCTTTTAGTGATCTTGCAACAATGAGGACTTTTTCTCCTGGAGATACAAGGGTCCTAGGAGGGAATATGAAAAGAAAAATAAAAGAGAAGGAGAAATAACACAAAATAAAACCACCTTAGGTCTCTTGAGATGCACCTTCCTTCTTGGCTCTGTTTTACATCTTAATTGGTGTTGTTATTTCCATTTTTTTCATAGTAACTTTTCTGGGAAAAGACACAGCTCTTCACAATGCAGGCACTCAATCAATATTCACTGAGAACAAACAGCTCCAGCATTCTTGCATGGCTATTTTGTAAAGCATTAAAAAAAAAAAATAAGGCATTGTCATGCCACCTAAGGCAAGATTTGAAAGGAAAATAGATAAGTTTACTAAGGAATATTGGAAAAAATTGTACAAAAAGTACCTTCCAAATTATGAAGACTGGTATTATAGAAGTACATATGATTGGTCAATATTGGCATCTATTTAAGATTTATGACCCATTGATTTTGAAGATTCTTACATACATTCTCATCCTTAAGCATTATTTTACAATGCTATAGATATTATTTCTCCTCCTTGAAGATGATAAGTGTAAAACAAAGTGCATATGAATTATGAAAAGCCACAAGGTTGAAGTAGCTGAAAGACACAGTATTGAGACAGAGAAACAGCCATGT
Source organism: Marmota marmota marmota (assembly GCF_001458135.2). Taxonomy (NCBI): domain Eukaryota; kingdom Metazoa; phylum Chordata; class Mammalia; order Rodentia; family Sciuridae; genus Marmota; species Marmota marmota. The sequence continues at coordinate 7,567,248 of NW_026000108.1, forward strand.
GTGTGGCTTGTTGGAAATGTCACATCTGCACCACACATGGAACAGCAGTCACCCTTCCCATGAAAATCATGGGGGCAGGTTGTCACCCCTGAAATAAAGACAGAGATGTGGCAATGAAGAGGGGCCCAGGCTGCAGTATGGTTTGGATCTGGCTTGAGTGTGTCCTCAGTGGCTTCTGTGCTGGAAGATTGGTCCTCAGTGAAGTGATGCTGAGAAGTGGTGAGAGGTGGACCCCAGTGGAAGATTGGTCACTGGAATCACTACTCTCTGGAGCAATGAATGTAGTTTCCTGGGGCTCTGATTAGTTCCTTTGAGAATAAGTTATAATAAAAGGGGCAAGCCTGACTCTGAATATTTCTAGCTTCCTTCCTCACCTATGATCTCTTCTACAGATGTTCCTGCCATTATTATGCTATGTATCATGAGCCCTCACCAGAGGCCTGAGTGACCTGATATTAGACTTTCAGTCCTCAAATTTTAAGCTAAATAAATCTCTTCTTTATAAAATACTAAATCTTGCATATTTTACTATAGCAACAGAAAATAGACTTAAGACAGATTTTCTGTCCTTTTCCTATTTTGAGGTGGAACATGGGTTATAGGGTAAATAAAATAAAAACACCTATAAAGAGTACTGAGGACTTGCCATGTCTTCAGGTCAAACCCCTGAACATCTATTCTTATATCAAAAACAGACAAATCCCAGAACACAAAATATACAAAAAGACTGGCATATAAGGCATATAAAAGTAAAAGGGGAATTCTTTAAATTAATGTATAAGTTCAAGAACTTCAAATATATGAGAAAACAGGCAAACAAATTTTCCTTCACAATTTGCAATATCCCAACAAATAATCCCGTATAGTGGAAACAGATGGAATTCCACAGAAAGATTATAAAAATGTGATTATTAAAATATAATTGAAATAAAAAATGTCTAAATAATGGATTAAGATGGCAAATGTAGAAAAGACCATTTAAATAAAAAAATAGAGATATTAAAATGAAACCAATAAGTACTCCTGGAAATGAAAGACAATGAATCAAATTAAAAATTCACTAGAAATCATCACCAATAAATTAGATTGCTTAGAAAATAGAACTTCAATACTTTAAGTAAGAGTAAATGAACTAGAATACCCAATATTCAATGAAGATAAAAAATAAAAGTACATGTTCAGAATATATAAAACTCTGGGGTAGCATCAAAAGAACAAACCTGAGAGTCACAGCCATAGAAGAGAATATCAGGTACCAGAGAAATGCATTAATAACTTTTCCCATAAGATAGTAACACAAAACTTTCCCCAAACCAGAAATGAGATATACCTCAATATACAGGTGCATATAAGATCACAAATAGACAAGATCAGTAGAGAAAATCTCCAAGACACATTATAATTAAAATTCTTAATGTAAAAAATGAAGAAAGAATTTTAAAACTGTGAGAGAGAAATGTCAGATCCCATTTAGAGGCAAACCAAAAAGAGCTACTCCTAATTTCTCAACTCAGACCCTAAAACCAAGGAGAGAATGGAATGAGATACGATAAGCTCTAAAAGAAAATAATTGCCAGCCACAATTACTATTGATAGCAAAATTCACTTTCAAAATTGATGAGGAATTAAACACTTATCATAACACAGACAAACAAAAATAATTTGTTACAAACAAGCCAGCACTACAAAGAATGCTCAAAGATATATGGCATACAGAGGAACACTTAAAGAAACACCAAAGCTCCCAAATATATGAAGATCACTAAAAGAGCAACCAACTAAATGAAAACCAAGACAAATTAAATATAGCAAACAAATCAAAATGGCAGGAAACTACAAAGATCAATTGTAACACTCAATGTAAATTGTCCCAACTACCCAACTAAAAAACGTAGATTTACAGAATGGATCATAAAGCAAGATCCAACTATATGCTATTTGCAAGAGACTTGTTTCATAGGCAAAGACACACACATGCTTAAAATAAAAGTATAGAAAAAATATTCTATGCAAATGGAGTTTGAAAAGCAGCAGAAGTAGCTATTCTCAAAACCAGCAAAGCAAATTTCAAGAAAAAATTAATCAGAAGAGGCAAAGAAGGCCACTGCATTCTGGTAAATGGGTCAATCCAACAAGAAAATGATAGTAAATATATATGCACCAAATATCAGTGAACCTAATTACTTAAAAAATCAAAGTGACATTAAATCCCAGGTTGAATCCAATAAAATAATACTAGGTGATTTCAAAACCACCTTATAACCAAGAGAAAAGTCATCTAAATGTAAAATCAATAAAGATATTACTGACTTATATGGTGCTGTAAATCAAATGGACCTAAGAGACATTCACAGAATATTTCATCTCTGAACAGCTGAATTTAACTTCTACTCAGCTATTCTAAAATAGGCCATATTCCAGGTCACAGTATAAATCTTATGAAATAAAATAGTTGATGTAATGCCATGTATTCTATCAGATCATAATAGAATAAAACTAAAAATCAACCACAAAGAAATGCTAGAAAGCACATAAATACATGAGGAGTGAATAATGAAGAATGAATAATAAAAGAAATGAGAAAAAATCAAGAAATTTTTATTAATAAATGAGAACTGTGATACAATATATCAAAATTTCTGTGACAATAAGAAAGCAGTTCTAAGAGGAAAATTTATAGCACTGAGTGCCTACATTAAAAAAGAGAGAGAGAGAGAGAGAGAGAGACCCCAAATAAATAAGTTATGCTCCACCTCAAGGTCTTAGAAAAGGAACAAACTAATTCTAAAAGTCAGCAGAAGATAGAAAATAATTAATATCACAGATGAAATTAATTATATGAATAATAAGAAAAGAATCCACAGAAACAATGCAACAAAGAATTATTTCTTCCAAAAGATAAATAACCTTAATAAACACTTAGCAAAACTGATCAAAAGAAAGAGAGAAGATCCAAATAAAAAAAAAATTACAGATATCACCACAGACACTTATGGAATCCAGAAAATCATCCAAAAAATAAAATCTATTTTGAAAATTTACCTTACAATAAACTAGAAAACAGAAGTCATTGACAATTTTCTAGACATATATGACCTGACTAATTTCAAACAGAAAGACATAGAAAACCAAAGCAGACTATACATTTAAACACAATTAAAATATTTTCAACAAATCCCAGGACCAGATGAATCCTCAGCTGAGTTCTTCCAGAACTTTAAAGAAAGAATAACACCAATTTTCTCTAATTATTCCATGAAATCAAAGGAAGGAAATGTACCCAAATACATCCTATGAAGACAGTGCAACCCTAATAACAAAAACAGACAAAGACACATCAAGGAAAAATAAAACTACAAACTAATATCCCCCAAAGAACATACATGCAAAACTCATCAATAAAATATTAGCAAAACATGTACAAAAACACATCAAGAAGATAATACATCCCAGTTGGTTCAACACGTGAAAACCAATAAATGTAATTCACAAAATAAATAGAACTAAGGAAAGAATTATGTGATTGAATCAATAGATTCAAAAAAGACTTAATAAAACCAGCCTCCATCCATAGTATAAATGATGGAGAAGCGGAGAATAGAAGGAACCCTTACCTCAACCTTGTAATGGTGATATATGACAAACCCTAAGTCAACCTCAAATTGAATGGAAAAAAAAAAAAACTCAAAGCATTGCCTCTAAATTTAGAAACAAGACAAGAATGTCCATTCTCCCCATTTCTCTTCAATACAATTCAGGAAACTCTAGTCAGATAAATCAGGCAGAGAAGAAATTTGATTGAAATTTGAAAATAAATCAAACTCTCGTTTTTCAGATATCATCTAAAAGACCCCAAAACTCTACCAGAATACTTCTAGATCAATAAATGGAATTGGCATACTATCAGCATACAGGATCAACACCCATAAGTCAACATCTTTCTTATACACCATCAGCAATTTTTCTGAGAAAGTAACCAGGAAAACCATACCTTTCCCAAGAAACTAAAAATAAAAGCAATAACAGCAGCAACAACAAAAACCTCAAGACACTTGGGAATTAATCTAATCAAGGAAGTAAATGATCTCTGTAATGAAAATGATTTTAAACAGTGAATAAACTGAAGAAAACCTTAGAAGACTGAAATACCTCCCATGTTTTGGATAAGCAAAATTAATCAAAATGGCCATACTACCAGAAGCAATGCATATGTTCAATGCAATCCCTATCAAAACACTAATAACATTCTTCACAGAACTACAAAAACAAAACAGTACTTATTTAATATGTAAAACTAAGTAACCCAGAATAGCCAAAGAAATCCTGAGCAAGAAGAGCGATGCAGGAGGCAGCATAACACCTGATCTCAAATCAGGTATCTCTGTATCTATAGAGCTATAGTAACAAAAATGACACGGTATGGGCATCAAAATAGACATGAAGACCATATTCAATGGAATAGAATAGGAGACCCAGAAATAAACCCACAGACTTACAGTCACATGATACTTGACAAATAGAGCCAGAAATGTATGTTGGAGAAAGACAGTCTTTTTAAAATGGTGCTGGGAAATCTGGATAGCCATATGTAAAAGAGATCCCTCTCTCTTATCATGCACAAAAGTCATATCAAGAAGAAACAAAGAGCCAGGGGTGACGGTGTACGCCTGTGATCCCAGTGTCTTGGGAGGCTGAGACAGGAGGACCAACCAGGAGTTCAAAGACAGCCTCAGCAAAATTGAGGTGCTAAAGAACCCAGTGAGACCCTGCCTCTAAATAAAATACACACACACAAAAAAAAATAGGGCTGGGGATGTGGCTCAGTTGTTGAGTGTCCCTGAGTTCAATCTTCCATACCAAAAAAAGTTTTTTTTTGTTTTTGTTTTTGTTTTTAAAGAAAGAAAGAAAGAAAAGTAAAAATAGGTCAAAGAGTTAGGAATTAGAATAGAAACTTTACAACTGCTAGAAGAAAACTTAGGGTCAATGTGCATGACATCAATGCAGTAAACAACTTCCCTAACAAGTTCAATTAATAAAACCAAGAATTAGTAAGTGGGATGGTATCGAATTGTAAAGCTTCTGCACAGCAAAGGAAATGATTGAGAACATGAAGAGAGAGCCAATGAAATAAAAGAAGATCTTTGCCTTCTGCTCCTCTGACAGGGATTAATATCCAGAATATATAAACAACTCAAAAAGCTTACCACCAAAAATGCAAATAGCCCAGTCAATAAATGGTCAAAGGAGCTAAACAGATCTTTCTCAAAAGAAGAAACTGAAATGACTAACAAATATAAAAATTTTCAATATCACTATCAATCAGGAAAACGCAAATCAAAATAACACTAAGATTTCATCTCACTCAACTCAGAGTGGCAACTGAGAACATCACAATAATAATTAACACTGGTGAGGATGTTGAAAAAAGGTATCCTGATATATTTTGGGTAGAACTGCAAATTAGTACACCCACTCTGGAAAGCAGTGTGGAGATATCTCACAAAATTAGGAATTGAATCACCATATGGTTCAACTATGCCACTCCTTGTTACTTACCCAAAAGAACTTAAATCAACATCCTATAGTGATACAGCTGCTTCAGTGCTCATACCAACATAATTCACAATAGGCAAATTATGGAATCAGCCCAATGCCGGTCAGTAGATGAATGGATAAAAAAATGTGGTATTTATGTACAATGGAGTTTTACTCCACCATAAAGAACAAAATTATAATATTTGCCCATAAATGGATGAAAATTGAGAACGTCATGCTACATGAAATAAGCCAGGACTGAGAAAATCATGGGACAAATGTTTTCCCTCATCTGTGGAACCTAGAGCAAAATACAGAAAAAAATGGTGAGGGCATCAGATATCATAAAGACCTAGAGAAGATTATTTATTGAGTAGAAGGAGGAGATCAAGGGAGAGAGAGGAGGATGGAAAAATGGAGAAACGTGGATTGGATGTAACAAGGTCACGTCATATGCATATATAAATATACCACAGGAACTTTCACCTTTATGCATATGTAGAAAACCCCAATCAAAGTAAATAAAGAAATGAATAAAAGGAAGATCAGTTCAGGAAGGAGAGTATGGGGGATAGAGAAGGGAAGGGTAAGGAGCGAGGCAGGGATTTAAATCAAATTGTATGCATGTAGCATTTTGTCAAAATGAACTCAACTACTATTTATATCTATAATGCTCTAATTAAATAAAAAGTTAAAAAAAAGCTACCATAAAAAAGGAGACCAAGGAAGATATAAAATATAAAAGACTAGTATTTGAAACAAGAGTTTAACGCAATGGCTAATACAGAAAATTCACTAGAAATATGAATGTATTCAATGATTAAATGAATCACCAAAAAAAAAAAAAATAGCTCTCGTTTACAGAGAATAAGTCAGTGCAAACTAGACTTTTTTAGAATTTCTGACAGCCCTTTTAGACTCTGATGTGGTTTTTACCTGATTTTAGACAGAATTTGGTGAACAATCTTCTGGTCTCATCATGTTCAACCTACAGAAATGTGGATTACATGACAGTATAATCATTAAATTCACAGGTGATCACATAAATTATAAGCAAGGAAAGAATGTATCAATGTCAAACTCTACAGAGGTCTCCAGCAATGCATCTGGGGGCTGGTCTTTTGCCCTGTTCTTTTCAACATTTTAATTAAATGCTGATGATTTCAGGTAGTTAATTACCAGATGCAACAGTAGTGTTAACTACCCTGAGTGCTAAGGTTACCCAAGATCCTCAAAGTGTGCTGTGATTTTAAAAGAAGAAATGGAACATTTTCTTAAAATTCTTTCAAGAAAAAAAAATAAATAAATTTCATAGGTATTCATAAGTATTGGCTTTTTAAAAATGTAAATAAATATTCATGAGCTAAAGTTGGGCCCCATACTATCCATTGTTTTATCTACTTCCATCTGATGTCTCAAAAAGAAGCACAAATGTAGGTGACACTCTGATACGTTTGTCCTTCTCACTAAAATATGATCTGCCCCAAGTCACTGTTTTCTGGCTTACACTGAGGATTTCTCTTTTTAAGGAACATGGTGTAGTGCATTCTTATAATTCTAAGTTGTCTCAGCTCTCATTTGGAATGCAAATTTTACTTTCTCATGCCAGAAGCAAGAGTCAGTCACAGTTTCTGGTCTGCTCAGGCTGGTAGCCAGAGATAACAACTAGGAGGAGTTTCTCCTACCTAGCAGCATGGATTCCTTTCTTTCCTAAAGTTTCTTTTACATGGATCATTCAGGAATTTTTCCAACAACTTGCGGTGACCAGCTCCTTATTCTTTTATATAGATCACTTGTTGCATTTCTTTCTCTCTCTCTACCTGACTCTTCATCCCTGCTTCCAGTGAACCAGGGATAAAGGACAGCTTATTCCAACTTCTCACACCCTCCTTACCTAGAATCTGTAAGTAAAGTCTTGGAATGTGTGTCTTATTTTGGCAATGTATTAAACATATGCTCTCTATCTACATACAGGGCCTGCCCCAGGATGGGTTTTCCCCAGGAAAATATTAACCATACCAGAGCAATGGTTAATATTATAAATTGAACAAAGATCAGAAAAGAACTATAAGGGAGTCGTCCAGTATGATCAAGTGTTCCCTATGGGAGACTTCTACCCTAAGGTCCTAGATCTAGGAATTCAGCAATCCTGCCAGGTAAGGAAGTAATCCATGGCACAAAGTAAGCACCCCTGTCTAATGCCCCTTGATCTCCCTAGCTGCTCAGTGCTAGAATCTGTTTAGCTAGGGACTCTCAAAACACATGGGAAAGTCACCTTCTCTTTCTTTCTATTAAAAAGGTTGGAAAGAAGCTTAATAAGTGAGCAACTTGCTTTCTTTTTTTTTTCTTCAGGTTATACCTTATTTTCTTTAAATTTTAAAATCTAGTTTTAAAACCCCAATCAGAGGTGCTCCCATCACAGGACAACCATCCTAAAATATTGACTTTCTTTAGCACCATTGCATATTATATTATCACATATCCTTTGGTTTTACTCATTTATTAATTCATTTCCTTACCACTGACCAAATACCACCTTTGCACTGGAAAGAGTTAAATTAATATGGACATACTGTCCTTCATGAGCACATATTGATAAGAATGGAAACATGGAAATAGGAATAGGTGAGTATGGTATATAATTGTGAGTTTAAAGGATAGAGATAAACATGGGGGATTATGGAAGAGAAAGAAGATTAAATTTTCTGGGGGAACTGCCCCAGATGGAACAGCAGAAGTTTCTGATATATGTTAAAACTCAATGGAGAGCTAACAATCAAAACAAATACAGATTAGATGTAGAAGTAAGGAGAAAAGACTTTAGGGATATATACAAATGTGTCTCATTCTCTCCAAGATGTAGGAAGCAAAAACCCTTGTTTCCTTTTACAGAAGGTGTTGAACTTGCAGGCTACGGACACAAAATCTTGGCCAGCACTCTCTCTAGTGGTGAACCAAAGAACTACCCCTCTGCATTTCCTAAACTGCATGAAAATGAATAAGAAGGTATATATGAAGACACCCAGTGCATGCATTTAATAATTGTCAAATCTGAGGAAGAATAAATATGTGAGTATTACAGAGATATATATCCAAGAAAGCAATTCCAACAGGAAAAAAAAAAACCCGTTAAATCTATGAGATCCTCCCTATTAGGGAGAAGTGGACCCAACCAAAGAACAAACTTGCGATGAAATTTAGGACCTGAAAATCCATAGAAAAGCAATGGGTACGGAACAGATGAGGTTTCATTTTGATTCCCAGCTAAATTACCAGCTATGGATGGGGACAAGTCCCTTTAGCAATCTGTATCTTTCCTCAGCTGATACATTTCGGTTGACCCTATGTCCCAATTTGAGTAGGACAATTTTGTCTTGTGTCAGTTATCCCATATGCCTAATAATAACATATTTCACTTCTAACACATCCCAGTTTGGTGATATATGATGTGGCACTCCAATTATGGGATTAAGTCTAGGAGAGTTAAATGGGCTAGGACAATGGAGGTGCAGCCAGCACTCAAATGCTCAGTACTCATTCAATGTGTCTTTAGCTAAAACTTTTTTTTTTTTTTCTGCTAGTGGCACCAATGACTCTGAGCAATGTCTCTCTGAGTTTCCAGTGAGTCATGTGATGTGAGACAATGGAGATAAACTGAGTTGTGTGTCTTCCCATAAAATTAATGGAGTTATTGTTATTCAGAAAAACTTGGGGTAAGTGCTCTCCCAAGTCACATGTTTCTTTGCATCTTCTGCTAGCTTTGAAATCCTTATATAAATTTTGATTTTTTTAAACAATTAATTGTAAGACATTGACATTTCCAATAAAATGTAAAAATGAAAAAGGAAACAAAACAAGGGTGGTATATGCTCTGTATTTGGGATTTGGGTGTAGCTGGTCATCTGCACAGCTGCACATTCAGTTCCTCAAAAACACAAACATAACCCACCCCAACATTGAATAATAAGCAAAGAGAGGAGTAAATTGCAGAGCATCACACAATGGGACCACTGCAGTCTCTGAAATGATGGAATTGCACTATATGAATTGACATGGAAAATAGCTCATAGCATATTATCAAGTGAAGAAAGCCACTACTGAGAAGCAGGTGCAACATTGTTATACATTTAGGTAAAAATTATAAAATATAGATGTATGCATGCTTATATGGATTCAAAATTTTTTTTAAAAGTTAAAAAAAAGTCTAAAATGTACATCAAAATATTAATAGTGGTTATCTCTTTGTGGCATGATTTCAAGGGATTTTCCTTCCAACTTTTATTATTGTTGTTAAACAATGAATATAATTTTTCTTAAGAACATAAAATGTATGACATATATTACATTGCAAGAGGAACGTATATTAAATTATAATTCAGAGTTTGGAATATTTGTTGCAGATGGTGAGAATAGGCATTGACATAAAACAGTTAATTATCCAGAATCTGCACACCACTGGCGCTTTCTTTTGTCACTATCTAAGCAATTCTGTAACTCCAATTCTCATTGCTATTCTCACCCCAGCAAGAAAAAGAAACAGCAGACCTTAAATGCTAATAACACAGTTACTTTGGAGTTTCAGTCTCCCATATGTTCCTCAATGGTCCTTGACCCTGGGAGACTGCGTCCTTTTGTATCCGGTCCCATTGAGTATACAATGCATTTAGTAGCTCACTTCTAGTGAATAGAATGGACTGTGTGATGTAGGGATTAGATCACAGAAAGCAGTGTGCCATCACCCTGTCTCTCTGTACCTCTTACTTTGGGGAAATTCAGTCACCATGCTAAAAAGTTATAGAGACAACTAGGAAGAGGCCCATGGAGTGAGGAACCAAAGTCTTCAGGGAGAAACCATGCTGTCAACAACTCAGATGACTGCAGCCCCAGTCATCTGCTTAAAGGATTCCCATAACAGACCCTGAGGTAGAACCACCCGATGAACCCCTCTGGGACACCAGACCCACAGAAACAGCAATGTCATCAAATACTTTAGGAGCATGTGACAGCCGCTCTCTGGCTGAAAATCTTGCCTGAAATGAGGACTTCAGAAGCACAGCTTCTTGTGATCTCTGAGTCCTAACTCTTCTTGGGTTTGGTTGGAACTTCCTGAAATTCCTAGGCAGAGTCTTATTGCTGTAGCTTGGATATGGTATGAATGTGTCCCCCAAGGGGTCACACATTGGAAATGTGATCCTCAGTGAGATGATTTTGAGAAGTAGTGAAGATTTTAGCAGGTGTAGTCTGGATTGGGAATGTAGCTCAATAGTTGAATGCTTGCCCAGCATGTGCAAGGCCTTGGGTTTGATCTCCAGCACTTCAAATGACAGGAAGGAAGGAAGAAAAGAAGAAAGAAAAGAAGGAAGGAAAGAAATAAAGTGGGAGGGAGAGAAGGAAGGAAGGAAGGAAGGGTGAGTGGGTCTGTAAGTCCATGTCCCTTTCCCAAAATGGGTGCTTAACTTGACTTCTATATACCTTACCACTGATTTATTTAAATGAATGAAGAAAAACAGAGAAGCTACCAGTGGAGAAAATTTTTCTATCACCACTTTCTAAAATTTTTGTATAATTCTCTTTTATACACTGTAATCATCAACCCCCTAATCATCCTGAGGGCAACTTTATTACATATAAGCCAGTTATTCTAAACTTCTGTGTACATAAGATTGACCTTTCTTAATTGTTGTATAAACTTGGAGAAAACAAAGTTCTTTTCTAAGTCTAAATTTCTTTTTTGTAATAAAGTGATGATTTTAATAAGAATTAATACCTTAGTTCTCATCTTGCTATAATTCAGAAAATAGACCAGACCATGTCTGAGTACACAGATTTATTTAGCTCACAATTTTGGAGGCTGAAAGTCCAACACAGGGCAGTCCCATCAGTTCAGCTTCTGGTGGGGGAGGACCTCTAACTCCATCACAACATGGCAGATGGCATCATGGCAGGAGTGTGTATGAGAGGAGAGAGCAGACACAGAGGAAGGTAGTGTGTAACAGGAATTCAAAGCCCAGGCTTACTCTTTTTTATATAACCCTCCCTCATAGGAACTAACCAGGGTTGCTCAAGAACTACTTTCATCTTAGGTCTACTCAGGATCCCCAGCCAGCAAACCACCTTCCTTTAGGCTGTGCCTTGTAAAGTTTTCACCCGCTCAGCGCCACCACACTGAGGACCAAGGGTCTAGCACATGCATCTTCAGGGGGGAACCCTCATATCACATCCAAACCATAGCAACCATTCTATAATGTTGTTGGAAGTGCTGACTGAAATAATCTACATGAAGCACTTTGTGTAATTTTCAACAAATGGAAAATAATAGTGTTCTTTGTTCTTACAAGATACAGGTGGGGTCTTGGAATGCATATTTTTAATAAGTAACTCAGGTGATCACAACCTAAATGGCCTTTAGGTCATTCTATGAGAAACACTGAATACAACTGAATCTTATTTGATTATACTGATTCTATTGATAGTAGGGTATTCTCCAGTTTGCTTCTATTTGACCTTTGCATCTGACTCACCAATAAATGTTCTGATTTTTTTTTTTTTGAATTTTCTCTTTTATTTATGATGTGTTGAATAGCTGACTCTGTCTAGCAGAGATTTTTTTTTTTTCCACATGGACAATTTGGTAATTGGACTCAGTAGGGCATGACCTAAGGCTCTGATCCATTTTCCCTCAAAAGCACTTCCTCTAAGGCTGGTCCATAATCCAAGTTTCTTTTCCACATCAACTCACATAACTGATAATTCAGTATGTAAAGCACACCCTTTCCTAGTTTAAGGGCCCAAAGATCATGGTGTCTTGCTGGAAATATTTGTGTTTTATTATTATATTTTAAAACTGATTGATAGGAAAAGCACACTTATTTTGGAAAGGACAGAGAGTGGATATAGGACTTATTCTTTGTCTGTAGAAATGACAGCAATGACATCAGAAACTGGACAAAATACATGAAACTGGTTTGAGGTCTTTGCAACAGAGATCTCATGGCTTTAATCCACACATGAAACATAACAAAACATAGAAACAAATAAAGACAAGTAAAATTTTTTTAAAAATTGCAAAACAGGGGACTTATATCCAATCATATTAATACTTAGATTTCATGTAAATGGGAAGATGATACATGTAAATGAGCTAAGTTTCCAATTAAAATGTAGAATTAGCACACTAGATTTAAATTAAATAATCAAATTATATGCTGTTTACATGGAATCTATTTTAAATACAAAGATATAAGTAGGTTAAAGGTAGAATGGTGGGATAAGATATAACCATTAAAAACCTGAAGTGACTATAATATTGTTCCATAATGTAAACTTGAAGATGAAGAGTATTATTAATAACAAAGAGAATTTTATAGTGATAAAGTATTATTGATTTCAAGGAGGTATAAGAATCCTAAAATTCGGGTAATAACAGAGACTGAAAATACATGAGTAAAAATGGATAAAACTAAAGCCACAGATTTTTTTTAATCAAGAATTTCAGCTGGAGACACAAAACAATCTTTACAATCTTTATTTTTTAAAAATAAATGACAGCAGAATGTGTTCCAATTCTTATTACATATATTCAGCACAATTTTCTTCATATATGTACTTTGGATAATGATGTGATGATATCACCAAGTCTAGTTTTTCAGTTATCCTAAAATAATAGGATAACTTGAAAACGCCATCAACCTACTTTTCCTAATTGATATTTATAGATTATCCCCAAATTGTCTAATGCATATGGTTTTTCCTTGCCATTCTTTTCATAACAAGGTCCATATGTTCTTCCATAAAATACCTCAACAAAAATTTTAAAACATTAATTCATGCAAAATCTACCTCTTAGAAACTAAATAAAAATATGTAACAATTTTAAATATTTGGCAGTAAATGAAAAACCTTAAAAATAACCCACAAATGAAAGAAATAATTTATAATGTCTTTTATCATTTATTATTAAAATAATAGAAAATAATACAATAAGATTATAAAAATAAATGTTATATTATCCAATGGATATTTATAATATTATGACAATATATAGGGTGATGCTAAAGTACAATTACAGAGAAATCTGTTGTTTCAAATTTTTTCATTAAAGAGGAGGCAGCTTTAAAACTAATAATTAGAGCTTAAACTTTAAGAAACAGTAAAAGAAGAGTTAATGATCTGCTTTTAAGGAGAAAGAATAATAGCAGTTAGACTAATCCTTCCTTAGATCTCTAAAGTTAGTAACAAAAACACAGCTTACCAATATCAAGTGGGAAGGAAATGAGATGCCGCTAAGAATCCTAATATTGAAAGTAACTTAATGGATAACTATAAAATTTTCTATGCCAATAAAGTCTTCAATTTCAGTGAAATGGAAACATTTGCTGAAAATGTACCACCAAAACTGTCTCAAGAAGAAATAGAAGATCCAATTAGCTCCATGCCTCCTAAAGAAAATTAACTTATCTTTCCACAAGGGAGACTCAAGGCCTACAGTGCTTCATTGGGGACTTGAAACAAGTCCTTAAAGATTACACAAATTATCTTGGAAAATAGAAAAGGAAATACTTTGCACACATTTTATTGTCACACAATATCTGTTGTGACAATAAATCTAAACAAAGACATTGCAAAAGTGTAAGACTCAGATTTCTCTAATTAACAGACACAGATCTCTTCAAGCATTAATAGATCATGGCTGGCAATATGTAAAATAGAGAGTGAACCATGATCAAGATAGAGTTATCCAAAGCATGCAAAACTGCTTTATCACTACAAGATAAGTCAATGAATCTCCTGATATTGACAGATAAAGAAGGCTGTCCCCTAAATCATCTCACTTAAGGCAGAAAATCAGTTGATCAAACCCACAACCCGTGAAACATCAAAGGTGACTTCTTCAAACTAATAAAAAACATCTGTGACAAATTTGCAGATACGATTATATTTAACAGTCAAATCATAATAAATATCAAATAATGATATCAAATGTTATATGCTTGATTGGAGTAGAAATAGAAAAATAAAGTGATTAGAAATTTGCAGCCCTTAAATGTAGATTATAAAACATTGCTGAAGCAAATTTAGAAAACTAATAATATAGAAATATATATTTTTTCTCCTTTTAAAGGGTCAATATTATCCTAACATAATTTTTTTTTCAAACTGGTCAACAAATTCAACATAGAATTAATCAGATTATAAGAAAGTTTTGTTCAGTAATTTGAAAGTTATATTTTCATATCCTAAACTTAGAAATGTCAGAAATGTTTCAGAAAATAACAAATCTATATTTGACATAAAACTTCAGTAATCAAGAGAGTGTGAATTTTTCATTAATATAAATAAAGAGATCAATGCAATAAATCATAGTTTCTACAAACACACTCCGTGTTACCATGTTAAATAATCTTAACAAAAGGCAGCAATCAGTTCAGTGATTAAAAAAAAAAAACTATTGTTAATAAATCAACTGAAACAATCAGAAAAATGAACGTATAAAAATATATATGTATATGTATGTATATATGTTAGGTAGTGATAAGTAAAATGATATATATTAATCTCAAAAACATTATTTTGAGCTAATAAATTCAGAACCAAACCAATATATATATTGCTAATGCCATTTATCTGGAATTAACTTATAAGCAAAACTTGTATCAGAATTTAAAACTTAATTTGGAGCAGCAGTTGCCTCTAGATCAGAGGTAGAGGCTGGAATTTCTTGGAAGGTGACAGAGGGGATCTTACAGGAATGCTAGAAATGTCCTCTTTTCCGATTAGGAGGAGAAATACATGAGTAAATGCATATGATAAAACATATTGCAATATACATTTCAATTGGTATTTAACCATATGGAACTGTATTAGTCTTCTAGGGCTGCCATAACAGAATGTCACAGACTGGATGGCTGAAACTACAAACTTTTTTTTTTTTCTTCACAGTTTCAGAAGCTGGAGTCTGGAGGAGAACCATTGGTGTCTGGTAAGACCTGTCTTTCTGGCCCTTTCTCTGAATGCACAGAGCAAAAGAGGGCTCTGCTGTCTTTTACTCTTTTTATAAGGACACCAGGGATATTGGATTAGGGCTCTACCTTTGTGACCTAATGGATTTTGACATACCAACTTAAAGGCTTCATCTCCACTGGGTGTCCAGGACTTCATGTATGAGTTTGTGGGAAGACATAACTGAATTCATATTAGTAACTTACGGACCTAAAAAGAAATATGACAAAGGCAAGATATATTCCTTAGCAAGTTTTATTTCTAGTGATATAAAGAAATTACAATATTCGAAGTCACATATTTACAAACAGGTACAGCAAAAATATTATGCAGTACTAATCAAAGGAAGCAGATGTAATTACTTGAAATTGAACACAATTGAGCTGTTTTCACTGCATTACCCTTCCTGGCAATAACACTTCAGTAAGGAAGAATCAAATGGTTTCCCTTCATATAAGGCTTTGATTTGGCCAGGTTAATGAAGAGCCACATCCATTTTCATAAATTCTAATTCTAACTAATCCATTTGTCTTTCTGACATGTTAAAATGATTTTTCAAGAATCTGCATCTATCACCTAACTTCACATATTATACTTGTAACAAATTACTGTTAATAAAATCACATTAAATTCCAGAGTCAGTGTTACACAAGAAATAAGCTGTTGAGTGCTGGACAAATTTGAGAAGCTCAAAATATTACTACTTATTTTTCTCCTTGTCCATGCAGATCACTATGTAGATTTGTGAGAAACTCTGTCTCAGGCTTCTCATCATGAGTATCTCCTATTTGCCTCGGGGAAAGGCAAGGTTCTTTCTTCTCTCCTTGTATGACACATGCATGGAGTATATCCTTAATTCTGAGCATAATGGTTGGTGCTGGAGTTAAGAGATGAAGGTGTGTTCTTTGCATGAGGAATTTAAACCAGCAAGAAACCATTGCAGGAAATGCTGTGGGTGTCAACAAGACCAGATCCTGAGACTGATGAGGAAAGCAGATGTGTGAGTTTCAGCTACTGGGTAACCTGAGGCTTATCTGGAAGACACTAAGCAAAGAATGCTCAGAGAATTCCAGTAACAAAGAAGGGCCTGGGATATTGAAATCTTGGAGGCAGCATGGCACATTTCTAAAATTCAGTAGATCTCTGTAACTGTTGCAGATGAGACTGGAATTCACAGGAGAAGACAGGACATGTTACAAGTGTTGCTAAGGATTTCCAACATTTATTATTTTAAACTTTCATGAGCTCAAGATAATTTTAAGCAGAATTTTATGATTATATTTCTCTCTCAGAAAATCTAGGGTACCCTCTATGTGGAAGTGAGTTAGAAGAGATAGAGTTGTAACCCCATTGTCATTGGGGAGCTGGTTTGCAAACAGACCAGCCACACAGTTCTTTGAAATTAATCTATTAGTGGAACCAGCTAATGAGCTAAGAGGAAAAGCTTAATTGGGGGATCATGGTTTCAGAGCTCTCAGTCCATGGATGCCAGCTCCATTCCTTGGAGCCTCAAATAACCATTAGTCTGGAGTGAGGCAGAACATCCTGGCAGAAGTATGTGGTGGAGGAAGGTGGCCCAGAACATGGCCACCAGGAAGCAGAAAGAGAACTCTCTATTCAATAAGAACAAAATATATACCCCAAAGGCACAGAGGCACAGACTCAGGGACCCACCTCTTCCAGCCACACCTTACCTGCCTACAATTACCACCCAGTTAGTCCCTATTGGTAGATTAACGCACTGATTAGATTAAGATTCTCATAAAACAATCATTTCACCTCTAAGCTTTCTAGCATTATCTTACACATGAGTTTTCGGGGAACATCTAATATCTAAACCATAACAACTTTAAAAACCTATCATCCACTGGTGGGGGTAAATAGGTGAATGGGTATTTAAAAATATCAGCCACATCCTGACCTTTCACACGCTTTCTCTATCTTCAATATCTTTAATGAGCAAAATAGTAGCACTTTCTCATCTTTATTAGGCATTTGGTAATTTCCAATGAGTATTTATGTTTATTTTACCATTTGAGCCTCAGGAAAGCTTCATTAAAGAGAAAAACATCCTAGGAAGATGCTGGGGTCCAGGTAGAGAAAATGACCTTCAACAGACCTAAGAGTGGCCAGGAACAGACCTGAAGCCAGTGGAGCAATATCTTGTTGTGTGTTTATTCGAGGTTCTGTGCCACTTCTCTTCTGAATTGTGCTTCAGCCTTACTACTGTCTCCCTTATTTCCTGTAAATCTTCACATCCTGATTGTTCACCCGGCACGGAGTCCTCCTGCCTTGCCTGTCCATTCCTTCCCATGAGTGTTCTGCTAACCGCCGCAGTCTGGCTGCAGCAAAATAACCCGGGGGGGGGGTTGATGAACAACGTGTGTAGATTGATACAGGCAGGAGTAGGAGCCAGTTTATTGTAGGACAGGAGTGGTATTTATACATTCCACACAGCTTATCTTAATTAGCATAAACGTAGATACAGCAGTCAACCAATAAGGAATCTCCACACTTAATGGCTCACTGGCATTACTTCACAAACCACTGCCCTCTGGCATTTTGCCAGGCGCCATCCAGACTTGTTTACAAACCCTAACAGCTAACCACTGTCTTTTTCACAGTAGGTGACTGTAGACCCTGACAATATTCTCAGACTTCGGATCCCTGTTTTTCTCACCAGCCTCTGATCCCGGGCACTCTCTTTCCTGGGGACTACCCTCTTTCTATCCCTGGACTTGAACTAAGAAGACTTTCGAGGTGTTGAGGATTTCCCCTCAAGATCAGTATTTCATTTTAACTCTAAGCACAGGTATTGAATGCACAAGGTCTACCATTTCTATTGCTTTCTTAAAGGACCTCAAGTGCAATTCCATTAGTTATCATCCTTGGCAGTGAAATTTATCATTGACTCATGTATTACTCTCTTTTAACATTTTAAAGTTAAGTTTAATGAATATGAAATAATGTGATGAACATCCATGAATCCACAAATCAAACCTGGTGTTGACAGTAAGTGTGTGGAGTCCTTTTCTATCTTTTTCATATGTAAGCCTCAAATAACCATTACTCCAAATTCTCTATCATTCCTTTCTCTTTATCACATAATATCCAACTATTTTCTAAAGAAATTAAAGCTGTTGCACATCCACCAGTAACACAGAAAGGATCCTGTGGATTTGAAACTTTCCAACATCTGATGTTGTTTGGATTTTTGACTTTTGCTAATTAAATGAGTATAAAATAGTAGCATACTGTGCTCTTAATCTGCATTTTCTTCATCATTAATCTGGTTGAATATCCTTCTGCAGTTTGTAAATTGCATGCTTTGTGTTTTCAGACAACCCTCTTTGATTGTCCTCATTTCTATTGGGTGTTATGTTTTTCTTATTAACTTGTACAAGTTACTTATATTTTCTTTAGTGAACATATGAGACATCTTGTGTCTCAGCTTGAATTGATCTATGTGAGTAAATATGGAGTAGTGTGGCCAATGCTAGTTTTGGAGACAGGCTGACTTAAACAATCCCACGGTTGGCAGTTATCCAAGGAGTGGCACATGGCCATTGAGCATCTCTTGGCTTCAGCTCTTTTATAAATGAAGTGGTCCTGGCATCACAACACTGCTAATAATTAGGAATCAAAGAATACTGTTGATCTCTTCTTACTTGCCTGGCCCAATGGCAAGACCTAGATTAGATATAGAGGACACTTTCTCCAACGTTACCACCAGCACAGAGTAGGGGAGAGTGAACTGAATGAACAGTTATCTTGAAGTTTAATAGTGATGTGATCCATAGTCCCAAGAGCTGCAGAAGCTCTTATGTGTGCCCCTCACAACCTAAATGAACACTGTTAGGAAAGGCTGGCTCCCCAGCCATTCATTTATGCATTGATCCATTTATCAAATACATAATGAATACCAACCTGGCCAGTGCCAAGTACTTGGCTAAGCATTATATTTTTGTAGATTAATTCGTATGACTTAAGTGGATTTTTCACTTTGCAGAGAGAAAAATATAAGGAGTTAAAAAGCATGAAGGTTTTCACCTGCAGGGACTGTGTTTGTACAGGATGTACTGCTCCTGCTTTAGGCTTCAGACACATCTTTTGTTTCCAGGTGCATTATTACTACTAAGTTATCTGCTCTCTAATTCCTGTAGCAGATTACATTTTTGTTCTCAACTCTGTACTTCTCCTGAAATGGAACTATGCATACGGGTTAACCTTACTGCCTCACCCGATGACATTGGATTGGGTCCTGTGACTGACATGTGTTGGCCAACAAGATGTGTGATAAGTGCTTTATCTGCTACCACATTTGGCAGCTCAGTCCCCCTGGAATTTCTGTGCATGGCCCAAAAAAAGGGAATGTCCCTGCTTTTTGGGTGCCAGAACGAAGAGCCACAGGGAGCATTGCTGGACAGTTCTTCTGTCCAACAACAACACGTTGGCAGCAGACCCTGAAACTTGATGGACTCCTGCTTGTTCAAATATCAGCTCCTCCAGAAAGTGTGTGTCCCACCTGTTTGGGTATCTGCACACTCTCCCTGCAGACTGTGCGCTGAAGTCTGGGACCCAGTAGTTTCATTTTTCTACCATTGTTCAGCAGCCAACGTTTGATTCAATGGAAGCTCCCTTTGCAGGGTCATTGAATGAGTACATGAGTGAGCAGGGTGGGATGCCCAGAAGAGAGGAGTTGGATTCTCATGGATAAAATTTCTAATGTCATTTTACATATTTGTGTTCTTAATTATTTAGTTTCATTGATGATTTAGTGTTTGCTGGAAAAAAGAAATGTGGACTATGCTGACCTGAGTAACATAAGCATCTGCAAAGCAGAATTTGTTCTAAAATGTGCACAGTCAAGTCAGGCATGGTAGCACATCCTGTAATCCCAGTGACACTCACCTATGATCCCAGAGCCTTGGGAGCCTGAGAGAAGGATTACAAGTTTGGAGTCAGCCTTGGAAAATTAGCAAGATCCTCAACAACATAGCAAAGCTCTGTATCAAAAACAAAACAAAAAAAAAATGGGGATGTTGCTTAGTGGGAGAGTATTCTTGTATTCAATCCCTAGTTAAAAAAAAGTACCCTCAAAAGCATTTTGGTCATCTTAGCAATGATTTTTTTTTTAAATAATTTTCCTCTTTGATTACTCACCCACACTTTGATTTGACATTTATATAGTGACTCTTATTTGAACACTGTAACGCAAGTTTCTCATTTTATACTTGAGTTAACTAAGTATTCATAAGGGAAAAACATTTGTCTTATTCAAGGGTAATGACTCATGACGTGCAGTTAATGATCTCTGGGGAACTTCCTGGAAACAAAATCAGCTGTTGATTATCTGAAAGACCTCGTTCTTATCCTTCTAGTTTTGACATTGACAAAAGAAAGTGTATTCTACCCTGAGATTAAACAGTGCCTTTGGACAGGTGTATGAGTGTGTGTATCTGTGTCTCTGAAGATATATGACAGTGTGCACGCCTGTGTGTGAACCTATGTGCATGTCTTTTTGTGCACCTATGTGTGTCTGTGTGTTTGCTTCTGTGTGCGTGTACCTGTGTGTCCCAAGACCCAGAAATTTTATTCTGCTGAATAAAAAGATCTTCACCAATATTTATTCATGTGTACTAGTGAAATTTGAACTGTCTTTTGAAGTTAACAAAGTATTTTGAAATTCATTATTTTATGCTGTAGGCACAGGTATCTAATCCTTTTCATTTCAGAAAAGGTAACTGAAATAAATATAATTACTAATACAAAAGGAGAGACTTCAGTGTGCCCGGCTCTGATTGAAGTGGGTCATGGATATTTAACTCAGTTAACTCCCATACCCACCATATTTCCTAGACTTTATTGATATCTATGAGTGCTATTATGTCAATATCCTTACTGACAACATCACCGACATTTACCATTTGAAGAACCTAAAATACAGTTGAGTACAACCTTCCCAAGAACCACTCACTTCACTGGGAATTGTATAGGTTTGGAACCAGGTACTTGGGTCCTGAGTCAGACTTTGAACTACTGCATGATATTGATACTATCTGTAGATAATGGTCCAATATTGCCCAATCTGTAAGTAGAAGATCAA
Source organism: Marmota marmota marmota (assembly GCF_001458135.2). Classification (NCBI taxonomy): domain Eukaryota; kingdom Metazoa; phylum Chordata; class Mammalia; order Rodentia; family Sciuridae; genus Marmota; species Marmota marmota. The sequence continues at coordinate 7,588,888 of NW_026000108.1, forward strand.
ACTTCAATCTCTGACTCGATTCTGGCACTTTACTAATTCTTTTTTAGCCTCATATCCCTGGTTGCAATTGTAGTTTACAAAGCACATGTATTATAATTCCTTTATTTATAGACTACAGTCGGGGGGTGGGGAAGTTAAGTTACCTTGCTCCATTTCTAGGTAGATAACCAGGACTCAAAATCAGAGTGTATAAAGAAGCAACCCAGGGTTAGGCCAGCTGCTAGAAGAAGACCTGAGACTGAAACCTGAGTGAGACTCTAGGCTTTTAGGCTGCCATGACATCTGTGGTCTATGTAAGCACACTCTGAGTTCATCCTATTCTAAGTGAGCTGTGCCTGCAGGTGTCTTTTCAAGTTGGGGCTGCTATGATAAAGTACCATAGATGGGGTGGTTTATAAGCAAGAGTAACTTATTTCTAAGGGTTATAGGGGCTGGAAGTCCGCATCAGGATACCAGCATATTTGGATTCTCATTAGGGCCCTCCTACAAAATTCAGATGGCTATCTTCTAATTCTATAGTCACCTATAAGGAAGGAAAGAGAGCTGGCTGGCTCCTGGGCCTCCTTGTAGATGGCACTAGTCCCACCTACCAGGGCTTTAATCTTATGGCCTACTTATCTCCCAAAGATGCCAACTCTGAATACTATCACATTAGGGTGAGATTTTCAAAATATGAATTTTGAAGGGACAAAGATATTCAGTATATTGTAACCAACACAATGATTTCTGAGTTCAACCTAGTAAAGTGATAGATAAATTCAGGCAACCCAGAATTTCTCCACAAACAGGCCAGGATCCTGGCCCCACTTTCCGTGCTGAGAGGAAATATCGTGGGAACAGACAAAATGCAAGATTATTGTAATATTTGGAGATTTTTAGGTGATAGTGGCACTTGAAGCTTCTGCATTAGTCCGCTTTCCATCACTATAATGAAATAAATGATATCATTAACTTATGAAGAGAAAAGGTTTATTTTGCTCAGAATTTTGTAGGTTCCAGGGCCAGATTTGGGTTTCAGTGCTTTGGATCTCTACTGGAGCAGCACCTCATGGAGCAAGTATGTAGTAAAGCAAACTGCTCACTTCTCAAACCAGGAACCAAAGCCAGAGAGAAATAAAAAGACCAGAAGCCCTGCAATTTCCTTCAAGATCTTATTCCCATGACATACGACATCCCAGTAGGACACTTCTACTAAAATATCCACCACCTCCTTTAGCACCATCCTGGAGACCAAGTCTTTAACACAAAGGCCTTTAGAGGTCATTCAGTATGTAAATTATAGCAATCCCATGGGCCAACGAGTTGGTATCACAAAGTAAATAGAAACAACAGCATTTGTGGTGCTAGTGGCCAAAGAGATTGCTGGAACCCTCTCATCTCTCTCTGAGCTGAGGCCATTAATTCAGGAAAACAACTGAGGAGGGGTGATGGGGGATGAAGAAAAGACAAATAGACACACATAGAGAGAAATAGGTGGACACAGGTGAGACACTGTTCTCTGGTGGAGAAGCAGTGACCCTGAGCTAGCTCAGCACATTTATTATATAGGTTTTTTCAAAGGGTTATTTGAAAAGTTTAAATAAAACTTTAGTTTAAAGTTTTATTTAAAACTAAAGTTTTAGCAAATCAGGGAATGTGTCTGAAGGACGCCAGACTGGTGAGACATTAGGGTTATTTTTTTTAATACCTTTATTTTATTTACTTATTTTTCTGTGGTGCTAATGATCAAACCCAGAACCTCGCACGTGATAGATGAGCACTCTACCGCTGAGCCACAAACCCAGTCCCAGGATTACGTTGTTATGTTCAGAATTCTCTATTCCAGGGAGTTGGTGCCTGAGATCAAGGTCCCAACTCATATAACTGAGCCTTTGCCCAGAGTTTTCTCAGGCCGATGTCACCATAGCAAGTGGGCCATCTTGACCTGCACCTTGGCTCAGGCAGTTCCCAACACAAAGGCAGCCACGTAAGAGTCAGAAAGACTCAAACCACTTCTCTCCACAGGAGATTAAGGCCCATATAGGGAGCTGGGGGCTTCCTTGTTGGTATTTACTGAGAAAGGTTTTCATAGGTACTGTTTAATTAAAGACATTTTATCAGTCTCATGGGTTTTTGACTCTCTTAAATTATCCCAACTCCAATATCAGACAAAACATAGCTCTCTTTTGCACTAATATCATAAGTTGATCCATTTCACATGCAAATTATCTACAGTTAATACTGTGTCAAGCTGTGCTCCGGTGGAGTCATCTCAAGAGCAAGGCCTGTTGCATAGCCTCACTGAAGTCGCACAGATAATTTTGGGATAATTTAAATTGCCGAGTGCCATTCCTCCTTTCCTTTTCAGTAAGTTCCTTTTATTTTGCTAGCCATCCCATCATTCCAAGTACAATTCAAAACCTAGATTGTTTATTGCCTGACTTCTTCCAGAGGCTTTCTCCTCAGTTCCTTACAAAACAATAGCATTAGATATTACCATTTCCCTTTTAGAATTTCCAAATTCCCTTTTTGATTCCCCAACGCTGGAGAATTTTAGATACTTGCCTGAGGTCACATGGTGAATGTGTAGCAGAATCTGATGGTAATGTAGGGGGTTTTAATTCCAACCTGAAACTCACCTGCTACACGCCATTGCATGGTGATAAAAGAAGATGCACCCAGTTCTTCAAAAAAGCAGTAAAATGCCTGGGCATACAAAGATCCTCCTACATACAAGGATGTAAAGGAATGCATATTCTTCGCTATTGTATGCATGTTATTTTGGAGCTGACTCTGCTAAAGCCTCCCTCATATTTGCCTCCTATTCACCATAGAATAAAATGAAGCCCACAGTCGTCAGCTTTCACTTCTGGCATTTGTCTTTGTCTTCCATCGCATCTGCTACCCTTTTCATGTACTCACTCTACCTTCCATCACACAGGACTGGCAATCCCAAACCACAACCATCCTCTCTGCCGATTCTGCATAGATTGCACTGTTTTTAAAGAAAAGGAAGGTAACAAAACACCATGTCCTGGAAGGCCCCTTTCCATTCCCAAATGACAAGCCACCTTAAGGGATTAAGGAGGATGAGTCTGTGCAGGAATGTTCAGATACAGATTGTCTTAATGAGCTCTGTATTCTGGAGTTAGGGTAAGTCAGTGGTATCGATAGAAAGTTGCTTTCTCGCATGTACTCCAGGACAACTGCTCCTTAAGGTATCGCTCATCCAAGGAACAAAACAAACTAAGAGAATTTTGATTGTCAATGGTTCTGAGGCCTAACCCTTCTCCCTGCAGTGGGCCAGAGCCCTTTGGTGAGGGAAGTACTATTTCAGGTGGCTATCACTGGCATCTTGAGGCTAAAGGTGCTATGTTTTGGTGAGGCGTGGGAGGCATTGTGTAGAACAGAGGTGTACCCGCCCAGCCTAGCACAACTGGACTTTCTGGTGAAGCACCTTTCTGGCTCATTGAGACTGGATCTTTTGGTGAAGCACCTGACCATCCCATAGCCCCTGGATCTCCTCTGTAAGCATTTCTAAATATACCTCACCCCTTGTACCTTCTCTAGGTGTCTTCTTTGGTCTCTTTGCAACCTAGCTCACTGCTCTAGCCCAACTTTTTCTCTCAAGTGCCATGCCATTCTTCTTCTGATGCCTGGTGAAAACCTCCTGCTCATCGCTACTCAGATCATAAGCCAACTGACTATAGATAAAGTTCTAAGCTTCACTCTGTGATGAAAATAACATTATGCATCTGATGGGGTCTAGATAGGGTTAGCAACTCATCATATTTCAATGACCAAGGATTTTCCCAGTTTGCAATCTTATAGTGCTAAAAGTAGGATAGTCCTGGGTAAACAGTTGGTCATCCACAATCTACAGAAACAAAATGACTCTTCCATGACCACTTATCACCCCCCAGGTATTTAGATATTTCCTCCTCTGGGTTCTCTGGTTCTTACCTCTACATTTATCTTATTATTCTATTTGCTTAGGAATTTCTATCTCCCAAATGATGGTGGCCTAGGGAAGGCATTCTTAACATTTGTTTTGCTTATCCCTGAGCTTGGCTCTGAGCCTGGATATAGGAAGGGCTCTTTGTAGGCTTGCATGTTGAATCTGGAGGAAAGAGAGTTCATTCCTCTGAATGGTGGACACTCAGGAACTTAACGATGGCATTTTTAGTAAGATAGGAGAATTCAGTTCCTTGCAAATATTGAAGAGCCACTTCCTGAACCCTGATGAGCTCCATTCTTTTGGGCCCTTGAGATGTCTAATACAGTGAATTGGGACAAGATCAGTCCAGACAGTTACATAAAAGGGATATCTCTGCAAGGGACATACAGAGAAAAGACTGTCAAGAAATGTAGTAGAATAGAAAATAGAGGTAGGAGAGGTTGTAGAACAAGAATGCTACAATTAGTGCCTTTTTCTTTGTTTAAATATAAGATTATTATAGCAAGGATACAATGATTCTCAAAAGAGAACCAGCTAAATCCACACAGGAAAATGACAACTTGCTCAGAAGATCTTACATTCAATTTCAGAAAGTGGTCAAAATTAGGTTCAATTCCAAATTTATATAAAGTGCTACAGAAAACTGGCATACACGTAATGCACCTGCATTTATATCATGAGGTGGAGGTGATCTTAATATCAAACCCTGCAAAGACTTTACTAGAATGATGCACAACCTCCTGTGTTTATAGCAGTGCCTTTCACAAAACCATGTTATGAACTCAGCCTAGGTGCCGTCAAGAGATGAGGAGATAAAGAAAATGATGTGTGTGTGCATGTGTGTGTGTGTGTGTGTGTATTCATGTTGGGTTTGATTCAATCATGAAGAAGAATAAAATTATGTTATTTTCAGGAAAATGGTTGAAACTTGAAAGCATTTTGTCAAGAGAAATAAGCCAGACTCAGAGTGAAAGTTCATATATTTTCTTTCATAAGTGGAAGCTACAGAGGAAAAAAATGGACAGACCTCATGAAAATAAAAGAAAAACTAATTCAGCAAAGGAAGTAGATCCCTGGGAGGGAAGAGAGAAATGAAAGGGGAGAAGAATATAGACCAGATTGTTTGTCACAGGAAAGTCACTGTTATGTATAATTATAATTCAACAATAAAATTTACTTTAAAAAGATAATAAGTGGAAATTATCTAGCATTCTTAGGAGCATAGTTGTAAAAATTTTATGCAACATTAGAAAATGAATCCCATGGCACAGGAACAAAATAAGGACTGATTTGCTTGTATATCAAGAATGCTGTCCGATTTAATATTAGAAAACCCTTTAAAGTAATTCCACTTCTCAGTCCATTAAAGAATAAGCACAATAAATTCACATCAATTGATTCAGGAAATAGATTCATCAATTCAGAAAACTTGTAGAATACATAAATTCTTTAGAAAAAATATTTAGATAGGTATCTGAATAATTATAGATTTAAGGAGAGTATTTTAAAAATGACACAGATACACAAATTAAAGGTCATGAACTATACATCAAAGACACTAGAAAATAGTGAAAGGCAGGGTCATAATCTGGATCATTGTACTTTAAATGTGTGTATTCCACCCAGGGATAGGGTTCCAGTTCATGCAAACCTGCACTGTGGTTCTGCCTTAGCACCAGCTCACAGAGGTAAAAGCACAGGCTTATTTTACCTCTTAGGACATAAAGGATTGGGTCTGTATAATTTTGCTTCAGGTGCCCAATTGCCAAAAAATGGTCAGATGTCCACCACATAGCCTTTTACCTTTGGACCACTGGAAATTATTCTCTCTTTTAGGTCTAGGGTTATAGCCTGAGTTCAGAGAAGAGAAAAGGCTTCTTCAGAGCATGACTTCAGCAATAACCATCTTAAAAGCTCCATGGTTCTCAACAAGTGTGGGTTTTCCCTTCCAAAGCATTTGAAAATGAGGAAGGGTGTTTTCTTTTTAAATTTACTGTGGGACCTTACTAGAACTTGATGGTAGAACAAGATAAGTAAAAGAGTATGTGGACCAGTCACGTAGCAAGAATACTGAACCTCTTCTTCCACTGTGGGTAGCTGTCACTGCAGGGGGAGAGTCACATTCTATGTGGGACCATGGGCAGGCTACTGGGCCTTTGGGGAGTTTTGAAAACAAACTTATATATATATATACTGTGCAAGAAAGGAGAATAGACTGATGTAGAAATATGTCAACCTAGAATCTGGTCCACTACTCTTAAATTTCCTGAAGATTATAGGGTTCTCTGAGACTGACCAGACCTCAGGGCTCTACACCTAAGAAAACCCTGTATTGGTGGTACTTAATCTATACCTAGGTTTGGGGAAAATATTTCCCTTATCAGAATACATTAACATCTTCATGCACTCTGTTTTGAATAGTATTTTCCTCTGAGTGTATGTGTGCTTTTAAACAAAATACTCTTTACATATTATTTAGCTACGGTTTTATTTAACTACATGCTGTGTTGATGTACACTTTATAGCACAAACCTTCATTTTATTTGTAATTATGGCTAATATTAATGACCACATTATTTTCTCTAAATTATACATATATATATATTATACATAAATACACACATGTATACAAACATACATCTAAACCCTCCTTCATGTCTATGATTCTTTATCTTAGGGTTTAAGCTTTCCATGGTTCATGTTATTATTTAAAAATCTTAAAGTAACTAAAACTCTGAGTTTTAACCTCCAGTGCTATTTCCCCTACAGAAACAATCAAAAGTCATAATAATGTTTGCATAGTGCTTGATGGATCATGGAACACTTTCAAATCTTACATAAAATAAATTTAGTGTTAGCAATAATAGAAGAGAATTTTATAGAAATCAAATCTCTTAAGCAGAACAAATCAGAGCCAGGCTGTGACCCCAATCCTTGTGCTACCATAGCCCATGGTCACCACTGCATGACAACAGATTCTTCTGAATGCTAGTTTGGGAATATAATATCTCCTTCCTATGAGCACTGATTTAAAGATTTAAACTTGAGGAAGTAAAACAAAACAAAGCACCTCATAATTAGATAAGAATAATGGTTATTTCTCTCCTTCCCATTTACACTCCTATACTTGTTGGAGGACATACATCCAATGAGAAATGTGAAAATGTAACTAGGAGCTGTGCAGATAACACTGTAAGATGATGACAGGGAGCTGTGGACACGTTGGTGTGTTTTGTAAGCAGATTCAGTTAGATGGTTTCCTGATTTGAACAGCACACAGGAGCAAGGCCTTGGGAATAATGTGGTAGCCACGTTAATCTAATTTCAAATACAATAATTTCCAGACTCCTCAACAAAATAGTCTGTAGTTCATAGTGGGCATACATTAAATGTGGTTCCGATATAAACAACAGGGCTGCTGGTGGCTTTTCCATGTCAAAAGAGTGTATCTGGAGACTTATTGCTGAGGTCTGGTCTGGCTTGTAATCCTAAAGGTCTGATGTCTTCACTGACTTATTATACTTATAAATATTGGCCTTTTATTTATTTTTTTACAGAACTTCTATGAATAAAATATTGTCACAAATAAAATGAGATAAATCGATAAATCATATACCTTATTTATTTATTCTCATATTATTTATCAATATTTTAAGTCAATTAAGTAGTTATCAACATTTTTTGCATGCAAATCAATTTTAATATATTTGATTTTTAAAAATTCAGAAAGGTGATCATACAAGTGTGTGTATATATAGTTATTATTATCATGACTATTATTATTTAAGCAAGAATAATACACTTACCTGCAGAAAATTGACTTGCCAAATATGACTCATATGTGCACGCAAGAACTAGAATTCAAATGCACTTTCAGAACTGTAAATATCCCCCTGCCATCTCCTCTTTAGGCCTGGGCATGTTGGCCTGTTCCAATGACTGGACTCATTCTGTCCCTGGGGCTCACCCCTGTGGTTGGCTCATAAAGCCCGTCTGTGGGGCTGGCCAATATTGCTGTGCTTTATTTTCTCAAAGCCCTTAAGTAGCATCTCTGGTCCTTTCAAAGTAGAAGATATAAACAAAATAAAGTAAGACTTTCTCAAAGTTTCACTTTTAACAGGATTAAATTCTGTTTCCTGGTATATTGTAATCATGAAATAACTATGATATTAAAAAAATGTTTTTGTCTTTTAAAATAAAGGTCTGGTCAATGAAATTTATGATGTTACTGTGGTCTGTAGAAGCAAGGTATTAACTATATAAATATTTTCACAAATATATAAAGAAAGCTAAGTTAGTTTTAAGAAATTTCTGTTACGGGATTATCTCTAATTTCTTTATAATAATGCTATCTCCTATCAATTAACAACAAAGTAAAAAACAAATGTACAGAGTGTAAGTTAGCAGATGTCAAAGCTTGGCTGAAAACAGTCTCAACAGTCCCAGTTTCCCTAGGTTCTGTCATTACAGTGTGACTTTCAGATTGTGTTCTGATATCACAATCACATTTTCTGATTGTAAAAACTTTCTTATTTACATGACAGTATTAGATGTGATCAAATTATACATCACAGAATTCTACAGAGACATCTGATTTTTTTGGAGCGTTATCACATAAATGAGTTTGCCACCCACAGAACTAGATATTAAAGATCTCCCACAGCTTTGGAGTTACAGAATGCAACATGGTTTTTAAAGTTCAGATTGTCCTAGAAAAGCAATCAGATAAGATCATCCACATATGTATAAGTTGAGAAGGTGAAAGTGTAAAGATACCCACAGATTTTTATCATGAAAAAACTTTGTGGAAAAGAACTCTCAAGACAGTTTTTTCTTTTTTCTTTTTTTGGCAATTGGTAGGACTTCAAAGTATAAGAATAATGAAGCTGGCAGTTTTATTATAGTATATTGTTATAATTATTTTGTATTATTTTTCATTTTAGGTCACTTATAAGTCATAATTATAGATTGCATTTTACCATTGTTATGTGGGTATAAGAGAAGACATGATAAGGATACTCTCCATTGCTCTCTGTAGCTTCAGGCATCTACTGGGGATCTGAAGCAACTTAGGATTTTGGTGGACATATACTAGATTGTTATGGACAGTGCCTATACCCAATACGCTATTCAGAAATGAGCTATTGAGTCTGTATTTGGTTCCAAGTGCTGCAAAATGCAAAACTTTAATCTCAAGTCATTGTCATGGTCTAGTGTATGACTGTGGGGACACATCCAGTGACAATGTAGAAAGTTCAAGCACTGTGACAGAAGCACTTGTTATGCCACCCTGTGCAAATTCAGAGGAGAAAATGATATAAGTCATTAAGTGAGATAGCTTGAAGGGAAGTGGGAAGGGCGGGGGCTAGAACCAGGAAAGCCAGATACAGGGTGTGGGATCAGCTAATGCAAATATGATAAGTCATTGGACAGAGGCCCTGGAAGTGGGCACGGCCCTGTGGAAGCAGATTTGCTGAGTTCTAGATAACTTGAGTAACAGATTTTCGTGCCAGGTAAAATAAGGGCCAATTAGCGGGAAAGAGTACTTTTGTGTAACTTCATAAATAAGAAAGACGCTTTTTAAAAGAGGGAGAAAATTGTGGGGAAGTGCAGCTGAATTTGAGACCATAGATTTCTAGTGGCTTGACTAGATCCAGATAGACTCCTTCAGTGAGAAATGACCAGCGGGAAGGCTTGTGGGTCTCCCCTCCACTTGACTTCCTATGGTACCCTCTTTTCAGGTTATGGCTGTCTGAATTAAACCTGTTACTGGGAAGGTCAGAAATCCTTCCTCTACAGCCTCGGGCAGGCAGTGCTCAGCAAGTAAATTTGCTGTGAATTTGGATGTTTAAAGAGTATGGTCATGGTGCTGTCTTGCTCTCTTGGGCCAACTTGGTTTGAAGGGTTATCTCATAGTAAGTATAAAAAGTGCCCTCAATGTCTCAAAAATGCCCTGGATTAGTCATGTCTGCCATTAACAGTATCATCATCATCTTAGTGATGCCTGTAAGGTTCATCTTACATATTCTCTAAAGCTGTAAATTCTGTTCACATGCTTTACCTATGGTGACCTTCACAACAGCCCAGTGGGCAGGTGGAGGCAGAAGACTGCTGTTTTCCAGAGCGCGATCAGCAGGTTGGTAAGGCAAGGTGGTGGGAATCCTTGTCATTTGGATACACAATTGTAAGATTTTCCCACTATGTGTGATTGTTAGGTTGACTTGATAGTCTCATGGTTTTTTGACTTTCTGATCTGATGGCAAGAAAACATTCTCTCTCTCTCTCTCTCTCTCTCTCTCTCTCTCTCTCTCTCACACACACACACACACACACACACACACACCTCCAAACCAGTGGAAGGTTATCTGTGCTGCAAGGCAAATTTTAACAGGAACCTTTGAAGGGACCCACCCATGATTCATAAATTCACATTTTTGTGCCAGATGTTTCCGAAGTTTCCTCTTGCTTACAAAGCCCTCTTCCTTTTTGTCAGCCTGAGACTCAAGTCAGCAATTCTGCTGCACCCCTTCTGCCTGAGCAGGGCAATAGGAAATTTAAAAAACAAACCAAAACAAGCCCTCAAAGAGGCATCCCATTCAAAAGGAAATCCTTTGAAAGTGAACACATTTTGTAGGCCAGAAACAAAACTTTGACCCAACCCAACACGGAAAATCATAGCTGGCACACAGAGAGATTGCCTTTCTAGCCTGCAGAACACATGGCCAGCATTTACCACGTAACTGCCACTCTGTAGCATAAGGGAAACCAAAACCAGTGTGAGCTCTGCTTCTCATATCAGATCTTCAGATGCTGAAAAGCACGTGTCCCCCATTACAGCTCCAGGTTCTCTAGGATGAAGCTGCATTCTCAAACATGTGTATATAGTACCTCTTAAGGAGAATTGCAGTTTGCTTGCCCTGGAGAAGTATCTATTTGAGTTTCATCCCAGGTTGAACTAAGAAAATCTGAGATCATTTCCTACTTCGAAAGAGCCAAGAGCTGTTTGATTTACAGCATTTCCTCTCACTAAATCTCAATTTCCTCAACTAGTGCTTGGCAGTGATTTTTTGATAGAGACACATAGAGGATGTGTGAGGCTTTGCTGACCTTTTCTCTGTAGCAACTACTCAGCCAGTAGCTAAGATCATACTTTAATAAATCAAAAGTAGCTAGAGACCATACACACAAAAATGAAAGTGGTAGGATCTAATAAAACTTTATTCATTTAAAAGGTGTCAGGTTGTATTTTGTCTGTGGAATATAGTTTTCCAAACCTATTTAAGGGGGAAATGTTATGCACCAAGTTTTTTTAAAGAATTACATTGCAGTTGTCTAATGTTAAAAATGACAACTAACAGCTTTTTTTTTTTCCGAATTCTATACTCTTAATTCTACCAGCTCTTATTTTTTATGTTTTAATTAGTGTGTTATAATTATTCATTGTAGTGGGGTTCTTTGTGACATTATGTCATGTATATAATGTAATTTACTCCAATACATTCACTATTACTTCTGTTTTATCAAATCTGGTGTGGGCATGGGGAGCCATGACAAAATGGAACACCATAGCCAATACTGACATTTTGTATCTGCAACAAATTTTTGTTTCCTATTATCTTAATACCTTTTAGAGAAAAGGTAAGGAACAAAGGATATTAAGTTATTAAGGTAACAAAATCAGGAACAAATCTGAACTCTATTTATTGTCAGTTTTTCCTACACGTGTTCCTTTAAAAATGTTGCTTAAAAATAGCCCTTTTAGTGAGATTCACAACAGACATTTAAAGAATCTTGCTGCTTAGGCCAAAGGTCCAAGCAACAGCTGTGGGTCTTTGTTTGAATAACAATAATAATGAGGAATCAGCTTCAGAGGCATTATTATTTTCAGCTTGACCTCTTGTGCTTGCATTCCGTGTCCTTCCTTGCCTGCCTCCGGGAGCAAGTCACTAGACCTGCCCCTTCGTGCCTCTGAATTGGCATATTGTTCTTTGGCGCTTGCCCTCCTGGCTTCAGTGTTTCAATTGCTTTTTAAAATGCTCTTACACATCTCATTTCCCCCCAAGTACCTTTAGATTATTAACGCAAAAGAACAATTACTGAAATGCACTGTAATACAGGAGGCTGGAGTGGAAACACGCTGAGCTTGCATCAAGGTTGCCAATTCAAGGTCTGGCTGCAAGGTGGCTCACCTGAGGGTCTCACACACACCACCTCACCTGGGCCAAGCAGGCTGCTCTTCTGTGAAATGCAAAAAAGGAATGATCCTTGCTACCTCTGTGGACTTCCTGAGTGAATAGACCAGACAAGGGTTATGAAAACAAGACACTGTGAAGTTGCAGGCTTTTTTCTCTTGGTTATAATTATGAATAAAATAACAATGACAGCTGCAGTTCAAACAACAGTGTGTGTGGGCCATGAAGTACACTAAGCATTGCACATAAATTAGTTAATATTCATAATAAATGTGTGGAGTAATTACTTTTCTTCCCATTTGGAGATTAAAACACTAAGAAGCCCAGTGGTAAGGTAATATGCCTGAATCTAAGGTTCAATAAACTGGAGACAAGGATGAAATATCCGACTCCATAGTCGTTCCTCTTAATCAAAATAGTGCCTGGAGGGAAGATGCAATTCTACCTCCTCTTTATGGCTTCGTGGAGTCTGTTAAGTTTAAAGTTTAAATATATATATATGGATAGATAGATAGATAGATAGTTTTCTCTGCTTTATAACAGTTTTATAATCATGAACACTATTCACAAAGGAATATTTTGTGGTCTTTATGTTTATTTGTGCTCTTACCGAACATTGACAAATCATACTTGTATGCATTTGTAGAATGCAAAATGATGTACTGTTACATGTGTCTGCTGTGGAATGACAGAATCAAGCTTACTGACGTCTCTGCTACCCTAAGACCTTCCCATTTATTCCTCCTAACTAAGTGATGTACCCTCTCGTCAACATCTCCCCACTGCCAACCTCCCCAGCCTCTGGTACCCGCTGTTCCTCTTTCATCCTCTGTATGTTTGAGTGCCTTAGGTTCTACATATAAGTAGCAACATTATATCTGCCTTCTGTACCTGGACTATTTTACTTACCCTGTTGTCTTCCGGTTTTGTTTTTGTGTTAAAAATGTAATTTCCCTCATTCTTAATGAAAGAATAGTATTCTATTGCAGGCAGGTATCACCTTTTCTCCTCTCTCTCTCTCTCTCTCTCTCTCTCTCTGTAACCTTATTTCCAAAGTGTCTGAAGAAGAACAGCTCAAGACCACTCAGTGGCTGTTCCTATCCACTCAGTGGCCTGAGCAGTGGGAGCTGCAGAGCAGTCTTCAGTGGCTGGCTGGGCACTCCAGTCTTCAGTAGGAAACTGCTGGATAGGCACAGAGGGCACCTGCATGCCTTCAGACCTGTCTTCTACCTCTGGTTGAGTAGCAGTGAGCTACTCAGGAGCTGGAGCAGTCCATTTACCCTGAAATTCCTTCGTGGTCACAGTGTTTTCTTCAGGATCTCTGTTGAAGAAGAGCTCAGGTATGACATCCCACGGGTGATGATGGGAAATGGGGCCACACAAAGGCAGAACGTCTTGGCCACATCAGACCCACAGAATGAGCTCCCTGGTTGTTGCATGGAATGGCAATGTCCACATGGTGCAGAGGAGATTCTGTGTCACACAGAGCAATGGTAGGCAGGTTGACATGAGATGCTTCCGTAAGTGGCTGGTGGTCACCCTGGGATCAGGAACCACCAGAAGATGTGGCTCTGGGAAGGCTGCCTGGATCTGGTTAGTGAAGGTTCCAGGAATGAAGCAGCTGGCAATAGGAGTGGCTCTGGGGCAGCAGCAACTTCGCACAGCCCGCTGGCCAGTATTCCTGGAGGATATGACACGGACATCAGCAGAGTTTTCAATGGCAACAATGGCACGAGCTGCCAGCAGAAGCTTCGCCCATCTCCTCTTCAGATCTGTGATGTAGAGGCCATCACTTTTGCTTTTGTAGATACATTGTTCCACCTGGAAATCAAGGTTGGTGCCACCAAAGTGGGTTCCTGCTGCAAGGAATTTGAGGACATCCTCCTCCTTCGTTTGCAGGACATTAAGGGCTCCAGACATTGTGACAGTTTCCCTTCAAGATGGGAATAGGGAAAAATGCATTATGGATCCCTCCCTAAGGCAGTGTGGGAAAACCCATGTTTTGGAGCTTTGTCTCTTTTGCTCAATACTGGTTACCTGTGGGTTTTTTGTTTTTTTTTTTACTTTTATTCATTCATTGGTTCATGGGTAAAGGTTGATTCTCTAACTTGATCATTGTAAATAATGCTACTACAATAAATATGTGAGTGCAGATATGCCTTTGATATATTGATCTCACATACTTTGGGTATATCCGCAGAAGTGGGATTGCTAGATATCAAGGTAAACACAATGATTAGCTTTTTGAGGAATCTCCATTGTGTTTTCCATAATCACTACAATAATTTGCATCCCCCTCTATGGTTTATCACAGTTATGGGCTCACATATCCTGAGAAGTTGCATCTTATTGTGGATCTGATTTGTGGTTTTCTAATAATTAGTGACATTGAGCATTGTTTCATGTATCTGTTGGTCATTTATATGTCATTTCTTGATAACTGGCTACTTGGATCCTCTGCCTTTTTGTGTGTGTGTGTTTTTTTTTTAACTTTTTTACAAGATTGTATTTGTCTTTTCATTGCTGTGTTGATTTCATTATACTAAAATTGTGACTTATAATGACTTTGCAAATTTACTGTTTCACACTTATAGATCAGGAATAGATTCATGAATATATCAGTTTCATATTACTATTGTAACAAATTATCATCTGCCCATTTCTTAATAGATTGATTAGTTCCCTTGCTACTGAGTTGTTTGAGTTCCTATATACTTTGTATATTAACCCTTATCAGATGTATGGCTTGCACATATTTTTCATAGTTCTGTAAGTTGTCTTTTTACCCTGTTGTTTCCCTTACTGTGCAAAAATGTTTCAGCTTGTTTTAATTACATTTGTTGATTTTGCTTTTGTTACCTGTTTATAGAGGCAATTCTCCCCGCAAATTATTAACCAGACAAATGTGTTATAGATTTCTTCATGTATTTTTTAAAAGAATTTTTGAAGTTTCTGGCCTTATGTTTATGTTTTTAATATAGTTTGAGTTGATTTTTATACAAGGTGTTAGACAAGGGCCCGATTTCATTCTTTGACATGTGGATATCCAGTTTTTGTTGACAGACTCTTATCTTCATGTTGTATATTCTTGGCACCTCTGTTGGAAATTGACATACTGGAAAGGCATGGGTTTGTTTGGAGGCAATCTAGTTGCTCCATTTACTGTTGTCATTGTTTTTATTAATCAGTATCATTCTTCTTAAATTAGTGCAGCTTGAAATCAGGCAGTGGGGTGTTTTAAGCTTTGTCCCGTTTGCTCAACATTTCCTTAGTTATCTGCGTTTTTTTTTTTTTTTAACTTTGTTCTATACAGATTTCATGATGCTTTTCTCAATATCTGAGAAAAATGACATTGAAATATTGGTAGGGACTGCATGGACTCTCTCTGCCTCACTTTGGGTAGTGAGTACATTTTACAATATTTTTTCAATCCATGACCAAAGAGTACCTTTGTATTTACTTGTGTCTTTCCACTGTCATTTATTTGGAGTCATTTCTTGCTATCGTGTTTTGTATTTTTTCCTTGACCAGTTCTTTATTCAGCAGCATGCTACTTTCCATGTATTTGTGGATTTTCTATGATTTCTCTTGTAATTGATTTCTACTTTCCTGCTGCTGTGGTGAGAAAAGGGAGTTAAGTGCTGGGGATAGAGTACAGTTGGTAGAGTACTTGCCTAGCATGCACAAGGCCCTGGGTCCAATCCCCAAACACACACACACACACACACACACACACACACGCACACATACACGAGAAAGTTAATATGATTTGAATCCTCTTCAATATGCTCAGACTCATTTTGTGGCCTGACATATGATCTATTCTGGAGGGTTTTCTGTGTGCACTTGAGAAAAATGTGCAAGTATGAATTAAGTCCAATGTTTCCTCAATAATTTTATGTCTGGAGGTTTTTTTCCCACTGTTGAAACTGGGGTATTACAGTCCCCTGCTGTCATTGTAGTGCAAACTTGTTTCGCTTCAAAATTCCTTAATATTTCCTTTATATTTTTTAGGTTTGCCCATGTTGCATGCATATGTGTTTATAATTGTTAGGTCTTTTGGATGAATTCATCTCTTCATCATTGTGTAATGACTTTCTTTGTTTCTTTTTTATGGTATTTGACCTAAAGTCTATTTTATTTCATGCAAATATGGCTATCCAAGCTCTCTCTCATTTATTTCAATTTTTATGGACTATTCCTTTTCATTCCTTAACTTTCAGTCTCCAGGTGTTCTTAAAAGTGAGACACATCTCTTGTAGGCAGCATGTATCTCCCTCTCCTCCTCCTCCCACTCCTGACTCTCCTTCTCCCCTGCCTCCCCCCTGTCCTCCCTCTCCCACTCCTTCTCATCTTCTTCTCC
Organism: Marmota marmota marmota; assembly: GCF_001458135.2. NCBI lineage: Eukaryota > Metazoa > Chordata > Mammalia > Rodentia > Sciuridae > Marmota > Marmota marmota. Next base: position 7,605,380 of record NW_026000108.1, read on the forward strand.
TTTTCCTCTTTCTTCTCCTCCTTCTTTCTATACCTTTTTCTTACTTAATCAATCTATGTCTTTTTATTGGAAAATCAAATCAATTTACATTCAAAGTAATTATTGACATGTAGAGGTTTATTACAGTCATTTGTGATATTTGTTCTTGTTATTTTATATATACGTATATATGTGCACATATGTCTATATAATTTGTGTAAATACAGAGGGAATATATATACATATTTATAGATAAGTATATGTATATATGATTTGAAAATATAATTTGTTTCTTTTTTTCTCTGTTACCATCTTCCTTTGTAGTTTTTTTTTTTTTTTTTTTTCCCCTGACAATGGTGTCCTGTGAGTCCTTCCCATTTATGCTTTCTTTTCTTATGGTGATTGCAGCTTTTGGACAAAGTAATTTTGGTGAGTACTTTTTTTTTTTTTTCTCCTCGGCACACTGAGCATATCGTTGCATTCTTTCTTTGTCTGCTGAGTTTCCATTAGGAAATCTGCCCACAGTCTTATTGCATCTCCTTTATATGTGAAAAGTGTCTTCTATGTCACCATTTCAAATTTTTTTTATTTCTTTATTTTTGAGCATTTGATTATTATGTGCTCTGATGAACTCCTCCTTGAATTAAATTGAATAGAAAGCTTATTTATTTGTTTATTTATTTTGTATCTGAGTGTTGGCATCTTCTGACAGATTTGAGAAGTTTTTGGCCCTTAACTTTCTGAATGTGTTTTCTGTCGCTTTTTATGTTTTTTCCTTCTGAAACACTTATTATATAAAAATATTGGGTCCCTTAGTTATGTCCCATAATTTCCATGGGGTTTCTTTTTTATCTTTCCTCTTCTTCTTCTTATTTTTTTTTTAATCTCTGACTGGATAACCATAAAAGTTCTGTCTTCATGTACACAGTTTATTTTGTCTGCTAGATTCAGCCTGCTATGGAAGCTTCTATAGACCTTACGTTCAATCTGCCAATCACTTTCTGTAGAATGAACATTTAACGAAGTTAATTTTCCCAGTACACAAACTAAGGATGTGGTCTTTCCAGTTTTTGTGTCATCTTCAATTTATTTAATCAATGTTTTATATTTTTCATTGTTGAGATTATTTACTTCCTTGATTAAATTTCCAACTCATTTAAGATGTTAAAACCAGAGTGGAATAATTCAAGAAAAATAAAATCATGGGCAAAACTCATTCGCATAGGTGGAAAATTGTGAATATTCATATATATATATATATATATATATATGAAAAGAAGTAACATTTATACATATACATGGTTCAAAATTGGAAAGTGAAATAATTATGCCACATTAATATATTAAAAGAGAAATCCCTCATGGGTGAAAATAGCATACTTAAAACAATCAACATTCATCGGTGATTGTAATAATCACACAGCATTGTGAATATAAATAGATATTTTTCTGAACTCAATTAAGATAATTTTTTTAATTCTAAAGGAAATACACTAAAAGTTGATACTTGGAAACATTGTATTTTATTTCTAAAGTCAAAAGAAAATTTAAAAATATCCAAAATCTATTATAATTTTATTCAATATTGTATTAGCTTTACTATATAATGAAATAAGATAGAAAAATTAAATACATAGGAAACACAAATGAAACTACAAAACTTGTGTGTGTGTGTGTGTGTGTACAGTTGTTTTCATCGAAAGAGAAGTTATTTTGACCTATCCTGATTCAATCATATCGAAGTTCTGTAATGAGACACCAAATCCACTTTGGAAAATTACTGTTGACTTTGAGAAAGTAAGCTGCCCTAAGGTGGAGGGCCTATCACAGGGGCCACATGCAAGGAGCCAAGTCAGTCTCTATTTGCTGAGCATGGTCCTTGGCCAACAGCCTACAAAGTGGCTAAGAGAACAGAGCCCTGGCCAGTATCTTGACTGGCAAAGACTAGCAAGAAGCTGAAACAAAGAATCCAGCTGAGAAGTCTCAACTGCAGGCCACATTGTGAGGTACTACATATTTGTGTTACTGGTTCAAGCCCTTAAATGTCTGCTAATGTGTCACACACCAATGGGAAAGTAAAGCAGAGGACAGTCCTTCCATAGTCATAGGGGAAAAAGGAAAGAGTACAGGCCTGTGGGGATCCCATTTTATATTTGGTGGTTTCTATTTAAGCTTGTTTGGGAGTGGGTATCTAGTGTTCCAAGTAGTGAACTGGCCTTGTTTCTGGGGACACTCTTAATTGTTCCCAAAAGACCTAGGGCATAGACAAGTGAGTTAAAAAAGGGAATGTGACATTCAGGGAAGTTAATTTTCTTTATCAAAAGCCTATGGTTCTTATCAAAATCTGTGCTTATATCTAGACTTTGTGACTCTCTCCCAACAAGTTTTAATATTAATTAATGCATTCTTGAAAAATCACAAATATCTAAAGAAAAACACATTAAATACATTTTATCCATATAAATATTTTTATCCATCAAAAATATTTCATATGCAAGTATTCTGTAGACCTACATAATCAAGTCAAGTGTTTGCTTTTCTGTTTTTAATTAGTATGCATAACTTTGTATATTTTCATTAACACTTTCTAGAGATACAATAAAGACTTTGAGTTGAATTGAAACACAGAATAATAGAAACTGAAGCAGGCATAGAGGGGTGATGAATATTCATTAGTCTTCAAAATGCCTTTATTAGCAGTGATTCTTTCTCATTCTGTATTTGATTGATGATTTCAATTTACTGCTGGTACAGTAAGGGCCTCAAGGTATTGACTTGACAGAGCACACCAACTAAGGTCACCAGAGTACTTTGGCCTCTGAATTATTGTTAAACTTTAAAAAACAGATGTAGAGTTTGATCATAAATATTATTTGTTTTCCTTGGTCTTCTGATATTTTGTGAAGTTCAGGCACATCAGACAAATTGTTCTTTAATGATTCCCTTATATACAAAAGTTGACTTCCCATAGTAGGGGCAGAAATATGAATATATGGAAAAAACAAACAAAACACAAGTAAAGAAAATTTGGGTCAGTCTAGGACTCCTCTTGTACTTCATAAAGTATAATTTACTGCATTTTTAGCTTAAAAAGACTAGACAGGACATACATTGATTTCCTTTTCTTATTTTTTTGACGAATAAGTAAATATAATTATTTACATAGACACAAAGGACAATGTGCAATGTGGAGAGAAGAAGAAGAGGAGGGAGAAACCACACAGCTCAGTGCCTGTGTAATATTCCAAAAGGGGTTCCATAGCTTTGTCACGGTCTAAGCAATGAATACACTCGAGCACATTCAGTTGGTTTTAAAAGACCTTCGAGCAAAGCGCTGGTTGCATCCCTGTGTCTATATGCTTTCATTCCTCCATGAATATTTCAGAGATCCTTAGGGATATTCTCTTTTAGACACTGGGGACTAATTCATACTGATTTGTCATTTCTAATGCATTTGAATTATGTTGAGTGTACACAGAAAGAGAACTGACGCAAAGGAACTTTGAGACACTCAGTGAGTTTTGTATCAGTTTGAAAAGCAGGTGTTCTAAACCCCTGCTTTAGGGAAGGCAATGTTCAAGGGAGCAAAATTGAGTAAATTGAGGATGGTTATCAGCTAGATTATCAAAGGGAACTCTTTCCAAAATGAAATGCGTTAGCTATGTGTTAATTCCAGGCTCCCTCAGAAGAAATAAGATTTAAGGATTCATGTTCTAAAATTACACATAGTCCAAAGTATGGCTTATCCTTTTACTTTGAAATAAACTTCTGATTTGGTCAGTTGTCCTGCAAGGTAGACTTTCATTTAACTCTTCTGCCATCTGACTTACTTATGAGTTCTTAGGCATGAAAGGAGAGTCTCTGTGACTGGGGGTGGGGATAAAGATTCATTTAATAAATTCTTTCGACAATAAATGATTACTATTTGGCTTCACTTAGAAATGGTTCACTTAGATACATGTATTGTGTTATAATAAGACAAAAAGCATGTCTCAGATATAATACAGTGTATAGTTTCCCTATGAATATAAAATAAAGGTACCCTATGAATATAAAATAAAGGTGTTTCCAATTTGCCATTTTTCTTGAGAGCAGGACCACATCATACATACTTTGTCTGAAATTTGGTAGTAACCTAAAAAAAAATGTGATTCTCATACTCCAGTTTTATTTTCTCAAAATGGTACATAATTGATTTCCCAAGGTTCATTATGGATTTAAAGAAAAAAAATGGTTTAATAACTGAAAGTAATCCTGGAATAATGCTTGACATGCCTGGGTCTCCGGGATATTTCTTTTTTCCATCATTTTTTGCCTACTCTCTAGCAGGTGTATTTTCAAGAAATCTTTGGAATTTTGAATTTTAATTCAAGGAATTTTTGAATCCTAATTTCATCAAACTTTGCATCTATTTTTGATGACTTATGGAAATCCTTGGATTTATTTATGTCCAAATGCTTTATGTTGTGCTAACATTATCTGAAATCCACATTGTAAGTGTGTAACACTGCCATCCATCACTGCACGCATTGCTGAGCACAAATGTTGACTCATTAGGCAAGCAATTGTGCTCCTACTTGACATTTCTTCTGGGATCCTTACACACACCTCAACTTTACAAGTTAAACCTCAATCTCCCACCCTCTTAAAAGATTAATAATTTTCAAATGTACAGCAGATCTACAAGGGGAAATGCGGGGAGTTACAAAAATTCCTATTTTAGAACAGAGATTGTGTTGAGACAATTTTGAAATGTCACAAAAGAAGATCAGCTGTTTTTGTTGATAGCATCCATGTGAAAATTTGGCATCTGCATATTTTTCTAGTTAAAGAAATAATCCTAGAGTACTAATTTAGTCTAATGATATCAACATCATTTAGCTTTATAAACACAGAAAACTGAGCTAAGGTCCATTTCCTATTTCTGAGATGTAATATACAGATTGAAAGGCAATATTCACTCAAGTTTAGAAAAAGAGTTCAAACAAATTTAAAGCATGCAGACACAGGCACAAGGGTTCTTTTCCCTGAATAGAAATTTTAATTTAATTACAAATGCTATCCATATGAATTTTCTATCTACATTTAGAAAAGCACTGAGCTTGTTCTTTTTCTTCTGTAATACTTCTCCATCTCATCTGCATTAAGTTATTTTCTAAACCAAACCCTCTTGCAATTATTTGTTTATAAATCTTTGTCTCCCACAGAAATATGTTGAAGATAGCAAATATATCCCATTTGTTTCTATATCCCTAAGATCTATTCCAATGACTCTCCAGCATTATGTGAATACAATGTGTGTTGAATTTATTGGATTGCTTTCTCTTTTCTAAACCTCAAAATTATTTCATTTTACTCAAATACCAAAATACTCTTTCTCCTCTGTTAATTTCAAGGGATTTAGATTCAGCAACTGCAAAGATTGCACTTAATCATATAATACACATTGTCTCTTAGCTCTTTTATTAATTACTCAGTTGATTAATCTGTTTATTCATATATTTATTCACTCATCCAATAGTTGGATGATGAGTTAGGCATTTTAAAGTTATTATTTTAAGGACAAGTGATGCATCTCCCATACAAATGTTTTAATTCCCCCAAATTCTAGTCTAGCACTTAGCATACACACAAGTTGTATACCCTTGGATGTGTTATTTAATGTTTCTGCCTCAGTTCCCACTGTTTTTAAATAGATATAAAGTAGCCCATTGCATTTGCACTGAGGGTGAAATGAATGACACGTGCAGATGATTGTAGCCAAAGAATAAGTGCTTTAGCTGTTCTTGTTATGTTAGCTGACCGATATTTTTGTGCACACTTGCCAGATACACACAGTGTATCACTGGAGATAAAGGACCTTTTAAAAAAATAATATTTATTTTTTAGTTGTAGTTGGACACAATACCTTTATTATATTTATTTTTATGTGGTGCTGAGGAGTGAACTCAGGGCCTCACATATGCTAGACAAGTGCTCTACCACTGGGCCACAACCCCAGCCAGAGAGAAAGGATCTTAACAGTAGGAAACTTACAAACATTTTCTTCCGTGTCCAAAGTTCATAGGACATGATTTCTTTTTTCATCAGGAAATAATTCAAAAGATAAAAATAAAACTTTATAAAATATGGTGATATCTTAAAACACAATTGTAATGTCTATGAGTCAATAATTCAACAAATTACCCTTCTTGCTTAAAAACATTAAGCTATGGGCTCACTGTGATGTTATAATCTCAAGATTATAACATTTAATGTTTACCCTTCAGATTTTCTTAGGTAGAGAAGATGGCAAATACAAGTCCACCTGGGCAAGTTTGCTTTAATTCTGCTAAACTTAAGTTTGGAACTCACTGTCACAAGTGACTTTCTTTGAAAATATTTTATTATTAGTGCATTATACTTATACATTACACTGGAGTTCACTTTAACATACTCATACATGCATTGAATATAATTTGCCCCATTTCAGCCCTACTATTTCCTTTTCCCATCCCCTTCCCCCTCCCCGTCCCTCTTTCTCTACTCTAGTAGTTTTCCTTCTATTTATTTACTATTTTTAATTGGTGGTTTATAGATAAACATGAAGGTAGAATTAATATATATGTGTGTGTATATATGTATGTACATATATGTATATGTTTATATGTATTATAATTGGGTCAGTTTCATTTGGCAGTTTCTCCTTTTTACCGTTTCTTCCTACCTCTCTCTTGCTTCTTCTGATCCACTGATCTTCCCCATGAATTTTCTCTTCAAGGGTAAAAATAGCTAATTCAAATTTCAGGATTCTTCATTCGAACCACAACAAAATACTCTTAGGCACTTTTCTAATAATTTATGCTTATTTTATTTGTGTACGTATTTCCTATCTTAAAAAAAAAATCTTTCTATAATATAATTGGTCAAATGCAGGGTGATGAATTAGTCTACAAGTTCAGTCCCAGGTCTGAGGTATGCAGCTTTCTCACTGTGTTCACTCTGAGCAAGTTGTGAGGCTTCTGTCAACCTTGATTTGCTCATTTGAAATGGTGATGTGCAGAAAGATAGAAACTGAGTGAAGTGACTCACACAGTCTTTGTTGCAGTGTCTAGCTGCTCTGTGAAGGTCATTGCCCACCCCATGCTTTCTTCTTCTCACAGCTGTAATTTATCTATTCAAAATTGCAGTGTGACTGTTGTAATTTTTATGAGAATTCTCAACTTTTCTTTTGTCCATAGAAGCTTGGTGATTGGTGTCATTGACAGTCAGCCTTTACTAAAAATCCAGGGAACATGGGAAGTCCCTGAAAAACATTTAATTCTATCTTTCTTCCAGAACCTTAATCGTCATTGTAATAACTTGCAGCCTGATCACACATGTTCTTGTTTAACATCTCTGTTTTCTAGAAACTTCCTCTTTCCATAGACCTTCATTTTAATTTTCTCCATTCTGCTGAGTCCTGAAATTTCTCTCCTGGAGTTTTTATCCACTAGTTTCAGCCAGGTAATGGGTTTGGGTTTGTTTTTCAAGCTCCAGCCCTTGGTTGGATCCAGTAACTGGCCTGCCACCCCCATCATTCCATCACTTTTCAGAGGAAGATTAAGGCTTTCGTGTGTAGAAGGGAGCAGTACAAACCTCTTGAGTAGTGTGGAATAAGTAAATAAAACACATGATAGGTGTGTAGGGAAGGGAACAATAAATAATAAGAAAAATATCCAGAGGCTGATTCATAATGGGATAGGGAGAGGGAGCATGGGAGGAATAGATGAACTCTAGATAGGGCAGAGTTGTTGGAGGAGAAGGGAAGGGGCATGGGGTTAGAAATGATGGTGGAATGTGATGGACATTATTATCCAAAGTACAGGTATGAAGACAAGAATTGGTGTGAATATACTATGTATACAACCAGAGATATGAAAAACTGTGCTCTGTACGTGAAATAAGAATCATAATGCATTCTACTGTCATATATAAAAAATTAATACTATATAAAAAATAAAAATAAAAAGTTAAAAAGAAAAGAAAAATAGTCAAAAGATATAGAAAGCTTTCTGGCTAGGAATATTAAAGTTACACAGGGAAAACATAAGAAAATTCATATTGAAAGAGCACTAAAGGATTGAAGAAGGTTTTGGACAAGTGAATATTCCGAGCAATTGGAACAGCAAATACAGGGCCCTTCAAATATAATCATAGCAAATGTCTCTCTCCTCAAATAAGAACCAATAAATACTAACAACTATTTTTTATATCACTTATTTGAATTTAAACTAATGGTCTCCAATTTTTGTTCCAGAAAAAAAAATATGTATCTATCTTTCCACTATAACAGAACAGGAAACTAGAAACAATATTATAATAAGGAAAGCAAGGTTCATAGTTAGAACTTGACTCCGCAGTGCTCCTAAGCATTAGCTTGCATTCCCAAACTCACCAAGCTATTGCAACCTAGCCCACCCACACACTTTCTTGCAACCGATATTTTTGGGTAGTATTCACCTGTCAAAGAAATCAAAACATTTTAGTTAAAAATATCCTCTATCTTCTAAAGTGGCAGAAAACAAAAGAACAACCAGTAGAAGAGCTACTTGCTTGTTTCTTACTCTGAGAAGTTCCACCTTGTGATTAACTGTAGGTGCACTTCACTGACTTGCCTCCCCTCTCAGAGACACACATCCGCCTGATCATCATGAGCAAACCCAAAGCAAGTATTGAGTATTGACAAAGGATACTGTTATTTATTTCATCTCCTTGTTCTTTGTGTTTTCTGTGTTTTGCAGATCAAATTTTTCAATATTTCCCTGAAGAATTTAAGGCTGTTTGAGGATATCTAATAAGAGATATCTAAATAAAATGTAGTGTTTTTTAACCATGAGTGATGTATCATATAGGACTCAAACCATGCTACAACTCCTGGGAGAGGGCATTTTCTCTAAGACTTTACCAGTTTGCTGCATATCAACAGAAAATGCAGCCAGCAGCCTAACTCCCAAGGGAGAGGGGAGGCTAGAGAGAGAGAGGGGAAGGGACAGAGCCTGAACTCTCAGGAAACGCACATTCACAGTAAGAATTCTTGAATTGCTCCACCTTGGAATATCAACATTTGTTACCATGACCAGTTAGGTATAAAAAGCAAACTTATAGGTACTTTCTCTCTTGGAGGTTTGTAGTTTCTAGTTCATACTTTTCAAAATTGCTGTTGCAGTTATACTGTTGGTTGTCCACCTGGAATTGAGATGCCTGACCATTCAGAAGTCTCAGAGAGTTGAATAAAACGTAAATGAACATTGTAAAAATAAATAAATCAATACTCAGACTGAAATGTTAGTTTAGTGGAGATTGTTTTGTCTCTGAGTCAATGCAGCCAATTTTACATAAGTGTGGCATTAATTTACAACTCTGATTAAGGTTTCCTAGCTGCACATTGTGGTACATGTCTAGGATCTCAGTGACTTCAGGGGGTACACCAGATGGATTATAAATTCCAAGTCATCCTGGGTAAGTTAGCAAGTCCCTGTCTCAAAAAAAAAAAAAATAGATGGGGATATAGCTTGGGGGTGGGAAGACTGTGGGTTTAAACCCCAGTACGAAAAAAAAAAAAGGTTAAGGTTTTCTGAAAATTTGATTATTTCACAAATATCAATGTGAAAAGAGCTCACTTATGTCCTGTAGGTGTGATACTTTCACCTGCACATGGCACAGAGCTACATGTTGATTTTCTTTTTCTCTTTCTTTAATTTTTTCTCTGTTTTTTAAACAACATATTGAAGTACACCTGATATTAGAAAAGGGAAGAAAGAAAAGAAAAAGCTTTTCATGCTTAATATAAACAGTTTGATGTATTTGCACACATCCATATACATGAATGTAACCATGGGCCTGATCATGGTACTGTCACCCCATCAAGGTAATAAATATCTGTCACCTTTGAAAGTTTCCTTGCACCTCCCTCCACCCTTTTTGGTTTAAGAAAAGTTATGATGAGATCTACTCTCTTAGCAAATGTTTAAATAAACACATATACTACTGTTAAGTAATACAGTATGTTATGCAGCAGACATGTAAAATTTATCTTGTGTAAATAAAAACTTATATATATATATATATATATATATATATAGTGCTGGGTAGGGGGATGTGCCAGGGATTGAATTCAGCAGCATTTGACCACTGAGCCACATCCCCAGCCTTATTTTGTATTCTATTTAGAGACAGAGTCTAAGTTGCTTAGTGCCTCACTTTTGCTGAGACTGGCTCTGATCTTGTGATCCTCCTGCCTCAGCCTCCAAGCCACTGGAATTACAGGTATGCTCCACCATGCCCAGCTATACTAATTTTAAAAACTCTGCTTTCCTACATCCTCCAAGTTCCTGGCAAACACCATTCTAATCTCTATTTCTATGTGTTTCACTATTTTAAACACCTCATACAAACAGAATCAACCATGTCTATCCTTTTGAGGTTGGTTATGACATTCACCATAGTAACTTCCAGGTTTATTGATGTTGTATAATACATGGTAGGATCTCATTTTTTTAAGGAAGAATAATATTCCACTGCAGGTATGCACCACATTTTCTTTATCCATATATGTGCCCACGGACAAATATTTGAATGTATGTACATCTTGGGTTTTGTGAATAGTGCCTCAATAATGCTTCAATAAACATAAAAGTGCTAATATTTTTTGAGATTCTGGTTTCAATTTTCATACACACACAAATACACACATGTCTAAGGAATGAATTGCTGGATCATATGATAATTCTATTTCTATTTTTAATTTTTTAAGAAAAACCCCATCTTATTTTGTATAGCAGTAATGCCATTTTGTACTCCCAACACAGTGTACAATTATTCTAGTTTTTCATAAAATTGCCAACACCCACTACCTTTATTAATAATTGCCATCTGACAAGTGTGAGGTGATATCTCATTGTCTTTTAATTTACATTTCCTTGGTTGGTGGTGTGGAACCCCTTTATCACGAACATATTGGCTATTGGTATGTTTTATTTGGCAAAACATTATTCAATTCCTTTGCCCGTTTTTAAATCAGGTCATTTGTGCTTTTAATTTTTGTTTTCTATTGAATTTTAGGAATTTCTTACACAAAAGATTAACATCTTATCAGATATATGGCTGCAAATATCCATTTCTGTTCTGTAGCTGCCCTCCTGGTCTCCCTTCCTGTGGCGAAGCTGTTGGATAAATTCAGTCTCATTTGTTTATTTGTGTTTTTGTTATCTGTGCTTTTGAAGTAAGACTCAAGAAATCATCACCAGGACAATGTCATGAAGCTTTTCCTCAGTGCATAATTACATGAGTTTTACCATTTCAAGTCTTGTGTATGCTAAGAATCTGATTTCATTTTTAAAACCTGTATATTCATTTTTCCCAAAACAATTTGTTCAAGAGACTCTCCTTTTCCCAGTTTATGTTCTTGGAACCCTTGTCAAGATCAACTGGCTACATATGTATGGATTTATTCCTGGGCTCCAAACTTTCATTTATAATGCTTAACATTTAAGTTCAGATCATGTATCTCAAAGCATTTTATTACATATTTATTTACTTGTTTTTAATTTATGTCACATGAATATATATGGTACAATACAAAATAAAAGCAAAGCAAAAAGTAAAAATAATCAGAAAATGAATATATAAACATTGTAAGTATATATTTTATTTTAAACTCAGAAATATCCTTGTATGCACTCTAATAACCAAGTCATGGCCCACTGCAAGTAACCAAAATCTCACTATACCACTTTCATCTTTTTCTGTATTTTCATATTTAGAACCTCTTTGAACATCTTTTTTTTCTCTAAGTTTTTCAAAATCAAAATTCAGAAGTGGGAAAAGTACGGTTTAATCAGAGACTCCCTGTGGTAAAATTTGATTCTCAATCCTTCACTAATCTTCCACCTGAAACATCAAACAGAGCAATACAAAAAGAGTGAGTCTTGACTTCAAATCACGATTATTTAATTAGACTGTTTAATGCATCAGACATTTATTTTCCTTATTGAAACTACATGTGCATGAGAGACCTGGGTAAGTGTCACAGAAGGAACTTCTCTTCACAATTAAGTGGGCTGGGATTAGATCCAACATTGAGGTTTCCCTTGCTAGATGATTGCATGGTATATAATTTGAGCTCTCATATTTCAGGTAAAAGGACAAGATCTGAAAGAACCAGGTCTTGCTTAATGTCACCTTGATAATCAGTAATGAATTCCAGATTTGTGAGTTACTGCTCAGTATTTTAATCCCAAAATAATTTCATAGCCAATAAACCTTGAAGAAGCCACCTTATGAAATAACTGCTATTATAAATAATTTCCATACATTGGAAAATGGTTCATCTTTTCTTTAAAAAAAAAACAAGATGCAGTGTGTGCTGTATTTGAAAACGAGGGACACCCCATTGAAGAGACCCCTTCCTGAGCATATTCCTGGTGAGGAATGAGCACCCATTAGGAGGACATGTCCTCTTGAACACTTCTGTCCATCATCTTATAACTGAACCAGGACTACAGACTCATTCCCCACAGTGTTCTGAACTTATTTCATTGAATGGGGACAACTTATTGAAAAAGTGAATTGTGAATAATTTCTGTTATTTCAAAATATACCTTAATTAAAAAGCTCAGAACCACCTTTGCATTTCAAAATTGGCAGAAGGAAAAAAGGCTAAATATTTCTGAATGCCAATATTGTGGCAAACTTGCTACTTGCGTGAATTCCTTTAACCATAAAACCAAGTTTAAGAATAAAACATTATTATACACGTTTGGAGATCAGAAAACTAGGACCAAAATGCTGTGTGTATTGTAACCAATATACAATAAGACTAGTGTTTTCATGTCTACTCATTGGTCTGTTTGCCACAACAACAGATGTGCAAAATACCCATGCTTATTTTTTATATACATTATGCCACTTTAAAAAAGTATATTTTGCTGTTCAGCATGTTTTAATAAACATAGACACAATGAACTAATTACTAATGTCAAGCACATTAACCTATCCATCTACTCTCATTGTTCCATTTTTCCCCCATTGATGTTGTGAGAGTAGCTGAAATCTACTTATTTAGCAAATTTCCAGCATCCAATACAGTATCCTTAATCATAGTACTCAGGCTGGAACTTAAGCCTCTAGACTCATTTTTCCTAAACAACTGCAACTTTGTATCCTTGGATCCTCATCTCCTACTTCCCCACTCCCGCTTCAGGTATTACCATTCTGCTCTCTGCTTCTATGAATTTCAATTTTTAATATCTCATGTATAAATAGAGCCATTCAATATTTGCCTTTCTGTTACATGTTTATTTCCCTTAGTCAAAAAACCCTCAAGATACATATATGATATCAATACTGCAGAATCTCTTTCATTTTTAAGGTTGATGGGTGGATACATTGTTCTACAAAAATAATATATCCAGCAAACATTGGTTTGCTTAGGCTAGACAGATAAATAGGTTGGCCATCAGATTCTTTTATTTATTCTATACTTTAGAGTGTTTATAAACACAAAGTATAGGTTTTCAAAAGAATAATTCTGGAATTGCTCCTGGATATCATGGAATGTCAAAGTCTATAGATAATAGTGGGGTAGATGTTCCAGGGTTCAGTATGAATAAATAATCATTGGGTCCAGAAAAATGAAGGCCTTTCCAATGAATGTCATATCTTATAGTTCCAGAAACTAGAAGTCCAAGGTCAAGGTGTCAGCAGGGCTGCTACCTTCTGAGGACTGTGGGAGAATCTGTTCCATGCATCTTTCCTGTGTCTGGTGTTTTGGGGAATCTTTGTTGTTACTTGGCATATAGAAGTTTTGGTCTGACTTCTGTCCACATCTTCACTCTTCACGTGGTGTGTCTCCCCCCCCTCTGTATTTATGTTCAAATGTCTCTGCTTTATAAGGACACTAGTCATAGTGGATTAGGGCCCCATTATACATCCATATGACCTCATATTAATCTTAATCACATCTTCAATGTTCCTTCTTTAAATAGGGCACCTTTTGAAGTACTGAGGGTTAGAATTTCAATATGCATTTTAATTTCCACAATTCAAACATAATAATGATGTAACATTTTACTCTGTAATTGGTGTTGGGTTGGGTACTCTGAGGGAAAAAGCATACAGAGAGGCCATATTTGTTTTTAAAGAATTTATGTTGAATCCAAGAAACACCTAGAGTGAAAGCCTGGGGAGACGTGGGTTCAGATATAAAGGAGAGTGGCTTTAGAGGTGAGAGTCACTGATTTAGAACCAGTCTGATCTTGAGCCCTCCCTGTCCACACTCTGGTTTCCTTGTCTATAAGATGGAGTTTTGGGATTCAATATGCAGCTGCCAAACAATAATGAGCATTGGGTTGATGGAGCTGGAGAGTCCCCATAATACACGATTCCTGATCTCTTTCAATTCTGTGAGACTGTAACTGCAATGCGGAAATCCTGAGAAAGCCTTCAGGGTGAATAAAGCTTTCCTTCCTCCCTCCCTTCTCCCTCTCTCTGGTTTTATTGCTGCCTTCCTTAACCCCCACCTCCGTTTTCTACATTAGCTCTGTCTTAATCCCTGTTTTCTTCCTTAATGTTCTCAGTTTGCCTCTGTATTGGTGAAACACCAGCAGAAAAGAAAAGAAATTGATGGACTGTGGGGAAAAGTTCAATGAGGAATCACATAGATGTGTGTGGACAAGGTAAAGAAAAACACCCATGAGGGACAAGGACCTGGAAATTCCTTACAGCTACTGGGACAACAGGAGACTTCAGGAGGAGCGAGGGTACTTCCAACATGGGGAACCCTCCACTCCTCGGCAATGACATTTATTGGGAAAGATTAAGTATTAACTCAATTTACTTATTAACTGTTGAACTAATCCATTTTCTTTAAACAATGATTTCAGTAACTTGACTTTTTCTGAAAGTGTCATCTACTTTTTAAATGACTGGCATAAAATTTTCATAGTACTGGTCAATCGTTGAAATACCTATAATTTCATTGTGTGTTGTTAGTACTTTTATTTTGAATCTTCTTATTTTTATTTATTACTTTGTAAAGTTTTTTGACAGAGCTACCTTTATTTATACCCTCTTGAATGTTTATTGTTTATTGACCCGAGCTGTTATTTTTTGTGATTCCTTTCCTTTCTCTTTAACAGAATGAATATTTAATATTCATTTTGATATTCTTCACATTTTGTTTCCATTTGCTGTTTATCTTGTTAATTTTCAACTTTCTTCATTTTAAATGTAGGAAGTTATGTTTTAAAGCACTTCTTGGACTGTGCTTCACAAATTTTTCTGTATTTTCTTTTCCATTTTAAACATATTATCTTTTTTGTTTTAAATTTTGTATATTAACTTTTTAGAATAATTGGGTGTTCTTATTAAAGATTATCAGAAATGATAATGGTGATATGTTAGTTTCTTAACAATTTGTTGATGGTTGTTTCATGAAAAAGCTACCTAATCACATTTTCTCACTGATTTATGGGTGGTTTAAAATAATGTATATCTATTACTTTTCAGGTATAAAATCCTACATTTGATATTTAAATTCAAATTATCAAATATTTTGCTCACATATTTCAATTTTATTAATCTTTCATTTTTTTCCCAAAGGAAATCAGCTTCTCCTCAATTAACCCCTGTCTTTAGAAGATAACTTGAAGCAGACTGTTTCCCCTAAATAGTTTGTTCAAAAACACTTTAAAAACTCAGTTTTAGTGAGGCAGAATAGCAGATGTCTATAACCCCAGTGACACAGGAGACTGAGGCAGGAAGATCTCAAATCTAACGCCAGCCTGAGCCAGTTAGCCAGATTCAATCTGAAAATTAAAATAAATAAATAAATAAAAAGGACTGGGGGGATGTCACTAAGAGGTGCAGGCCTGCTGGGTTCAATTTCCAGTGTGTGTGTGCATGGGCGCGCCCATGCACACACACACACACACAATTTCACAAATTAATTTTAAGAGACATAAATTGTGTGAATGACATAGATTGACTTATTTTGCCAAATTTGTATTGAATTTGTAAAAATGTAACACAATTCTGTGGTTTATTGTGTGTGTTTTTGAAAGGAAGTTTCAGTCAGGCACCATATTGTACCCCTAGCTGTCATTATTTACTCCTCCTCCTCAGAAAACATCTCCATGTCGTCATTAGGCATACAGTAGAGTCACCTGATAACAAACAGGGCACAGAGTTACACTTCAATTTCAGATACTAACAAACTACTTTTTATATAAACATGTCCCAGATATTGAATAAGACACTTTATACTTAAGAAAGTTCATTGTTCTATTACATTTAAACTTTGAGTAGCATGTGCTTTTCTTTGCTAAATCTAGTAACTGTAACACAATCTGTATTCCAGATCCCACACAGAGCTCAGCAATGCCATTACTTTTATATTTTAAGTTCCAGATCCAATCAGTTTCAACATGTTGCTCTCTCTTTCTCTTTCTCTCTTTTAAAATTATTTTAACATATAAAGTATTTCTAAAATTTTGTCTGAGATTTTATATTGATTTTGCTTTTCAAAATTACTGTGGTAAAGACTCCGGGCCCCTTGCATGTGGACTCTCCCATGTTCTGAGTTGTTCTGGTTTTTTACCCGTGAAGTTTAGAGAATTCTGGCAGAACAATGTACTGGGGTATACTAAGTATCTCATGGAGTCATGGAAGGGTACACATGATCCTAGCAGGTTCCATTCTTGACATTCCTGATTTTGTTGTCTTGGATAGGTAAGTTTGTTCACTGGTTTTGTTTTGTTTTGTTTTGTTTTGTTTTTGATGTTGTTTGTTTGTTTGTTTCCATTTTTTGGTGCCAGGTATTGAACCCATGGATGCGTAACCACTGAGACACATCCTTATTACTATTTTTTTTATTTTGAAACAGGGTCTTGCCAAGTTGCTTAGGGCCTCTCTGAGTTGCTGAGGCTGGCTTGGAACTTTGTACCTCCTACCCCAGCCTTTTTAACCACTAGGATTACAGGCATGTGGCACTTTTTAAAAATTTCTATTATCATGATACATTATTTCTTTTTCATAGAAAGCCCTTTTCTATTTATTTAAATCTATGTTATTAAGTGGTTCAGAGTTTAAATCTGTAGATTGGAAATAGTCGCTGCTTTAAAGCTTATTTTACTCCTATTAATATTGCTATCTTTTCATCATCCTATTCATTAATATTTGCCTGACATCTTTTCCAATTGTTTGATTTTCCACCTGTCTCTTCTAGAAAAAATATATTCACAAGCACAGAATTTTAATGTAAGAATTATTTTTTGTCTGTCAATTGAAGGTAATTATCTACTTTAGCCACTATCTATGGTTTTTTCCATCATTTTAATTGCTCTTCACCTCATTTAAAAACAGAAGCTGAAGTGATCATCCCCCTGCCTCTCTATCAACCTACTTTCCGTCTTTTTCTTCTTCCTCTTGATTTTATGTTCGGAAATGTGTCACATCCATGACCTTTTAGCAGTATACCATAAACAGACTTACATTTTTGGGGAGGGAGGCATTTTAGTCATGTGTTTTAGTTTAGTCGTGTGTGTTAGTGTAGTTGTGTGTGTTAGTTTAGTCGTGTGTGTTAGTTTAGTTGTGTGTGTTAGTGTAGTTGTGTGTGTGTTAGTTTAGTCATGTGTGTTAGTTTAGTCATGTGTGTTAGTTTAGTTGTGTGTTGGGGACTTCAGTTTAACATACGGTGCAAATAGAAATTTTCTTCCTTCCTCCTTTTCTTTCTTTCTTTTTTTTTAATGTAACATTTCTCCTTTTGCTTTCTATCTTCCCTTCTCCTCTGCAGGAGTTTTACACAGGAGCTACTCTGGTTTTTATCTTTTTATCTTATTTTATTCCTTGGGTTGAAGGCTGAATTTGTCCTTACTGGGCTGCCCACTTGAGTTTTTGAGTGGGGACTGATAGGGAATGAGCCAGGGCACATTTCCTGCATTGTAGGAAAATTCCCAGGGAAGCTCTTAAAGGTACTGAATTTCAAATCCATGAAAAGGTCTAGATCTCCCTTTCTCTAACCTGATGAAATTGGTAATTTCTAGGCAACTTATCACATACAGATTATTATTTACCTAGAATTATATTCCCCAGATATAAAGATTATATTTCCTTATCCATCTTATTTTATCATCAGCCCTCATTGATTCCTTAATGTTCTGGGATGCTAAAGAACATCCATAATACATTTCCAAAGCAGGCTTCCCCACCCTCCTCCAACCTGTCCTGATCTTACTTCAAACACAGTTGCTGGGTGGTGCCCTGGTGTGTCCTGCCTACTCTGCCTCCTTCAAGGTCGGTTCTGACCATCACTGGCCTTTGGAAGGAAGAACATTATGGTCATGTAGAATTCCTTCTCCCCATATGTCCAGGCATGATTTGAGTGAGAGTCAAAAAGAAAGATTTCCTATAAACATGAACACATTGGAAATCATATATCTATGTATCTAGTTTTTGCTAGAAAGAAACTACTATACATCATTTTTAGAATTAACTTTTTTCTACTTTTTATCAATTATTTTTTAATCATTTTAATTTTGAAGATAACTGGATAGAAAGCTGTATCCCACAGCTTCAGATATTTTTGCCTTGATCTGTCCCTTTGGATCTGGACGAATCATCCATCCTGTGGTGGCTTGGGCATCCAAGTCAGTGAGCTTGGCTGCACATCCCATGATGATCCTGCTGCTGGAACTGTGTGCCTCCTCCATGTTGTCACCAAGGTGTGACAGGCCCTACTTTGTGCCCACACAGGTGCAATACACACACTATGGGGTTAACTCTACCCCTGCAAAACTGCAGTATAGTGACACTTTCCACTTCTAGGATTAATGTCTTCAAGTTCTGTTCAGATGACCCATTCTCTGAAATGAGCATGCACATGATCTTCTGGAAGATGGGCTCAAGACCAAACAATCAGTTGAGCTCTATATCAAGTGCCAACCAGCTTTGATGACATTCCTTCCTTCCTAATCTCCCTCTCTCCTTTAAATGCTCCTTGATGGTACGGTCTTCTATGTAATTATGTTTCTAAGCTTTTCCCTACATGCGCTAAAGCAAATGAGAAGAATGCTGTTTAGAAATTAAGTCATATTCTAAGAACTAGAAAAAAAAGTAGAAAAAAAATAAGTTTTATTATTATTCATTTTTATTCCATCATTTTTTGCTCTAAAATATAGCAAATATTTCCTCTATACAAGTGAATCTTCATTTCTTTTATAAAATACAGGTTTCTAAATAACTGATTAAGAAATTTCAAAATTTTTGAGACTCCTTTTTTAAATTTTTTTCTATCTTTCTTGTTCCTTATTGTGGCATTTTATTTTTTAATATAAGTAAGGGAAGTAATATGATTTTGAAGTTCTTGTTTCTTCTTCAGGCAGCTGTGTCAGAACACAGCCCGGAAGCCCCCAGGAGAAAAAGAATGATTAGGATGTTGTCATGACCTTTGGTTGTCATAGGACAGTTTGGGTCCTAGTACAGCCTAGTACTGATATCTGTGGTCTTAACTGATGAGCATTAGGAAGTTCTGTTCTCGCTGTCAGAGGCTTACTAGTTTCAAATTCTCATCAAGGCCCTTAATTATAAGCAGCTTAGATGAGAGAAGAAGAGCCTCAGTACTTCCAGATGTAAATCAAGCCTACTAGAGTCATAGAAACATTCCACCTGCAGTGGCGTGATATCCAAGACAATTAGCTGAGACCGTCACCTGGACTTTGGTCACCCGTCCTACATACAAAACAACAACAACAACAAAAACAATCCTCAAATAATTGAAAAGTATGTTAATGCACAGTATGTTATGGCACATGTCCTTGGAACTGCTACTCCTGAGCTAAGCCTCTGGTTGCCACATGATCTGGTCAGGCCAAGGGGCAGTACATGCTGGTCCCACAACCCCCATACGTTTACTCTGTTATGATGCAGAGACATAGATCTTAATTGCTGTAAAGAAACTACTCCAAATTTATGTGGAGTTATCATCAACAGGTAATGCAAATTACATTTTTAAATATATGTCTATACACATTATATAACGTAAATATACACATAATTTCATTATATATGTTTATCTATATATAAACATAATCATATGTAATTAATGTCATATGTATAAACTTTTAAGTAGAATGACACCCTGATTTCTTATCCAGTGATTACTCTACTAGCAATTTAACTTACTTTGGCCAAACCACATACCTGCTTCATGCCTCAATGTTCTTATCTGTGAAAAAAATACTAGTTGACCCACATGGTACCTCTGTCATCTTGTAAGTCATAAATGCATCTTATAGCATGACTTGCAAAGTAAATACACGTATATTCAGCAGGAGGAGCACATTGGAACTCCTTTCAGTATCCAGAGTGTAACTGATATTCTCTTAGTTGCAGATGGTGGACACCAGTGCACCTGAATAAAGAAACAAATGGGATTGCTATGTTTTGGGTGTGAGGAGTTCACCAAAGTTTTCTTAATACAGGAATATTCAAAGGTGAAATGATTGCATTAGAGAGCTGTAGTTAATCCTTCCATCCTTGTTTGAATGGACTGACTGTAGGTAGGTGGGCATGACTGGGAGAGGTAGGTCAGTAGAGGCTTCCCTGGAGGGTGTATCTTCTCTGTTACCCCTTCCATGCATTCTCTTTCCTTCTCTCTCTCTCTCTCTCTCTCTCCTTTCTGACCCACCATGAGCTGAGCAACTTTCTTCCACTGGGCCCTTCCCCTGTGAAGTGTTGCCCTACCTTGGTGCCAGATCAATGGAGTTGGCCATCTATGGACTGAGACTTCTATAACTGTGAGTCCCAAATAAACTTTTCCTCCTCTAAGTCTCTCTTGTTGGTTGTTGGGTATTCTGAGCACAGTGAAAAAAAATACCTGACAGGATTTTAAGGATTTTCTATGCTGCATCACTTAGCTGGACATGGTGGATCTGAACTCAGGCTAAGGTGGGTGAATCGACTGCAGAGGATTTGGCACTGTGTTTCCGTCCACTCTCAGCCATGCTGTGTTCTTGTTCACCACAGCAGGTTTGTATTCTCTGCATGATAACATGTTCAAATGCTGACCAGCTTCACAGATCTCCAATGCCTAATGAAACAGACTTTTGGACCCACTGTTGAAACGATTCCAAAGAGGACTGAAGCCACTTGATTTGGGCCAAGTTTCAATCCCTAAACCAATCACTGAGAGGCTATGTGGACCAGGATACACCTGAGGAGACAATTAGTATGCAGCCAGAAGAGGCAAACAGACTTAGCACAGATTTATTCCTAAGTAGGTAAAGTAGGTGAGCCGTGCTGAATAACTGGATCACAGTGAGCTATGGTGTCTGACAGTGTCCTGAAGCCTCTCTCCCGCAGTTTTCAACATGAACCTCAGTTTTAACCACTGTAAATTACCCCCAGCGTTCTTGAACTTACACTCCTTCATCCCTGCTGATCTTGTAAATCCCTCTGCTTTCTAAAACCCCTCAATTTCCAAACTTCCTTCATTAAAAAATGTCAAAACAAACAAACAAACAAATAAATAAATAAATAAATAAATAAATAAATAAAAATGAAACAGATAATAAGTAGCCCTTCTTTCTGCTTAATGTCATTCCTCCCAATGCGGACAGGAGGAATTCTCTGTTTTCACCCTAGAGTCCCTATTATGCACCTATATTTTCATGCAATACATTTTCATCCTGATCTTACAAGACTTTTACAGAATAAGGTATAATTTGATTCAAAATGACAGAATACAAACTTGAAATATTTTATTAAAAAAGGAAAAAAAGCATATTGGAAGAATTTCAGGAACTTTGGAACTATAGATCTTTCTACATCTTCTCTTTGCTGATTTTCCATGGCTATTGCTGTCCTTTGCCAAACATGCTAGGAGTGTGACTACTGCTAGTTCCCAAGTCACATGCCTTGTAGCCATCACTACTAGAAAGGCTCTTTCTGCCATTTGTTCCACTTTGAAAACCCCTGAGAGATTTTCCCCATTAAATGATCTAGTGTCCACCTCATACAGAGGGTTTTAGGCAGTGGTTTGGGGATTGTTATAGAAAAGGCATGGCTGTTGGAGTTCTATGACATGTATTTAAAACAGAAATTGGCACATGGCATGCCCTCAGTATATGAATTGATTCCAAAGGGGCATTTCACATGGCTACACCTAGAGTTTGGACAGTGAATAGATTCCATTTCAAGCTCAGCTAATAGTTCCCAGTTGGCATAAAGCTTGGCTCCTCTTCTCTTTGGAGAATCCTTAGGAATAATTGACTTTCCCAGACTTTAGTTCCCTGCATTTTTCATCTTTATAAAAAAAGGTTTTTAAATTATGGGTATGTGGGCTAAAGGCCCAGATTTCAGATTAATAGCACTAGCTTTCTTATGGGTGAACACTATAACTATAAAGCATTTTTTCCTCTAAGGTTGTATTTTTTTTAGCTGATATTTTTTTCCATAACCAAAAAAGGATTTAAGAAATTAAAGGACAGGTTGGATGTGGAAGCAAAACTATAACTAGAGGGCAAAAAAATAATTCTTGTCATAATATTCATGAGTAGTTATTAATAACAAGGATTTGCAACACTTTCATATAAATTATCCTGGCCATGAAATTAAAATATACAGATTACTTTCCATTAGCATTAAGATACTCTGAATAAAGACCAAGTTTGTGATAATTAGAACAGGTTTAAAATTTTTGTCCTGAATTCAACTCATTTCACTTTCTTGTTGAAAACTCTGGGTCTCAATTTCTTATGTAGATGAGGAGTATAATATTTTAAGTATTAAATGTGAGAACTACAAAGATTTATTTTTGTTTTAATTCACCAATAAACATAGTACAGGGGCTCCCATGTTTTTTTTCTTTTTTCTTCTTTTCCCCCCCTCTCATCTTCAAGCAAAGGTGGTTTCAGAATTTATTTGTAGGAGGAGCTAAGAGGAAACATTTGTTTATTTTATTTATTTATCTGAGCAGGGCTAGAACCCAGGGCATGTGCTCTTCTACTCTTCTACCGAGAAGCACCCTAGCACCAGGAGGAAGCGTTTGTATGGACTTGGGTTGAGGGAACTTGTCTTGAAGCTTAGTGTGCATACAAAGTATATTGTTGTGACAGCCTGTGTCTGTGAGGTGTCCCCCAAAAGCTCATGTGTGAGAAAATACAAGAAGGCTTGGAGAAGAAATGATTGGGTCATAGCTTTAACCTAATCAGTGAATTAATCCCTCATGGGATTAAAGGAGTGGTAACTGGAGGCAGGTGGGGTATGCTGGGAGGAAGTGGTTCATTGGGGTGTGACTGTGGGATATATATATGTTTGTATCTGGCAAGTGAAGACCTCTCTATGTTTTCTGACTAACATGTGAGTTGCTCCCCTCTGCCTCACTCTTCTGCCATGAGCCCTGAGGAATGGAGACTGTTGTCTGTGGATTGAGACCTCTAAAACTGTGAGCCCTCAGATAAACTTTTCCTCCCCTGCAGTTGTTCTGGTCGGATCCTTTGGACACAGCAGTGAAAAAGTCGACTAAAACACTGTGTTATGCAACAAAAATATTAGCAAAATATTCTAAATGGATCCATGAAGTCTACTCAGAATTGAGAAATTGTTAGTATTTCCGATAAAAGGATAAGTATTAACTAATAAATTAGTGAAATTTCTGGATGGGTAGAAAATTTTGAAAATATTTGATTCGGCTAATATCCCAGTCCTTCCTAATAAAGAACAGCATCCGCATAAAACCTGACAGGTACTGCTCCAAGTCTATGGAATCCATCATAACAATGTTCTGGGCTAAGAGTTGCTATAATTATGATCTTTGTTTCTTTCTCATTGCAGAACCATAGTCTTTCTACCTAAAGCCTCTTCATTAAATAGATGAGTCCAGAACTACAATTAAAGAATGAGTATAATTTATCATAAAAAGAAATAGAAGAGGGATATTC
Organism: Marmota marmota marmota; assembly: GCF_001458135.2. Lineage (NCBI taxonomy): Eukaryota > Metazoa > Chordata > Mammalia > Rodentia > Sciuridae > Marmota > Marmota marmota. The sequence continues at coordinate 7,629,316 of NW_026000108.1, forward strand.
AGAGAGTGCTCTTCATGAATGCAAAGACATGAAATATAGAAGTCTCTGGCAAAGAGAGAGAACAAGGTAAATTTTGGTGTGGTGTAGAATAATTTAGTAAGACACATAACATTTATATAGACACAGTCATCATCCTTGTGGGGGGGTATGTCCTGAGACCCCCAGTGATGCCAAACTCTCTCTCTCTCTCTCTCTCTCTCTCTCTATATATATATATATATATATATATATATAGAGAGAGAGAGAGAGAGAGAGAGTGGCTTTCTCATATATACAAAGCCATGATAAAGTTAAATTTATAACTTGAGCATAGTGAGAGATTAATAACTCACAATTACAATAAAATGTAATATAAATTATTTAACACATATAATTTTTTATTTCTGAAATTTTACTTTAATATTTTCAGACTTTGGTTGGTGTAGTTAAAAGTGGTGACTCTTCTATCATGGTTGGATATTGGCAATGCAGCAACGGATTAGACATGGTGTTGATTTCATGATGTCCAGAGAAGGTGATGTGCCCCAGGGCAGGCCTGTGTTAGGCATTGTAAAGCATGTTATTTAATTGATATAAAGAATTTTCAGGGACAAACAAAGCAATTTTGTCTATATTCTTCTATATTCCATTTTGTCAATACTAATAATAACACTAGTGTGACACTAATTATATGTCAAGCACTATTCTAAGAACTTTACATTTATTCTCTTGCTTATTTGGGGAATAGTCCTACAGGCACATGTTTGCTATTTCCATTTTGTGGGTCAGAATGCTCTGGCAAGGAACACTTACTTTATGTGGGTAAGGGCTCAGAGCTAATAAAAGTCAGAGTTAGGACATAAGCCCAGGTAATATGGCTTCTGAGTCTTAGTCATACTATTTGTAATGATAAACATGTGGCTAAAGTGATACTTTTCATATATGAAAAAACTCCAAAGCATAAATGTGCTAAAAAACTTTTTTGAAGATATTGTAGTGTGCGTTGGAATCTAGAATAAACCCCAGAAGACTAGAAGGTCAGTACTGCTTCCAGTGCACATAGATGGCGCATCTGTATTGTGATACACAAAAAGGTTGTAGTGGAATGCTTGCAGCAAAAGACAAAGGTGCTGTTTTCCTTTGTACTGGTGAACCCAGTAGAAGAAACAAGAGGGCCAGCCATCTGAAGTTCAGTGTATTCGAAAGTAGAAATTGTTGTCCCTAGTGAGTCAATGTCTGGGCAAGAGGAAAGGGCACAGATTGCTGGGCCTGCTGCATGAGATTGCATTGTGACAAGGTACCCCACTGTGAACTGCCCCATGGGGACTGGATTTAACTTTACCAGGAATTGATTTAGGGAAATACATACAGGAATAGGAAATATCAATGAACTCAGGATTCATTCATCACTCAATGACAACTTGAGATGATGTCACACATAAGAATTGGACTCATTTATCCATCTCCATTTCCAACCTTGCCTCATCTGAGCCTGATACATAGGACGAACAATATTGACTGAGAGCTATTTCTATGTGGAAAAATACTCTGAATGATCACATCCCACATGATCCTGCCCCCATCACCCTCTTCTCCCCCTTCAGTGTGCCCTAGACAGGGAATGGCCATTCCAGACAACATGACTTGATTTGTGTTAGGTCATTTACCCTTCCTGTAAGACCTTGAAAATCCTTGTGGCCTCTAGCTATGTATACTAATGATAAAGAAATATTTCTTAAAAATAAACTAGTCAATCATTAGATGGAAGAAAAGCATCATTCTTGTTGTTGTTTTTGTTGTTGTTTTAATGACAAAACATAATTTGAAGGATGGTGCTTTTGCAGGTAGGTGCACTCTCTGCTCCTGCCAGTCTCCTCTCAAAGTTGTAAAGACATCTACAGGAATTACGAAGATGCTGCTGTATCTACAGGTATCACAGGACCCCATAAGGACCCCGCCCCACAGAGAACAAACTATACCATATATGACAGAAAAGATGGAAGGAAATTTAGACTCTCTCAAAAGGAAAAGGGTGTCCAGTTTAAAGCAGTTAAATTTCCCAAATGACTCCAAGATCAGTCACTAATGCTTCCAGATGGAATGAGTAATGAGACAGAGAGAGGACAGGCCTGTTTCACTAATGGTCTTAGGTTAAAAGAAAAGAGGTGTGTTCCTCCCTTTCCCCACTTTGCCCCACACTGTGTCCCCCTAGCACTGAATCTTCCCTCCCAGGGACCAGTGCAAACCTCTTTCAAGCCCATTCTTTTCTTCCTGGGTGCTCTACCTCTGACAGGTGCTAACATGCTCCTTGAAGTAACCTGGAGGAGGACAAATGAGCAGGGCAGACATATCCTGTCCCCTAAAATGTGTTCCCCCAATAAAAATAAAATCCATTATGTTTCCATAGAAAGCATTCTTAGCATGTTGGTGGAGGCTAAAATTTTCAGTATTTGGCTCTCTCTTGTGAAGACACATTTCCCTCTACTGTGACCTCAGAAATTGCATTAGTTCAACAGTGAGTCTCTAATGTTCCTCACTATTTTAAAGATTCGAAGGAGTTATTAATGAAGGATGAGATTATCACAGTGTTGGCATGATATACATAGAATTGAAAAAATAAAATAATCCCTGCTCCTAAAAAAATTATCTCAGAGAAAATTACCCTGACCTAATTGTTCCTGCTATTGAAGACCACTGAAGAAGACTTAGTATTACCTTGAAAGAAGATGGATGTCTTACTTGGGGAACTTTTCTGGTATGACAGCCAGTCTATGCCAAATCCTCAAATCTAACTTGGAATTAAACTCATTTGGTAAAAATCTATCAGCAAGAGGTTAAATTCCCTCTACCAATAATATCCACTATCAATACTGCCTGGTAGGGGCTGGGGATGTGGCTCAAGTGGTAGCGCGCTTGCCTGGCATGTGCATGGCCCGGGGTTCAATCCTCAGCACCACATACAGACAAAGATGTTGTGTACTCCAAATACTAAAAAATAAATATTAAAAAAAATTTTTAAAAAATACTGCCTGGTAAATCAGAGTGAGTCTAGTCTTGCCTCCCCCATATATTCCAAGGCTCTTGATTTGCTCTTCTGTCTTGAGATTCAAGATCGCAGTCAATAGTGTGTACTGTGGTTTGTACCCTCTGAAACTCACACTGAAGTTCAATCTCCATTAAGAGGTATTAAGATATAGGACCAGGAATGGCCTCTAAGTAGTGAATAGGACTCTGATCTCACAAATAAATTGATCCATTCATTCAATTAATTGGCTAATGGCTTAATGGGATGTCTTATGTTTGGATCTGTTATAAAACCCAGTGTGGCTGGGGTACTCCTTCTTCCTCACCTTGTGAGGCCTTGTGCCATCTCAGGGATCTATCAGCAAGAAAGCCAACACAAGATGTGGCCCTTCACCTTGGATCAGAAGTTTGGCCCAGATGTCCTGTTTACTTTATAATTTTCTCAATCTTTGATTCTGATGTGTTAGCCACAGAATACAGACTAAGACACTATGCAATTACGTGGGGGCTCCAGCCAGAGACATGGGGTGCAGAGCACAACCTGATGAGGAAGCATTTTTTAATTCTGAAGTTCTTTCTTCTTCATTTACCTTTGATGTTTTTAAGATTAAAAAAAAAACTTACTATGGGGGGAGTTACAATATATATAATCAAATCATACTATATCAATACAACCAGACGGTGTAATTGAGTGAGAGACTGGGCTTGACCCTGTGGAAAACCAGTACTGGTCCTAGTCCTGAGAATTCTTGCCTCCGCTTGAATCCTCAATGAAACTGGGGACACACAATTCAGCTTCCTCCATAGACCTGATGCTAACAATGTAAAACTAGAATTTGTCTTGTACACCATGATACATTAATAATTCACTTCTTCCCAACTATCAGTTCTTCTGCCAAGCGTGTCTAAAAAGTTCTACAGTGGCATTGTCTCCATTGACCTTCTTGTATTTGCTCACTTTTTACTGAGACTTCCAAAGTCACTTATGTATTTGCATGACTCTGGCTTTTCATGCACATGAGCCAAGTGCAGGTCAAGGTTAAGGTGCTGCATCCTGTACCCACAGGCAGTCTACAGTTTCTTGGAGTTTCAAAAGCCCTTGCATGTTTTCAGGGGAATCCTTATAGATAAACTGTCGCAGAACTCTAGTCTCAGCTACAATAAACTATAGTAACCTGCTATCATTAAAATATCACAACCCACACATTCATAAAACAAACTCCACAACTGAAAAATCAGCTGTATTGTGCATCACGGGCTGTAAATCTCGAAGATTAAAAAAATATATATATCAGCATGACCTATGCTGGGGAAATCACATCTGACCTGTATCCATTCAAACCATGCCAAAAGCAAAATCATTCCATGCATAATTTATTCTCCAAAATTTTACACCTTGCTCCATTTCTCAAGGTCCATAACCCATACATCAGTGTAACTTGAGAGGAGCTAAATAAACAACATTCCTCTTTGCCATGACTTGGGTTATGAACTAACTGAGAAATAAAATAGAGAAATAAAATACAGTTATACCTTTTATTAATAATAAAACTTTGGCTGGAGGGAGAAGGCTCTGTATATGAGTAGCTTGACTTACTAACTCCAGATTTGTGAATTCCACATACCTACTGACTCACCCACAGATCCACCTAAAAGGAGTAGACTGCTGTGGTTTGGATATTGAAGTGTCCCTCAAAGGTCCATGTGATGAAAACTTGGTGCCAGGGTGGTGTTATTGGGAGGTGGTAGAACATTGGGGAGGTATGGCTTGTGGGGTGTTCTTGGGAGGCAGTTTGCATATGACCCCTTGAGAGTTCTCCTGAGACCTCTTGGGTTCTCTTGGCTTATTATAAAAGGAGCCAGAATGGCCTTGCTTACTCTTTGTTGTCTCCCCTTCTGCTTGAGATGTACCCATTTGTTCCTACCCACACTTACACCATAAAAAGCCACCACCTTCTGTCCTCACTAGAGGCCAAACCAAAGGGACACCCAGTTTTGAACTTTGACCTTTTCTCTTTATAAGTTAGTTTCTTCATTGTAGTAAAGCAAAAATAACTAGTGTACAGATGCTATAGAATTTGCATCATGGCAGACCCGGAAGAGCCTTGTGAATTAATGAGACACCAGGTGCATTTTAAGGGCACATTGGACGCACATGGAAGAACATGCATTTTTCTTGGATTGTGGATGCTGAGGACTCCTAGAGAAGACTAATTCATCATTGAGATGGGTTCACAAGATTTAGTAGGAGCTCTCCAGATGAGAAATTGAATGGGTGGAGACTCTTGGATTAAGGGGTATGCTATGTAAAAACAAAGAAGCATTGTGGTTTTTTGAGAAAGAATAAACAGTTTATCACTTTGGAGTTTAAGATAGGAGAGGTGAAGTAGAGGGCCACACACAGTTAAGAGATACAGAGATACTGACATGAGAGCCATGTGAGAAGTCATTAAAAGGCTTTTAAAGTTTTAAGCAGTAGAAAATCCGGATTATACATTCCTTGCCATTTGATGGTAGTGTGTCAATATTTCTGAGAATATACATTATAATACCTTATTCAAAACACAGATAATGAAAACATTTTACTGAATATTTACGATAGCTGTGACCTATGCTAAGGCCTTTGCAAATGTTCCCTCTTTTAATCTTCAAGGGGATTCTGTCAGGGAAGGATTAGTGTTGTCTATGTGACACAGAGGAGTTATCTCTAAGTACAGGAGAAGTCAGGACATGCTCTGAGGTCATGTAAGTAGTAAACAGTAGAGCCCAGGCTCAGACCGAGGGCTGCCCATGCCAAACCCCAGGTTTCCAAGCACTGCAGTCCCAACTCATTTTCAATCCCGGCTCCCTTCCTCGTCTGAAAGCAAGAAGCCTTTCTTCAGGAAAGGAGAGGAAAGAAAGATGGTTTTATTGGAAAGAGTAAATTCATGCCAACGGGGGAGGAGGCAGCTGCACAATCAAGGGCGAGCTGAGTTGTATGTGAGAACTATGAGGGAATAGACTGAGTCAAGTCATATGGCCAGGACCAAAGAGCTAATCAAGAGAAGCCTGGGTCAGATGCCACAGACCATGTCCAACAACAGGCAGCCTGAGGTAGCTGTGGAGAGGAAATGGAGACAGTGGGAGGGATGGTGCCAGTCGGAGGGGATAAGAACCAATGTCAAGTCCAAGTTTCAAGAGAACTTGCTGAAGACCCAGGGTAAGATGTGAGCTTATTTGGGTGACTAGAGCTGAACTTTAAGAAGATTAATTGGGCAGATGGTGTTTGCCAATAACAAGAATTTACAATAATGAAAGTCATTTGTAACTAGTAGTATCTAATAACTGACATACTAAAGAGAAATTTCTTACAATGGCATCTCAGCTTTCTCAACTATCAGCTCTTTGACCTTTCTTAGCCACTCTCTGCCTCAGTGTTCTGATCAATAACATGAGGTTAATTGATAACATTCATAAGGTTGTTCTAACAATTAAATAGAGTAATGTGTGTAAAGCACATTACATTATCAGATTACAAGCATCTGTAATGATATTTCTTATCATTTTTATGAAAACGATTTTAATATGTAGAAAATAAGGCACAGAGTCTATGTGAATTTTCACAGATTAAACAACTAAAAATTGGTTAAGGTAAGATTTGAACCAAAGAAATAGGTTCTGAGATCCTTTGATTTCATCAGTATGTTTTTTCCTTTAATATGGTTTGACTAAGGTATCTTCCTAAATATAATCAAAAGTTGCTTTGCAAAATATAAAAAAGTCATTGTTCACAAAGATAATATTCATTGACAATTGTATCCTATTGATGGATCTCTCATCCAATTCATAGTTAAAGAATACTTCTTGTTTAAAATAATGAATATATTCAGATATACATGGAGTAAATCTTTCACCCACATGGTTGCTTGTTACTTCTGAAATATGGTCCATTTCTGGCCATAAGTTGTACTGTTAATTTTGCTATGATTTTGCCATCATGGAAAGGAAACAGAGACCGATCCAGCTGTTCGCTTCCTCCAGCGCCTTGTCTCCATCTGTTGTGATCAATCCATTCTAACACCCTTTCAGACTCCCTGCCGATTAACTAATGCCCTGCTGTAAAGGTGGCCTTATTCCTGGATTCTGGCATATAGTGACTTTCCCCATTGCAGGCAAGGGCAGTGATGAGTCATGAATCAGAGCATATTTCAAATGGCCAGGGGTGGAGCAGAGAGGGTGGAATTCAGCCTTGCCAGTGTGTTTTCTCTTCAATGAAGAGTGTTTTTCTTTTATTAGAAAGTTGATGGCTCCTGTTAGTGAGTCATCTGGTATGCATGCTGCCAAGATCTTAACTCTACTCAGAGCTCTGGGCTTATTGGATTTGTCTTGCCTGCCCCATTCTGCCCTGCAGTCAGGCACACGTGAAAGGGTCTGGATGTCCTGGGTCTCTGTTGTGGCCGTCATCTTCTGAGTTTGAAGTACTTTCTTTTACTCTGCCTCACTTCGTAATCTTAGAGTCTGCTCAAGTATCATATCTTCAGGCTGACCCTTCACATACCCTCCCCCCTCCTACAGTTGCCAGGGCAGCTGTAACAAACTGGCACAGGCAATATGTTTTTTTCTTAACAGTTCTGGAGACCAGTAGTCCAAACTCAAGGTATAGATAGGGTTGGCACCTTCTAAGGGCCCCTTCTGTCTCGTAGCTGGCCATCTTCTCCCATGGCCTTCACTCTTTTAGATATGTCTAGATCTCCTCTTCGTAGAAAGACACAAGGGTTATGGACTAGGGCCCACACAAAAGACTTCATTCTAACTTAATTTCCTCTTAAAAGATCCTATTTCCCAAAACATTCTGTAGTACTACAGATTAGGTCTTCAACACAGACTTTTAGAAAGACACAACCTGTCCCATGCGGAAAGGTCCTTCTGCCTAGATGACAGGCAGGCAGTGACTGTCTCCATCAGAGCTCCTGAGAGGTGCTTGATCTCTTGTTGGCTTCTCCCCCTCCAGAGGGAGATCTGGGCTTGGCCTGGTTCTGGGTGCCTTCTCCTTTATCATCTAGCACACTTCCCGGCAATGTAGGTGGCTAGTGATCCAGGCAAAGGGAAGGACATTAACTTAAATGTTTATTATGTGTAAATGTCAATTGAAACTTATCTATCTTCTATGAACTACCTAACTACCACTATTTAGTTATGAGATTTTATAAACTCACTCAGCTTTCTGTACTTGAAATATGAAATGATTTTTATTGTTTTATTCATTTTAAAATGATGATAAGCTCCTATTCTTGCTTATATGCCTTTTCTTTTTACATTGCTGAGTATCGTAAAGCTCCTATATTGTGAGATTTTTTAGCAACTAATATATGTCTTTGAGACAGGGTATGTGTAGGTTTTGCACGAGAAATGGTTTAACGTGGGCTTTCAAAGATGAGGCAACTGCTCGTGTAGACGTGATGATGTAGATAAATGTCTAGATTAGGAAAAACACTGTTTGATTCTTGATTTAGAATTCTCTTTAGGAAAAAGGGCCCTTGAGTTGCATGAATTCCTCCAATCTCCTGATTGGAGCCCTCTGTTCATCTGACAAACCTACTTACCCTGTCAACACTGAGAGACCTTGTGAAGAAACAGAGAAGACCAGGAAATATGTAATAGAAAAGTGGGACAACAAGCCTGGCATAAAGCTGCTGGTGGACCATAGAGATGACACCTGGTGGGTAAGGCCTCTGCCCGAGCGGTGGATCTCCTGCTTTTCCATCTGCTGCACACTGTGCGTTTGCTTCCGATGGTTAATGAACTGCTGAGAGATCAATAGCATAAGGAGGATAACATTGAAAAATTCCCCTTCTCTCAGTCGGGTGTTTTAATTGCTCATTAATCCTGGTGATGCCAGCCCTTTCTGATTAGCTTGGTCATTAAATATCCACCCATGAGTGCTGGAGAGGTTATCCAACTTCATACACTTCCACCTTTGAACTCCAGGTAGGGTTAGCAGGTCCCTAGTGCTGCTGGCAAGCCATTGGAAGTCTCCGTCTGTTAAGTGCATGCACTGAATCTATTCTGGGTTCAGATAAGCTTTGTTTTTTTGTTTGTTTGTTTGTTTGTTTACTTTTTTGTTTTTAAAAACCCCTCCGACAAACGTTCACATACATACACTTTAGAAACATTGATTCTTTTATTAAAAATGTATTGTGTGACCACTGTGTATCCAACATTGAACTCATGTTTCAATGCACAAGACTGAAAAATTAAGATCTGGGTGAGTGACACCTGTGCTCTGCTAACTCTAGGAAACCTGTGTCGAGCATCATATGAGCAGAGATACATGTTTAACCAGATAACTTCTGGCCATGTGTGAAAGTAGTTTCATTGACCAAATTTGGCATGAAAATGAAATGAAAACTGGCTAGACTCTTTTTTCCACTGGCCCTTCAGAATTACTCTCTAGGATGTTGTTTTATTTCTTTTTGAAATATCACCTGCAGATTTTATAATTTTATGGATTACTATTTGATTATATTCCATTCTCTTACCTCCTTTTGCATTGAATTTTTTTAATTAAAATTTTTTTTAGTTGTCCATGGACCTTTATTTTATTTATTTATATGCCGTGCTGAGCATTGAACCCAGTGACTCACACATGCTAGGCAAGTACTCTACTACTGAGCCACAACTCCAGCCCTTGCCCTTTGCATTAAAAATGATTTAGTACTCTGATTTAGTAGCCAAATAACCCCAATTCAGGCTCCAGCAGCATTAGACACTCAGGATTCTCAGCAATGTAAAGCCCTGGATCTGATTTAGTCTCAGATGTTCTCAATGTGGAGCAGGATCAAGTTGGCTTCTCTCTGTCTCTTCCATTCACACTCTTAGCAGTTATTTATGGCCCTTTCAGGGGAAGAGGCAACTGCATCGAAGTGGCTGGCAGCATTATTGTCTGGCATTAGTAACCCTAGGTGTCACAGGCCTTGATGGTGGTCTCTCTCACTGAGTACTTTGTGGCTTTCTTAGAGACCCTTTTCCTTGGCCCTCAACTGTGGTTGGGCAATGCTTCTTTCTGGAGGGCATTTATGCCAGCAAGCACATGGAGGGAGTATGCCAATTAGTCCCCCTCTTGCCCTGATATGAAGAGGAGCAGTTCCTGGGCTTTCTTTAACATTTAGACTTTCTTTTGCCAGAATGAAAGGCCGCACCTCTGCTCTGCTAACTCTAGGAAACCTGTGTCAAGCCCCTGGGAGTTCCACGGAAAGCAACCATCTCCCTTGGGTGAGGTCAGTGATGAGCATGGAGAACACCAATAGCATTTGTTAAGAAGTCCTCTCTCATGGAACAGTGCCCTAAAATATATGCCTGGCAGAACAAGCCTTTTGTCTTTTGAGTAGTTGTTTATTGAGCACAGAATCCAGGGAGATGGTTGTTGTCAGCAAAACTCTCCCCATGCTTGTGATCACAGATGGGATCCCTGTCACACTCACTCTCAAAACAGGTTAGAAAGACAAACCTGCATTAGGACTATGTCTGAAGGACATTGATCATGCTCAGAATACAATAAAAACATAGCAAAAATGTGTTGAATTAACAGAATCATCAAATTATTGTTGACTGTGAATTCTATGCACTTTTTTTCTGTGTTAACTTGCTATCAGAGGAAAGACTTCATTCACTACCATCCAATATCAAGTTGGACAAAAGAATCTTCCACATATTTTATGGCAAACCCTTCTAGAAACATTCACAGAGCAAGTCTTCCATTATCTATAATAATGCTGTCCATAGGTTTATAATATCCACTACAAATTCAAGCTATACATGTAAGACACAATTTTATTGGAGCCATATTCATTTCTAAAGTAACTTTCATTTTACTAATATATTTCATCTAATCTAATGAATCACAATTATAATTTCAACAAGTAGTCAATATAACCATCACCATATAATTTGCATTCTTTTTTAAAGTCTTCAAAATCAAATGCTTATTTTATACACATAGCACATTTCAATTTAAAGTGGTAATGTTTCATATGTTGACTAGGCTCATATATCGATTTACAGTACTAATATATCAAATGTTAAGTAGGCTCATGTAACTAATATGTTGTATCAGACATTAATACACTTCAATAATGAATTATAATATATATTTACCCAAACCCCACAGTATTACCTATTATCTTTATTATAAATATGTTTTGTAATTCTAGCAGCTAGCAGCATTTGGGTCATATGTATTTGGTAGCTTTGAAACATCTAAAATGTATTTATGTGTGTGTGTGTATATATATATATGCATATATTTACATATATTTAAATATATATATTTATTAAAAAAAATTTCAGACAATTAGGTTATAAGCTATGCTCAAAATTTTATCAAATCTCGCATGAGGGTTTTTTTTAAAGCCCCTAGTGAACTAATTTGAAGATTGATTCTTGGTAGGTATTTTAAAAGGTGAGAGGAGGAATAAGTAAGTAACCTTGTTAGATTATCTGTTAAATGTAGATAATCATGTTTGATACAGAAAGAAAGGGAAGCCTCTGAAAGGTCACTGGATTCCTGACTGACAACTCATTGGCAGGCTACTGGTGGGTGATAGCTCAGGGTACAGATTAATCCTATCAAAGTTCAGCAGAAAGGCAATTAGGATTTCACCAGGAATGCTGATCTCTCCCCAGATAGTGGGTGCTGTGGAACTCATCTTGCAAGGTGTTCCTTCTCCTCTACAGCATCGTCCCTTTGTCTTCTCTGGTAATAATATTACTTCCTGAAATAGCTTCTTTCCCAAATCAAATGCATCAAATGTATCCTATTTTTATTGTTTTTTTTTATGGTTGTTTTGTTATATTTTCCAGTTAAGTAGTCTCACATGATAAAGCCTGGGAGGAGAGCCACAAAGCCTTAGGAACTGAGGGGAGAAGAGGATGTTAAGCCCATAAATCCCGTCCATCATTCTTAGGCTCAGCCTCTGGAGAGTCAAGTCCACATTTACAGCAGGGTTAATCCAGGGAAATAGTTTTCATAGTGGAATCATTGGGATTGTTACCTAAGCATCAGCTTCCTGAGTGTCCTCAGGCTTCTAAGGACCCATCAGCAGTACATGTGCGTCCATGGACAACCCCACATTTTCAGCGGCTTCCCAGGATTTGCCAGCATGCTCAGGACAGCTTGTTTCTCATAGTCCCTTCTTCCTCTAATAGTCTTCTTCCACTAAATTCTTCAGATTCTACCTCTCTCATTTCTTGTAGTTCTTTTATTTTCTGTACCAGATATTGACCAAAACATCAAGTTAAAGTCCTTTGAGTTTGATTTCCTCAAGACACGACTCTGACAGGCCATTTTCCAAGTAGAATTGACATGAATTTGGGTATCAAAACCAATGAGGTAACAGCAAAGAGCCAATCAACAAATCATTTATCATGGAACACTACACAGCTTCACTCTTAAAAGAATCCAAATCTATTTCTTGGATGCCTTATGTTCCAAAGTCCTTGCATCTCATTTCGAGCTTGGCCATTTCTCTCTACCACAAACCTCTCACACTTTTTTTTTCCTTTCTGAGAATACTCCTCCCTGTTGGACTGCCTATAGAAACCTCAAATTCTACCTATGATTTTATGGGAAGTAATCCAACTCTTGCTATTTTAATCCCATGTCATCTGAGTTTTCATCCTAAAATTCTCTATTCACACCAAATGTTGCAGAAAAGTGTTTGCTAAGCTACAGCTATATTCCTCCCAAGGAATTGGGTAGCTAACTCTTAATCCATCTCCCCCCTCACATTGACCCCAGGAAGATTTTTTTAACTCTCTAAGAAATAATTTCGAGAAATGTAATGTGTAGTGCATTAAGGAGTAGACCTACCACAACCATCACCAAATAGGTGAGACTGTGTGGCAGCTGGACACTGCCCCTCCCAGGGATACACAATGGTGTGAGTCTCCACTGTGGGAGACCACGGAGGCTGTTCTGTGGGAAATGCTAACAGTGATGCCAAATCATTGCGTTTGCAGGGAATTATCTGACTGCTTTCCAGTTAATGACAGGTTCTGGTCCATTTTCCCCAAAAGGCATCTTAAGTAGCACATCTCCCTGAAAAATGAGAACAGGCAACAAAACCCACTGCATAGATAAATGCCTCACTTGAGAAATGTGATTCAGAAAAGAGGACTCCTCTCTGTTACCTGTAGAATCATCAGGCTAAAGAAATTTGCTGTGGTTATAACCATTCCTGCATGAGAAGAATGTATATAGACTGGCAGCTTCTTCCAAATGTCTCTGTGCTCATAGTGCCAGAGCCCTGCACAGCATAGAGTGAGTGTATGTTGTCTGTAAATGAGAGGCCACGGGAGACAGGGCTACTGGGGCTGCAGCCTCACAGTGGACTCACTCAGGGCAGGCTGGGCATAATACATGTTGTAGCATCTTTTCTTTGCAGCTGAGCTCTCTGGGAGCCAAAAATAAAACACCCTTTGAAAAACCTTGCTTTTATTTTGGTTACCAGTGTTCTTTGTTTTTCCTAAAACTAAAAAAGAGAAAATGAAACAAAGAAACTGAAAAAAAAAAAAAACTGCTGTCAATCAATGTATGGAAAACATGTGTCAATTTGTTTTGCTTTGCTCATGTCCATGTACCCGCCCCATCTTCTTCTGAATTTAATCATTACCTACCAAAATGTGAGAGTAAGTGTTACAGAAGTATTTTGCTTCATGTTCACATGCTTTGTTAGAATTTATCAGACTAGAGTCAAGAATTCCTTGTGTCAAAACAAGAATGATGTGTACAGTATACAGATATTCTTAAAATCCTTGCATCTGTGCTTAAAGATGGGTGGAAATTGGCTACAATGTTTTGGTGATGGCGGTTGTTTTAATTATATAGCAATTACCATTTGTTGGATAAACAAAATCATTTTAAAAGCTAGAATACTCCCAAGATTTTATTAGTTAGGAGAAGGAGAGAATAATGTGGAAAAGATAATTAGCATGCATTAGTTACATATTTTGCCCAGATACTAGAAGAAATATTCATGTGCTATTTCATTTAATCCTCATAAAAACTTCATGATATAGGAGTTATGCGCTCACTTCACACAAATCAAGTCTCATAAGCAACTTCTGGAAAAAATACATTCACATACATTTGCATGTATATATAGAAGCATATATACTTAGGTGTATGCATATTTTTTCATATTTTCAAGCATTTGTGTATAGGTGGAATATGATATATATTATATTCCACCTATACACAAATGTGTGTGTGTGTATATATATATATATATATATATATATATATATATATATATATATATATATATATTTAGAAGCCAGAGGGCATAGAAAGTTTAGATCACATTTTGTCAAGAACTACTGTGTTGGATTTTCATTAAAAGGACAGAAGAAGCCTAAAAATAAGAGAGAAAGTGAACCTAATGTCCATGATTCTATAGTACTTTGTGTAACCACAGGAGGCAATTAAGAGGTTTCATTGGCATTTGCACAAAACACGCTGTGAACTCCTCATCTGGCTCTGACTTCAGACCCAGGGAAGAAGCCACAGGGAACGCAGTCTCATTTCAGTCTCATCACACAGTCATTGTCTCCACTTGGTGCCCACAGCTCTTTCTCCAGCCTTGTTCGTTGGTCTTGATTCCAAATGCTTGTGGCATTTTCCAGATATTTAGTCAACTCCCAAAGGACCAATATTTTGCCATCAGTTGTCACTGGTCAACCCCAAAGTCAGTTCCCACCAAGAAGAGCTTCAGAAATGCTTACAGCAAAGATGTCCTGTCAGTGGATGCCCAGCTCCTGGTAGTGGTGGGCAGGAACTGCACAGCAGCCATAAGTGGAAGTGCTGTGACCAGTTGGTGTAAGATGTATTCATCCAATGTACCTGGGTGTGAAGGAATGTGCCCCCTCATACTCACACACTTATAGAGTTTACTTATGGATGATTAAAAACATATTGAATTAGCTGGTAAACATGTTCATAATAGATAAAGATATTTCAAATTTTGCAATAATATCCTGTGATGTAAAATGAGTGGAATTTAGAAAGAAACACACACCGTGTGTGGTGTGTGTGTGTGTGTGTGTGTGTGTATGTGTAAAAGGTACATATGTGCACCCAGAAGCCAGATGGTTATAATCCCAGTGATGGAGATATCTTATAATATCAATTAACTTGGCAATATGGCCCAAGGGAAGGAGATAAACAGAAGTCACAGTTCTGAGGGGGAAAAATTAAATAAAAACTTCTGTTTAAAATAGAGAGGTTAAATGATCAATTAAAGTGCCAGAAGTTCAGGAAATTAATTGAGATCCAGTCACTAAGAGCTTTCAGTGTCAAAGTAATACCTTAATTATAAACCAAATACAACTTTCATCTGTTTGGTATTTGCTGCCAAGGACAAACTGTGTAATTTTGTACCATTGAAACACGTCTGATAAGGAATCAGAGGTGTTTGTTTTCACTGCCTATACACAAGACAAAATCTGGCTAGTTGGTTGATGTGTTTGAAAAGCCATTTTTATTGGCAATGCTGCCCGGTTGTCTTTTCATTTCCTTCTTTTATTTAATTTAAATTATCACAAATAGGTATTCAGCATCAGTGAAAGAACAGCAAAGCCATGTAGCAAAAGCACAGACATGAGCAAAGCTGAAATTGTGGACACAGTGAAACTCCCAACCTCTGCCGTCCCCTTGGCTTTCTGTGCCTGGCTTCAACTAAAAATGTAATTTTTTTCATCCCAAATAATATGTTATATTTAAAAATTAACTTTATTGACATAAAATTTACACAGAACCACATTTACTCATCAAATTCAATGAACTTTGATGATGTATGTATCTGTGCAACCACTATATATGTGCACATGTATATGCATATACATTTACATAAATTTATACATGTGAACATATATAATATGTGTGTGTGTGACTGTATGATTATATGATATGTAGTGAAACTAGTTTCCCAGTGATATTGTGATAGGATATGAAACAACAGTGAGATACATTATCCTGAAAATGGTGTTTGAGAAAGTCTGGTCAATAGCAGTTGTTTGAGTCAGCTTTATTGCTGACTAAAGTCTGGACCAGTATGATTGTAAAGGAGGAAAAGTTTATTTGAGGGTTCACGGTTTCAGATGTCCCAATCCATAGACAGCAGACTTCATTCTACAAGGCTCAAGACAAAACTGAACATCATGGTGGAAGAGTGTGGCAGAAGCAAGCAGCTCACATGGTGATCAGGCAGTAGGAAGAGAGAAAAACTCAACTCCTTAGATACAAAATATATACCCCAAAGCCATGTCCCCAATGAACCATTTCCTCCAGCCACACCCTACTACTGCAATTACCACTCAGTTAATCCCTATCAGGAGATCAATTCATTGATTGGGTTAAGATTCATAACCCAGTCATTTCTCCTCTGAACCTTCTTGCATAGTCTCATACATGAGCCTTTGTGGGATGTCTTGCATTCAAACCATAAGGGCACTCTTCCTCTCTTGTTTCTGTACCAAAAGATTAAGGTGGGAATGAAGTAGAGGTGAGTGAATCTGTCTTTTGCTGCTGGTGTGCATCTCTTCCTAACTCCTCTCCTAATGATGTTCATGGGTGTAGCTGACATAATCCTCCTTAGAGCCATTTATACCACAGAATTCTGGCACAAACATGAATTAAATTTATTTATTTGTTTGGACTGGTTTGTGAAATATGTGTGTAAGAGACCAAAATGTTTCTAGGATAACAGACCCAGTGTTAAAGTGGGCTTCTCAATCCTGAACTTTGTATGTAGATGCTCTATTCCTATTCACAGATCCTTAAGGCACTGGAGTCCATCCCTATAGGGGCTAAGCTTTCAATGGGTTCAGTGCAAGAGCTGTCAAAACTCATGCCCTACAGAGGCAGGCTGGCTGGCTCCAAAGAAAATGAAAGGGTATATCACGAATCCCAGCACTGGATGTAGGCCAGTTAGGCTCAGTTTTCCTTAGGCCCATCATTAACAGTTTCTTGTAAGAGTAGTTTCCACCTCTTTAAAATAATTTTTAGAACTTGCCTCAAATGATTTCAAAAGACCACTGATGCTCATTTCTATTATTTACAATTCTAGGTTTCTGTGTCTGTAATTTAGTGTAACAAAAGCTTGAATGTTATTTCAGTAAATTTATACATTCTAAAGAACTGATCCTTTCCACTTTTCAACCTACTTTTCAGCAGGTTACATTGGAAAGCTTTTAATAGAGGGCAAATGACCAGAGAGCTCTGACCTTCTTTGAGATGGGAGGAAAGCCAGGGTGAACAAATTGGCTGCCAGGCTAATATATAGAGGACAGATGTGTTCTATGCTAGTATCCAGCAGGCCAGGTAAAACTGTCCTTTCCCTTCTGAGCTGACTGTTGGGAATGACTGCCATTTCATATAAGGGCATCTCTAGCTATGAATTCTTATGGATTTGATATCATTTAATAATTGTTAGGAAGGTTTAAGACCCTGGGGCATGTGACAGTTTATGCCTTGTGATTCTGTTTCTTTCCTGGTTCTTATCATTCCCTTATGGAACTTTTTTCTCATCAACCTGTGAAACCCTGAGATAGGCTGTGTCTTTCCACTGTATCACTGACATTGGGGAGAGTGCTGGGAAGTATTTAGTAGAGCAGTCTGAAATGCATGGTGAGGGAAAGTATTCCAAAGGGCCTAACTAACTCCTGGTCTAAAATTCCTTTACATACAAGAACTGAGCCACCTGGCTTCTTGGTTTCCATGCCTAGATATCCAGGAGTTTCAGGAGAAAAACCTAGCAACACAAAACCACCACCACCACCACCACAACAACAACAACAAAAATTCATTCTATGTTTTAACTAAAGATACACTTTGATCCCAACTTAATTCCCTAGGATGATGGATCACCCTGTCTCCAATTAATGGGATTCTAACATCCTGACAAAACCAGAACTCAAATGAGCACATTTCAAAACCTGATAAGGCAGTCATTTTGTTTGATCTTCTAAAGTACCAGAGAAGAAGAGGAAATCCCCTCAGCAGGAGGCAGGACCTTTTTGCAGGACAAGAACTGCTAATGCTAAAACTGCTACTAAGTGAGTACAACCAAGGCTGCAAAATGACCCGCAAAGCCAAATTTTAAGTAGAAAACAGAAAGCCAAATTGGAATTGCAATGTTTTAACTATTTAGATATCTTCTAGAAGCAATGTTAATCTAAAAGAAAATGAATTGTTTATAAAATTTCTCAGAAAATATTTATAGATCAACCTCTCTATATTAGTACTGCTCAAATTCAAGGGAGAGAAATAATTAGGAAGATGGATTGTGTAAGAGAAAAATTTAGCACCTGATACACATGCTTCAAAGCAAGACCCATTTTATTTGGACTCTTTCTGTAGGGGAGGGAGACTTCAGAATTAACTGAGTGCAACCCTACTGAAAGAAAAGACTGGGCCCTTTTAAAATGCTGGTGAGGAGTAGACAATGTGTTTGGAGATGTGAGTTTGCCAACTGATGCTAAGGAAAGTAGCTTCCATCCCTCACAGAGACTGGATGGCACAGGTCCTATTCTTCTTGACCTTTACATTTCAAAGACAGGGATGCCAGGTCTTTAAGTAAGACATTCTTGGATGACAGAAGATGCATCTCAATGGGACAAAGAAATTTATAATTTCAAGTTTTCTGAAGTCAATGCTCTAAGGAAAGGGATAATCAGGGGGAGAGATTTTAGCTGGAATGAACAGTGAACTCTTGTAGCCACTTTCCCAGGCAGGCATTTTAAGAGCTGGGAGCCCTTTGTTCATCCAGGAGTGTTGTCTTGGGCTGATTGAAGTCCTGCTGGGTCTCAGTCCTGCTCTGGGTGCGGAAGGAGGAGTGGGCGAGTGGACAACTTTAGTTTGGCTAAAAGCTTCATACTTCTCTCTAGTAAGAAAGGTGGTGGAAAGTGTGCTCTCTTCTGTAAGTCACATGCAATTTTTGAAGAAAAAACTCTCTAAACTCATTCAGAAGTACTGCAGAGGAGAAATCATGAAAGAAGCTGACACAAGAGCACATCGTTTTTTATCACTGTTTCTTACAAGCCTGTGCAAAGAGTGATTTCACTGAGGTTTTCAGATTTATTTATACCTGTTGAGGAATGCATGCATGACTTTAGGAATTACGTGACTGCTTCAGAGAAGGACCTCCCGCTTCTCTCACCCTTTGAAAACTGCTGCACACACTTTTCAAGAATTCACAATCCATATGGCTCAGCCTATGAAATGCAACTTGAGGTTAGTTCCCCCCTGCCTCCAGTCATTTCTTATCCTTGAACAAAGACTCTCTTCCACTTCATTGTACTTGCTTTGTCTCCCACTCAGGAACTGGTAAGATATTACAGGGTTAACCTTAAGTTAAATTAAGCAATTTATTGTCGCTTCTTTTCCTTTACCTGAAAGGCTAGAAGACTCCTTCATACATTGTTTTAGAGGGTCGATTACATGTCAAGTACTACATAATATCTCAATCCAACTTTCATGGCTAACCATCTAACTGCAGGTTTTCCTAACAATCATAGTTCCCAACAGTTGCAGCCAGCATTGACTCTATTTTCAACATAGGAACCCTGACTGTGGTCTGCAAGCACTGAACTTCAGTTTACCTCTGTGTTTTGCCTACTCTAATCCACTTGCTGGAAACGTTATTATGTGGTTTCCATCTAGTGAAATGGTTTTTACCTTGAGAGCCCACTCTGATGTCATCTTTTCTCTGTAAATATATTTGACTTTCTCAAAGCCTATATCAATAATTATCTCTTCTGACTTCCTGCAACAGTTTGTTCTGATCTCTGTAGTAGCACTCACCTGAATATTTAACAATCAGAGATTCAAACCACCCCTGATAGACCAGAGTGCCTTCACAGCAGAGTTGAATTTCATCTTATTTATAATTTTAGTATTCTGTACCATCACTAAAACTCATTTTTGTCTCTGTTACTTCATACAAGAAATATCTACAAGTATGAGTAGGCATTCAATGCATCCAATATTCTTTGAATGCAGAATGAGAAAGTGGAACTTGTAGTTCCTTAAGCTCAATAAGGATAAACTCAGGTTAAACAGTCTGGGTTCAATTTTGACTATGCCATATAATAATATCCTTGACCTTAGAGGGCTTTGCTAGCTTTACCTGGTGATTCTTTCTTTCTTTTTTTGCCTTTAAGCTAAGCTGTAACTGGTGTACAAAAAATAGCCTTAGTCCTGACATGGAACATTCATGATTGAATGGATGATTTAATAAATCCTGCTCACCCCTTTTTCACTGATGCATCTTGGGAAGAAGAAGCTACTTGCTCTCATGTTCATCCCAAATACTCAAAGAAAATTAAAATTGCTATCATAGTGTCATTTTTAGTTCCCCCCCAGAGAGGAACTTTAAGGGTAGGTTAAGTAAATAATATCCCAAACACATGTGGGTTGATAATGGCAATGCTTGAGTGGATGTAAATCACCTATCTCCTAACATATGTGGGTATTGTAAAATTCAGTTATTTTTGTTTTCTTATTCAGGACAGGACTAATTTAAATTACAAAGTCAGGTTATGCTGCCTTCAAAAATCACTGATTTTGTGCAGAAACTGATTTTCCTTCCGGTGAATTTTTTCTTTGATTCTCAAAGGAAATGGATGTGGACTTGGGATCTGCATTTGCTTCACACGGCCCAGGGTGGATTTCACCTCAGGGGAAGAGACAAAATCAACTCTTGTTACTTGTGAAATATTTGTTACTGTTGGCTAGGGGCAGAGGCTTGGGGACTTTATCATGCCCTCACAGGCTTCCTGAGACTTTCGAGGAGGAAGTGTTTTTATGCATTTACTTTCATGGTTAACTTTCCCTGTTATTTCCTCCTGTTTATTTTTCTTTTCTTCTAGAAAGAAACCAACAAAGTGTGTAGATGCTGTATCTAGTTGGAAAAGATTGCTGTTTGCTCTACCTCATCTTGAGGTCACTATTGTTCATAACCCGGGATCACTGACGAGAGAGATTATTTTTTGCAAATGTACTACAGTCCAGTACTGTGTAGGGTGTGGCCAAAGCAGCAGATGTTAATGTTGTGTCTCTCATGGTCAAAGAATGATCAGTCTTACAGAGGAGACACTACAGGTTGAAAGAACACTGCAGCAGAATTTGATGTGTGATCCATATCCAAGAAAAGACAGAGAGCACATTCTCTGGAAAAGCAGTAGAGATTCTGGTCACTTGGATTTTGATCATCACTAAATAAAAATCAGAAATTTTTAGTTAGATGATGAGCATTGACTTGCAATCTAATAGAGTGTGCGGTACTAGGGATTATTCCTTTGTTACTGAAATTTAAAACAAAATTATGCAAAGAGCAATTTACAATTAAAGCATTTGTGAGAAAAACAAGTAGAAATCAGAGCAGAAATCAATGAAATTGAAAATAAGGATAGAGAAAATAAACATAATGGAAAGCTGCTTCTTTGAGAAGGTCAATAGAATTTATTAATTGAAGACACTAATTATCAATATCAGAAGCAAAAGAGGATCATATCACTATTGATCCCATGGACATTGAATGCTACAAACAGAATGTTATAACTCTGTGCACACAAATTTGATAACTCATGTACAAAGGACCAAAATTTCTTGAAACATAGGAACTACCCAAAACTCACATAAGGAGATACAGGTAATTTGAATATCTCTATTTATATTCATGAAATTAAATCAATAATGACTAACCCACCCATCCCCTGCCCAAATAACCAGGATCAGATGCTTTCTCTATTCAGTTACACCAAATAGTTAGGAAAGGAAATATATCAATACTTCATAATCTCTTCCAGAAAACTGAATTAAAGTGATTATTCTCTACCTCTTTAAAGCCAGCATTGCATTGACAGCAAAACCAGATAAAGATATTACAAGAAATTATAGACTAATATATCTCATGAAAATACATCCACAAATCCTTTGAAAACATCTTACCACCTAGAATCCAACTGTGTATGACAATCATTGTAGTATATGCTCAATGAGATTGAGTTAAGATGTGCAAGGATGCCTCAGTATTAGGAAATCAATCAAAATAATTAACTGCAATAGCAGGTTAAAAAAAGTAAAATAAGATGGTCATATTAGTTGACTTGGAAAAAGTTGGTAAAATCCAAACGTGCGTTTTTGATTAAAACGCTTGACAAATTAAGAGTAGAATGGAACTTCCTCAACTTGACGGTCACCTAGTAGATGTTAGAGTTCACCTTTCATTGAATAGTGAGAACTGGGATTATTCCTTTCAATATCAGGAGGAGGCAGGGTAATCCCTCATCGATTCTGTTCAGTATTGTGCTGGCAATCCTAACTGGTGCAATAGCATGAGAGAAGAAAATTTAAGAGTGCAGATTTAAAAGGGAGAAACTAACAAAACTGGATATAAATGGTCTTTGGATTTCACAGGCAAATATTTAAATTTGCAGGATACAAGGTTAATAAAGAAAATTCAATGAACTGCATATATACCAGCAAAGAATGATTTTGACAGTTAAATTAAATTTGATTTTTAAAGAAACCAACACCAATGACAGGAGCAATTAAAATAACAAAATAGAGTTTTTTGAATTATGGCTTAAAGTATATGTAATGACTGGTACAAATAAAGAACTGACTAAATTAGTGGGGGCAAAGAGACAAATGTTTTACCTAGAAGAATCTCAAATAATCCCTCCCTCCTGAAGGACAGCATAACTCTCAGTTCTTTGCCTGTGGGTGGTTGGCAACTTCCTTCCAAAGAGCCCAAGCTCAAAGGGAAGAGAAAGAAAAACTTTAGGGTTATAAGAGAGATCTGGCAAATACTACCTCAGCCAGGCAATCAAAGTCAAAATCAATAGTGATAAGTCATGTTGAAATCTGAAAAACTGTCCCAGCCAAGAGGAGCCGTAAGAGATTAAATATCATATGACATCCTAGAAGAGAAAAAGTACTTTAGGTAAAAGTAAGAAAATCTAAATCAAATGCAGACAGACTTAGTTCATAACAATACATCACTAGTGGTTCATTAATCATAACAAATTTCCATACAAGTGTAAAGTATTAATCACAGGGGAAAATATGTGGCAAGGATTCTCTGTTATCCTCTCATTTTTTTCTGTAAACGTGAAACTGATATAAAAGTAATGCATATATTAAAGAAATATCAGATGGTTCTGGGACATAATTGTAGCTTAATGCTTGGAATAAAACTTTGAAGGACTCTTCCATTTTACAGTAAAAATATTCAGATTCTCTATCCTTTTCTGTCCCGTAGAAGCCTAGTGACTTGAAAAAGTCATTTAATAGTTCAATCATCATTTTCCTCATCTGGGCTATAATTACTACAGCGCTTCCATGCACACACCCACTCCCACTTTAAAGGATTTTTCTAGGCATTAACTTATACAATACAAAAGGAAAAGATATTTTCATGTACAGATAGAGATATTTAACACAGTACAAAGCACCCAAGGAGAATTAATAGACACAGCATAACCACAGAAGAATAAATGTGAGGTACCTAGAGAGGTGCCCTAGACTTGAGAGAAAAACCCTCTCAAAATAATTAAAAATAATTATTTTGGCATCTCAAAATAATTCAACTTCTTGGTAAGTGAACTTGTTCTAAATTTAACCTCTGATTCAAACTAGGTTAAATGTCAGCAAATCACTTGTCCTCAGTAACTTTGCTTTTCTCCCTTGTAAACAAGATGTGAAAGTATTTTCTCCCTAAATTTGTGGAAGTTCCAATCTCTGGCATTTAAACAGCAGTGGCATTTCTTAACCCAGCGGAAAGATCTGCCCCACTCTTTCTATGAAAACCATATCAAACCCAGTCTCTTAAATCCTAGATATGTTAATTTCCTCAATTTCCCTGTAATAGTTTGGTGTTTGTGGACCACCAAAGACTTTGAAAATGTTTGTGCATGAATTATAACAATTGCCTAATTTAAGCAAAATTCTACTTTGTTCCCTTTAATCAAAAGACAGGCTTTTTTTTTTTTTTCAACTTTAAACGCTTTTAAAAATAAGTCGATCTTAAAGCCATTTGTGACATCTCAGGTCTGAAATAGTCTTCTGTTTTTCTAGTGCATGAACTTGAATTTTTCCCTCCAAGTTAACTTTGAGTATCTTCTTCAGGAAATAACTCAGCTGCCCTGGTAAAGGGAGACATCCTCACTGTCTGTGGCCACTTCCTGTGGTTTTCTAACACTGGCAGGGCTTGTCTCTTTCTCCCCACTAGGTGGCAACTCGATAGCCTGCAGGGTTGAGACTGTTTCTACACTCTCCTTAGCCTCCCTTTCTTGTAGAAACAATGCCTACTATTTCATTAACAGAATTAAACCAGATTCAGAAACTCAAGGGACACATGTTTACTCTCCTATGTGAAAGCTAAAAATAAAAAGGAAAACCAAAAACAAACACAAAATCTCAATCTCATGAAAATAGGAGGTAGACCAGTAAGAGGACAGGGGAAGGAAAAGATCCAGGAAAGGGAAGGTACTGGGGACTGTATTGACCAAATGATGTCATGTGCACATATGAATACACCACAGTGAGACCCACTATTCTGTATAATCATGCACCAATTAAAAATGCCTGCTGTGATGCTTTCCACATACAGGGAAATATATTTGTGACCCGTGTCTCTTGAATTTTATCCGCCCCCGCCAACCTCCTCCACTAGAGTGTGATTCCTCCAAAATGACAGGAGCCAGACCTTCCTTAGTGTGTTCATTTGTTCCTTTGTTTTTATTTACCTAGAGTCTTTCAGAGTAATGACAGATAGCAGTACCTCAGGACATGTCACAGGCATACAAAGGAGGAATGAAATGAAGAAAAGATTGAAAGAAAGACAGACATTTGCACTGGAATGACCCATCTCCTGAGACAGGCACCGCATGGGGGAACTGGTGTTATGTGAGAAACAATGAGGACAATGGCAAGAAAGAATATCAAGAACAGAATAAACAGGAAGTAGAGTAGTAGTTAAGGTGACAGGTGTGGGGTGCCCTTGGACTTTCAGAGGAGGGTAGCAGAACTTTGGTCCCTAGATCATTCTCACCCGAGAATTATAATGGACTTCAACTTCTAACAGCCAATAACAGAGTTTGCACGTGCTGTGTACCAAAGGTGCTCTGTGCTTTATACTTTAAGAAATGGCCAGTGGATACCTAACCGCCTGTGGACAGCTTAAGTAACTGCCTTTCTCTTCAGTTCTGGAAAGTTCTCCAAGCTGGATCACCACCTTCTAGGGGCATCTAAAGTCAAATTATCATTTTAAACCAAAGTAGGAAGGTGTGAGGAAAGTCAAGAGGCAGAAGAGCTCCCAGGCTCCAGGTGCTGGGTGTGGTCCTCCGAACACTCCCAGGTCCTGGGTGAGGGTTGGTCTCTGGAATGGGGGTAGTGAAGGGGAGGCTGCTCCTCCACACCTTCAGATGCACCTGACCGTGGAGCCAGAGGCTAGTGTGCTGGCTTCCAGACAAATTGTTTCTTTATGAAATATTCATTGAACTTGCCTCAAAAACACAGAAAACAAAAATGGACTAGGATCAGAAGATTTGCCATCTGAACGTATTCATTCTGCTAATTAAATACTCATCAGCAAAGTCCATGGAGATTCTACTTGGCAAGGCCATTGAAATATGCAAATAATTATTCATCCATAGTAAAAATGTTTGCCCCGTCCCAACGTCAGCAGTGGAACCCTCTGACAAAAAGACCCAAGGGAGTCTCCCATTGTTTTCTCTATTTTTACCCTCTAACAAATGAGCAAGGTATTTTGAGACATAATACATTGTTCTTGTATAGATACCTGAAATGCATGTCTTGGCTTGTCTACAGGTACTAAGTAAAGCTCTGCTTCATTATTATTTTTTACCTTATTTTCAGCTTGATGAATACCTGTTTTGCTAGTGCTGAATTTATAAGCCATAAGATCCAATCACACTTCCTTTCAAACTTTAGACTGCACAATTCAAACCAGAGGGGGAGAAACTGGCAAACAGATCCCTGGCCTCAAGATTATTAATTATTTTCTATGCCTCCAATTACATGTCAAATAGAACTGTTATCCACTAAGAAAAATATATTTATTGCAAGACAACTTTGATATGAAATATGTTTGTGCAAGTTTAAATATTATGGCTAGTTTTTCTTTTTTTAGTTAATAGCCCTATATTTCAAAGAAATCATTTGGTTTTGTAACAATGTCAGGAAAAAATATAAAACTAAGAGGAATAATACAAACACTATTTTCCTTTGGGCTCAGTTTATATAACAAATCAGCTGCAGAACAAGAATCGCATGCTGTAATTCTTCTATTGTTACATGTGCTGCTAGAAGCTCCTTCTTACATAACTCAGAACACACGACAGAAAATAATTGACAGAGAGATATAAAGCAGGGTAACGACAAGGGGAATCACTAACAATGCCAAGAAACATGCAAGTCTCTCTCTCCAGCTTCCCTGAACATTCCTTTGCCAGGCAATAACAGACTCTCTTAGAAATAACTTAAAAGACTTTTGAAGAAAACAAATCACCAAGGAGTAGGCAATAGGTCTCATAAAGTGCATGTGTGTTGGGGGGTCATAAAAGACAGAATAAAATATGGATATTCTAAGCAAGTAGTACAAAATATTTTTCAGAGCATACTAGTGTCCTCTCATTTAAACTTTAAATGATGACCTGAGAAATATTCTCAAATTTTATTAGCAACATTGGGCAAAATAAACCTCATAATATTTATTCAGATAATATTTAAAGAATATCTGCTATGTACCAGGGTGGTCTCTAGATTCAGGATGGAAT
Organism: Marmota marmota marmota; assembly: GCF_001458135.2. NCBI lineage: Eukaryota > Metazoa > Chordata > Mammalia > Rodentia > Sciuridae > Marmota > Marmota marmota. The sequence goes on from NW_026000108.1 coordinate 7,656,157, forward strand.
TGTAAAAAAGCTAAATAACAGTACCACTAAATTAGGAATTGAATAGGAGTACATTCAGATCAACTCTTCAATCCTTCCTAATTAATTCTCCAGTCACCTTCCCTTCCATATAAATCTATAAGAAATTTCAATATATTCATTAATAGATACCCAAGCAAATGCCTTTCACAAATATTTATTGTACCACTACTCACCACTTCCAGAGTAGACACAGTCCAAACATCTGGTGAAGATGAATGGATGAACAAAATACAGTAAGGATATGTCATGGGATATCATCCAGCCATGAAAAGGCACAAAGTACTGGGTACATGATGCAACTTGGACAGACCTCAAAAACATGATGTTAAGTGAGAGAAGCCAGACACAAGAAGTCACATATTGCATGATTTCATTTCTATGAAATACCTGGAGTAACTAAATCCCTAGAGACAGAGTAAATTGGTAATTGCCAGGAGCCAGAGACACAGGTAGGAAAGGAGAGTGACTTCTTAAGGTCTACAGAGTTTTATTTTGGAGTGCAGAGCATGCTTTGGATGTTGACAGAGGTGTTGGTTGCAGAGCTCTGTGGAATACTAAATGCCATTGTGTTGTATATTTTAAAATGGTTGACTTTGTTGGTTGAGTTTTACCTCAATAAAGGCATTTATTAAAACTACTAATGTGAGCCCATGTCTGATGAGCCAAGCATACAAGATGCTCTGCCAGCTAAAGTAGATCATCTTAAATTGACTTTACTGGGGAGATCATCAAGATGGCGGAGTGCATGCCAAGTCTGGCTGGGTAAACATGTCTAGACACTGTCCAGTCAGACCTTTCTTTACCTCAAATTTATTATTGCAGCAACTATTTTAAGGTTTTGGATCTGGCCGTCTGTTAAAAAAAATTTTGCCTGGTGAGGGAATGTTGTACAGGAGCCAGGAGATACAATCCAATTATTATTTACTTGAAGACTTCATTTTGAAGTAGAGCTTGAAGAGAAGCAGGAATTTCCAAAGAAAAAAAAACTAATAAGCTATAACATAATCCAGGAGACCTTCAAACCTCTAGTTTGAAGTGCATTGATAAACTATTTGTCCTTACAATATAAATAGAAATAGAAAAAAAAAATTAATTGGAAGTTAGTCAGTCACTGCTAAACCTATCTTTATTCTTAGACATCAAATCATCGTTTGATATTTCTATTAGTATGTCAACACATACTGTCTATACAGAGGAGAGAGTTGCCTCCTTCACAGAGATGGAATGTATCTTGAAAGTGACTATGTTCCTGAAAAGCATATATTTTTTTAAATAAAAAAGAAATGATAATTAAAACCTACAAGTTGGAGGAAGCCATAAAAGTCAAACAAAAATAGGCCCATAGTATCTCTACATTTTATTTGTTAGTTTTACCATAATTAGCTAGAAATGTTTCTGAAATCTATTTTTCCCCAGGAATCTACAATCAAAATTTAGACATCCTCCCTAATCCCTGCTTTTTCTTGAGCACTTACTCCCAACTATTCAGCAGAACAATCATTCTAAAGTCAATATTTTAATTTACTAAATGAATGTGTCATTTTCTCTTATCTTGTAATTTCATTATCATCATGGCAGGTAAATAATCTTTAATTGTAAATTTAAAAATCAGTACTAAAATACACAGTGATTCACATAAATTCTATCACCTGTCACTACATTTTACAATATGTGAATTCATTTTGTCTGTACACTGGAAAAATGTGCTTTGTTCACAGGGATAAATTTTTGGAAATTATCATGAAGAGGTGCTTGGAAAATGACATGTATTATTAAATCCATCTTAATGTACAAAAAAGCAAGTTCCTAGAGCAATAGTGAATATTGTATTAGTTACCCTTTGATATGTCACAAATTCTTTCCAAGCAGCCATTGAGAACACGTACTTATCATTTTCACAGTTTCTCTGGGTGAAGATTTTGGCTCATCTGGGTTGTCTGGTTTATGTTCTGTCATGGGGCTGCAATCAAGATACAGTCCCAGCTGTTGTCAATTCAGCCTCCAGTGGAAAGGGGTCTATTTCTGTCACTGTTGGTGGGCCCTGGAAGATCCTTTCAAGTCCCTTCACTTGGCTAGTAGACAGCCCCAGAAGACATGCTTCTGAGTCCACCCTATGAACCTGTCTACATCACTCTCTCTTTACAGGGTGGTTGGCTTCTCCCAGAGCAAGCAATGGAGAAGAGCCAGAGAGAGTATCCACATGGGAGCCATGGTCCTGTATATCTAATCTTTGAGATCAGAATCCATCACTCATGGCATGTTCTATGCATAAGAAGTGAGACAAATGATTTCAAACTCTGTGCCTTGAAAGGCATATTTTTTTAATCTTAGGTGGATACATTTTAAAAGAATGTATGAAGACACTTAGTTTTCAGGTAGCACTAAAGTAAATTTAATAACATACATTATTTTTCTTATACAATATTTCTGCCATTAACATTGTCCTATCATTACTATGGCTTGAAATCCTCCATATCCCTTATATTTGATTTTCCTTATACTCCTGCCTCCACTTGGTTTGAGCAGCTTATCTCCAAGTGGCAGACACACACGTTGCTGAGATAAGGCTTCAAAGGACTATCCCTCTCATAAATTTCAAGGAATGTTCTGAGGTGCCTCAATCCATGCCTTGCCCAGACTCTTGCCAAAATGCCTTGCCTGGGTGTACCACACCTGTGGTTCTGACTTACATGGAGCAAAATTCTGTTTGTCTTATATTTCCAATGAATCTGTAGATATGGCTTGAGTTAGGGAGATTTTTTTTTTTTTTGGCTCTTACTATTGTATTCATTGAACCATAACCTGCAGGCAGGCAGTATGAGAAAACTTGAGCTACATTGTTAGTGTCCCTGTCTCTCCAAAAATTCAAATCTTCCTTGCTTGAAATCTGTACTAACTCATCTCTAGATCTCCTAAGCTGGACACTTAAATCATGCTTGGTTAATGTTTTACTGAATTTAGATGCATATTGAATGAGATATAGCAGGTTATAAGAGAAAACCCAGGGAATTTCAAAATAAGGAAGATCATGGTAGAAGCTATAAGTATAGCTTAGAGCTCACTTGTATGGTGACCAAAGAGAAAATAATGATCACCCACCTGCCTAGCATTAATGATTGTTGGGGAGATCAACAAAAGAATGTGGGGATATGACTCTAAAACTCAACATTCTATATTATTACTAGTTTTTTAAATAACAAAAAAATTCTGGAATTCTTAAGTAAAATTCCAACTATGTTCATGAACAACCACTGATATTAAACCATGTTAATTATCCCCATTGGTTCTATTATTATTATTCTCATTGTGTCCTATTAATCAGCATGCAAAGTTTGTAAGCATATAGGGGTACTAATAAAGTCTAATAAAGAAATAAACAGAAAGTATGTATGTGATATGGTCTTTGTCTTAAGCAGAAAAGGGACACTTTTATGTCTAACACAAAACAACAACCACAGTAACAACTACTACATGGAAGAATAAGGAGAAGGAAAATCGGAAGAGGTAAAATTTGTAGTAGTAAGCAATTACATACATATATTGGGCACTGCACTAAAAAATTTCCATGAGCAAACTTAGTCATTCTATGTTGAAAACACTATTTTTGACATTATTTATGTTCTACTAAATGTGTGAAAAACATGGTGCTTGGGTGAAAGTTAAGAGGGGCCTGCACAGCGGTTCTCAGGACTTGGGTCCTATGTGTTTCATACCTTGGTGGTATTTAATTAATTATTTAAATATATATCTTTTAAAACATACAACCAAACTGATATGGTTTCCAGAGAAAGGGCAATGATGGAGATTCCTCAGTAGAAAAGAATAGACCCCTTGGAGCCCTCAAATATTTTTCTTATTTTTCTAGGAAAGAAAACTAAACATTTTAAACACAATTTTAGGTTGACAGTAAATCAAAAGAGGTCACAGAGGTGTCCCATGTACCTTCTACTCCATAGGCACAGTCTCCCCCATAATCAACACCCTCACCCACCAGAGTACTGCATTTGTCACAACTGATGTATATTTAGGGACTTACTATTTCTATTTCTCATTTACATTGAGGGTTAGCAACTTCAGTTAACAGTTTAGCAAGTTTAAATAGCTTGGAATTAGGATGTCAAAATTTGATTACATGAAGTCTGAATCTTGGGGGCTGGGGGTACATCAGGAACATTTTACAGATTATTCTAAATTTCATTGTATGACTTCCAACTGAAGAAAATAAGGCTCAAAAAAAAAATACACACGTCCAATATTGCCAGAGGTGGAAGCAGCAATGGACACTGCTCCCTGGGGCTCAGGGGACTTCACTGTCCCTCGCCTTTGCCTTAGCTGCTTTCCTTTGGGATGTTAGTGACCAGGTCATAGCTCATGCCAACTACACCTTTCCATCCATCCCCTGGAACTATTATAGATTTAAATGACTGCAAGACAAGAAAGACTGTTCAATTAGAAGGAGTGAAAAGTAAGATCTGAAATAAATATTTGCTTAAAATTTTGTCTAAACCACTTATTAGCTCTGTGAACTTGAGCAAGTTACTTACATCCTCTGGGTTTCTGCTTGTTCCACTCATCCATCTAACCATATTCAGCTAGTGGCAATTCTGCACCTGCCTGCTAGACCTCAGGGAGCTGGCAGGAAACAAAACAAGCCCCTGCCCTCAGGGAACAGATAGTCTTTGGGGTCTATGAAAAATAAAATAAGAAATATTTGAAGTGTACACATGACTATAAAAACAAAGCAGGCCAGGGAATGAGTGAAGGAATGCAACTTAAATACAACATGGTCACAAAGACAAGTAATCTAAATACAACTATTTTATTGTGTGTTGATATCTAAAGTTGATAAGCCATGGATTGCACATTTTCCTTTGTTCCTGTACTTGGTACTTATCCTCTAGGTTGGTCATCTAAGTTTTTTTTTTTTCCTTCATTTTTTGTTTTTTTAAAGATGACATTTAACTTAAGATAGACTAGAAATCAAGTGATAATATTGGGAAGTGTATGGATTCAGCTTTCCATGATTGAAGACATCATCGGTCATCACCACCACGATTGTCCTTGAATAAACCTGGTTGGTTTTTCCTGCATGGTTTCCCAGAAAACTATAAATAAACAAAGCCACTAGAGTGGTATGTGGAGCTTCAGAGCTGACCCTGACTCCAAGGACACACCTGACTCTAGGATATTAGTTTAAGGTAAATCAGGTACTCAAGTACTTTCTGGCTAGGATGAACTACTGACCTGTATGTATACCCTCTTCCTGACCCACATTGCATAAATGACGAATCTATCATAAGTTCCCAATAAACTGCACTCTACAATCCTAGATATGTCTGCCTAGCACCCCGGGGCTGTCCCTCATACACTAGGACTGGGCAGTTCTGGAACATGAGGGAGGAGAGAGAGCAGGCCAGACCTATGGAACAGTAAATACATACACACTAGAGGTTTTGCAAAATGACACCTGAGGTCCTATCTCCACATAGGGGAGGAGTAGGGAGGGTGGTGAGAGGAGTGGAAGGTTATGTCCAGCAGATGTTCACACCCAGTTGGCCTTAGTTTGTATTTTGGATTTTAATATAAGCATGATAGAAAGTCATCAAAAGATTTTAGAGCAGGGAGTGACACAATGTTATTTCTTTTCTTAAATGTGACCTTTCCCGTGGACATAATTCTTACCTAATTTCTGGGACACACAAAAATGCCAATCTAATGGTCAAGTTGAGATACACACAGTATAAAATCAGTTTGTTCAGGATAAAATGAGAAAGGCTACCAGGAACCATGAATTCTAGTTTCTCAGAATATGGGCACTGAGGGGTCTGTTGTTTTTGTTTGTTTGTTTAAGTTAAAAAAAAAGAATACAAGCCTGGTTACAGCAAAGCAGTTGTTCCAATTGCATTGGTTGACAGGAATAGCATAGGTCATTGACTGATCAGTGGTCATGTATCTCATCTGTTCCAGGTAGGTATTACAATAAGCAAAAACGAGAATTTCTCTAAATTAATTATTTTTATAGTGACATCAGTACATATGCACAAAAATAAGTTGAAGTGCTTAAAGGTCAGGTCAACCAGATCATGAGATATTGGAATCCAGGAGGGCATGTTTGCCATTCCTCAATCTCTGCCTCCCATGCCAGATCAGAATTTGCAAACTCACTTTCGTTAATTTATGTCTTCACAGCCATTATTTGAAATCAACTATGAAAAAGAATACACAGGACACCATCCCTGGACAAAGTAGATTTCTACAAATATTAGCTCTTTCCTGGCTCCTTCCCACCATGAATGCAGAGGCTTAGATTCTTTGGACAGAGGCAGCATTCTTAGAAAGGGGATGCTCAGTGGTCCTGCTTCCTTGGAAAGCAGTTCTCTTGTCTTTGTTCTTTGGCTGCCAAATGGTTCTGGGCCTGAAAGAGTGGTCTTTATTCACGGGCTCTTGCAAAGTCCCAAGGGAGGCCAACCATCACAGGGCCAGGATAAGAACTGAAGTTGAAGGGGGATTTGATCTAAGTAGGAGGCAGATAATGAGCAGATTAACTTAAGTCAAGGGAAGAAAAAAGAGAGAGGGAGAAAAATAGATGAAGTGGATGCATATTGGAATGCCAAGTAGCTGAATGTGACCTTTCCTGCTGCAGGGGAAACAGCTGATAATGGAGCACTTTGCAGCAGGTGAGAGATCTTCCTGAAACGGCAAATACCTCAGGAGGGAGGCAAGGGGCCTTCCAATGCTGAGCACAGAGAGGTCTGCTCGGTCCTCCTGCAAAAATCTGATGAGAGAAAAAAACTTGCTTTCAGAGCAGATAAAAGCACCCTCGAGAGAGCTGATGGCTTATAGAGTTTCTTCCAAAAGGCAACTCTTTCATTCAGATGATTGCAAACTGCATCGAACTGAACTCCACAAGCGTACTGCATTTAAATAATTGTGCTCAGGTAAGAACATTGCTTAGATCAGGGTTGGCAAATTCATCAATATGTCCATTTATTCTTAAGAACCTTCTATGTGCCAAGGAATCCTTTTGGAACTGAGGATTGAATATTGATTAAAATCTCTATTATAGAATTATAGAATAGAATGTATACACTTTTGGAGGTAAAGGAGCTAACAATAAACAAAAATAGTACCCTTGATATGAAGTATGTCAGATAGCAATAAATGTTGGGAAAACTATGAAGGCTATTAGGGCATTAGCAAGTGCTCAGGAGGGAAGTGGGGGAGTGACTTGATGTCTGTGGTATCAAGTAGGGGGCATATGAAAAGTGCTGTCTGAAGTGGTGGCAACTGGTCAGGACAGAAAGGGCTTAGCTGTGTCCTCTGGGGGTGGGCTGGCACAGAGAAGATTAGGAAAGCCAGTGCAGTCAAAATGAGATGAATAAAGGAGGGGAAGTAGGTGAGGTCAGCAGGGGAGGAACTGCCGGTCACGGGTGGAGAGTGGCTCTCATACAAATGGTGAGACGTGTGGGTTCTTATTTGCCCAGATCTAAATCTATTGTACAGGACTTTCCTGTTTGAGGGTAGACTGCATTGTCTTAAGGGTTTCTAGAAGCAGGGAGACCAGTTACAGACAGTTTAACTACAGATGATAACATCTTCAGCCCAGAGATTGTTCTTTAGTTAGTAAGAAAGGGGTGAAATTCTGGATCTGTTTTAAATTTACACACAATTGGCAAGTTCATCAATTATATTTCACATGTAAGCAAATGTAGAAGTTATTGGCAGAGATCAGAAAGACTTTGAATGACAGTCAGGTTCTAGAATTGAGGGGAGATCAGAAGATCAATTTGGGGTCTAATGAGTGTGAGACATCTCTTAGGTAGGAGTGCAGTGTTCTGAAGGCAGAGTGACATTTGGGGTCAGTTTTTTTTTGACTGATCAGAGTGCTGTGTGGCCTGGGATTCTGTGGCCCCACCTTGGCTCAGGGGAGAGTCTTGACTGACTAGCATGCTACTGTGGCTGCAAGAGGACAGAGTCTGTGAGAACACCATCCCTATTTAAATAAGATCATTGATCGTTATGGTTTGCACATGACTTCTTCAAAATTTATCCTATACCTTAATCCACAATGCAACAGTCTGCAGAGGTGCAGCCTTTCAGAGGTTATCAAAGTTCGAGTACTTGGCCCTCATGAATGGTTATGCCCTCATGGAAAGGCTCCCAGTGGAAGGGAGAGCTCTCTTGATCATCAGTCATATGCCCACAGGTCTGTCCCCTTTAGAGAATGCAGCAACAAGCTGCCATCTTGGAAGTAGAGAGCAGCCCTCACAAAAATCCCATCCTGCTGGTGCCTTGATCTAGAACTTCACGGCCTCCAGATCTGAAAGAAATAATTTCCACGGTTTATAAATCACCTTGTCAGTGGTATTTTGTAACTGCAATAAAAAGGGATAAAACGATGGCCATTTTTTACATCTTTTTTGAAGATTAGATGCCTTATATAGAGGAAATGTTGTAAGTTTAATTTGGAGCTTGACATAATCACAGTCAATTTAAACATCACAGGGTGACTTTGAAGGAAATCCAGAGCTCATTCTGATGCTCGGACACACTGAATGGTGTTCTTCTCTGGAAGTATCAAGAGTGAGCCCTCTTCCTCACAACACTGAGGACACCCCACTGGGGTAACTAGGAGACCTCGCCCTGGCAGAAATACCAAGAACTAGCTGTCCATTTTCTCTTCATAGGGACTTAGACTGATCCCTTCAATCTGCATCTTGCTTGACCTCCTGGTCAAATTAAACCCCTCTTTGCTCTCCCTCTTTGCCCTGGATCTTTGTATAGCTCCAGGAGACCCAGCTTCCCCAAAATCTTTTACTGCTACAGACATTCTTTTAAGATGACCTCTGAGAACCATTGTCTCTCACTGGAAAATCCAGAAGAGAGCTGTATTCCATGTGCTCATATTTCCAACCCATCTGCAGTTGCATCCTTTACACCTCCTTTTCCACTTCAAAACCCTGGCTGTCCTACTCTATGGAAGGCCCAATTTTTGACTCATTCGTTGGATCCCATGACCTCTTGCTTACTCATGTTATTCACTTCTGTGGTGATGTTCTGTCCACAAACAGCATCCGGGTTTCTTTGCTGAAACATCTCTAATATTCCTCATTGAGTATCACATAATTCTCTGTAATACCTCCCTTAACCCCAAACTGGCAGTTCTCCCAGAGAGAGCTGAAAGAGAAGTGGGCCCCACTCAGTGCCCCCTACCCTTGCCTACCATTCTTTCTTAAACCTGTTCCTGTCCAATCCACTCTCCATTGCACTACAGAAACAGCTTGGTCAAGGGCACTAATGACTTGCACGGGGTTAACCTGATGGCCAGTCTCACTTCTCTTTTGATTGAACTCTTCTGCAGTGTTGAGCCAGATGGAAACCTCCCTTCTCTTAAATATTTTGACCATTTAAATTTCTTATCATTTTGTCAGAATTTACCAGTGGAACTTCCTCAGTTTTCTCTGAGTTTGTAAATATTAAATGGTACGATTGTTCTGAACTATCAAGTGAGTATATATCACTCTTAGTTATTCTCTTCTCCATTTCTTCTTCATGCTTTTGACTGTGTGTGTGTTGGTTTTTGACTTTCACTGTGAGTTGGCTTTTTAAACATCCTCCAGTGAGCACTTTTGCAGTAGCCTGAAGCTCACGTTCAAAGACAGTTTTCTCTCTCCTGCCATTCACTGAAAGAACTTATTAAGTTTCATTGATTTCTAAAATAACTACACGTTTAACACTTACAGATTAAGTCTCAACCCACCCTCTTTTTACCTGAGCCCAAGACTTAATCTATCACTTGTATGTCCTATAATTTTTCACAACTAATATATTAAAAAGAGAATTTTCAATGGAAACAGTCTCACATCTTTTTCTTACCTCTAAGTGCCATCAGCATTTATTCCACTTTAGAGACCAAATGTCTACTGGTCATTTGCAGATTCCTTTTTCCCTTCAAAGTCTTCATCCAATATATCACATGCTCTATTACCTATACCTTGAGTTTATTTTATTCAACCACTATTTACTGTCTCCAGTGTTGCCATCGTTACTTCACACTGGCTGTCCTGGTGGTCTCCCAAAAGACTCCCCTCTGCACTTCCACTCTTGCCTTCCTGAGAATTTATAATTATTTTGTTTCTTGTTTTCTATTTTTTTTTTATTTCAATGAATGCAAGATTCTTTGTTGAAAAGGACTTTTCTACTTTGTTTACCAGCATATGCTTTGGCCCTGGACTATAAACTATGTTAGTCAGTTTTTCATCATTATGACAAAAATGCCCAACAAAAATAACTAAGAGGAGAAAAGGTTGATTTTTATTTACAGCTTCAGAAGTTCAATCCTTGGTGGGCTGATTCCATTCCTCTGAGCCTAAAGTAAAAGAACATCATGGTGGAAAGGTGTGGTGGAGAGGCACTGTCCTGTTCTTAGCCATCAGGAAGCAGAAAGAAAGGAAGGGGAGATAGGTTGATGAACCCTTTCAAGGAATGCCTCCAGTGACCCCCCCTCCTCCAGCCACACCCCATCTGCCTACACTTACTACCCCGAGCTCATGGGGCACATACTATATTTAAATCATAGCAACCTAACACAGAGTAGTTTGTGTTATATATGAGTGTTAAATACATGCATAGTGAAAGAACTAATGCATATGGTTTGAAAATGTATCTTAAAAACATTTGTGGAATAAAAGCATACAACAGTATGAAAATAGTGTTCCTTTCATAAGATTATTTGATTAATTCAACTCAAGAGAGTTGTGGATGTAGTAAGCACAGAACTACCTGGCTGAATATATTCTGGAGAGTTTTTTCTGGGTTGTGGTATAGGATTGGTTTTGTTGTTGTTGTTGTTTTTAAGACTTTTTTTTAAGCTGTAGATGGGCACAACACCTTTATTTTATCTATTTATATGGTGCTGAGGATTGAACCCAGTGTCCCATGCATGCGAGATAAGTGCTGTACCACTGAGCCCAACCCCAGCCCAGTCTAGTTTTTTGATAATAGGCAAGGGGCTTAATTTATCTGATACTCAATATGCTATTATCTAGAATGGTTAGATTTGACTGCTATGTTTTCATACAGAATTAATATCCTGATTTCATATCTAATTTAAAGCCCCAAAGGATTGAGTATTAATATCTCATATGTTTACAATTGGTCTTCTGTACCCAATCAAATAAATCAAACCAGCTTCCATTAATGCCTGGAAAAATCCTCATTACCTGCCTTTGTATAAAGAGTTACAACTCACTTTAAGAAGAATCTCTGCTGTGAGAGACCTTTTGTTTAATAAATTATGAATATCTGTGTTTGGAAAATATCTTTCAAACATTTCAGTGCTGTATTGCAACCTGCTAGACCTGGATTGTGAGAGTTGGTTGTTAACTATTCAGAAATTTTGCAAACCTCTTCTTAAATATTGGTAGTTTGAAATTGGCCATAGAAGCAGCCATAGAAGTCAACAATTGCTACAAATCTGGAATTTCTCTTTGTTTTGATTTGTTCTGTTTTCCTTTTCCCCCTGAAGGGCTGGCTTACTAGCATAACATTGCCAGTGACATTTTTATGTCACTAGAACAATTAAGGAAATCTATCATGCTCTTCTGCAGGGCAAGAAACACAAACAATACAAGGATACTAGCAGCACACTGCTTACCTCCGTTCCCTCATCGATAGCCCCCTTGCCTGATTTTCATAATAGGACTGTACACCTCATGATGTTGTCTCCACCAACTACATTTTGAACCTGGAGGCAGGAGACCTGTTTCATTCCCTCCAAATAATTTTTCTTTTTCTTATCATACTTCTGCTTTCTTTCTCTCCTTCTCCATGTCTCACTCCCTCCTTCTTTTATTCTTTCTTTTTCTTCTCCTTTCTGTTCTTCATTTCTTCCTTTTACTACATTATTCAGAACAGAAAGCTTGGAGTACAGATGTACTTCATTGTTTGGAGCAGGACTTTCTACTCACCTGTGAAATTTTAAGTAAGCAACTCAAAAATATCAAAACTACAACTAGAAATGGTAACGGAGCCAGAGAAGATACACTATTGGAAGAGGAGCATTGGAAATAAACCACCTATTACCCCACACAGGAGTGTGTAAGTGGAGAGGAATGACATGACCAAAGTATGATGTAGGACAAGGAGGGATGGAACCAAAGGGATGAACCTGCCTCACTGTTCTGTCCCTCTTTTAGTGTCGCCATCCTGCCTGTCTGTGCTGTATGTGCCTTCTGAAGATCTTGTGAGACATTTTGAGGGGAGTCAAACTTGGGTTTTTTTCCTTTGTCCTTTTTTGGGGGTGGGTTTTGGGAAGCCATGTGATGTGCTGGCTTCACTTTAACTAGAGGAGACAAAGAGGCTGCCACTTGTGTTTTCAGAGACAAAGGGAAGTGCATTGTCCAGGGCTCAGGAACAGTGGATGGAGCCAAGGTGCTAGAGGTGTGCTGAAAACCACCATGAGCCAGGAAAACAGGCAGCCAAGGGCCGCTGGGAGGAAGGACTGCTTCTGTGTCTCTCCACTGGTCCCCAAGGTGTGTCCAGTGAATTGGTGGTTGAGCTAAAGATGCCAGAGATCATCACAAAAGAGGTCACACAAGCCCTGTGACTGGGCATGTAAAGGACGTCTTTCTCTCTTTCGTTCTTTGACCAAGCATAGGGCAAGGAGAGCTGGAGAGTGGGCCATGTCCTGACCCGCATCCCAGGCTTTAGGAACTCCGAGTCGGCTCTGGAAAGATGAGAGGGAACTTAGAATCACTAGCTATTCCCAAGATCATAAAACTTCCTATATGTTTTATCACAAAGTTTGATCTCTTGGAGCTAATTAAAATAAAAAGGAAGTGAGGAAAGCAGTCAGTGGAAAACGTGCAGGAATCAGAGTAGCTTAACAGGATGTCAGAACATTAGGACGCATGGGGTTCAAGCGAACCCCACCTCCCTCTGTGAAGGAATACAGAACCCCAGCCCGTCAGTGGGGAGCCCCAGGTTGAAATATTGGAGGAATGACTTCATCAATAAGCAACTTCCAAGGACCTGTGCTTTTGTTCTGAGTTCTACCATTACTCAAATGAGAAATGGGTTAGCAAATGATTTTTTTTTTTTTGATGCTTAAATAGTCTCAGTTGTGAAATAAAAGGTATTCCCCTGTGATCAAAGGTATGGAGACATTCTCTATGGAAGCTGATGGATGAATGAATGAACAAGGAAATCATGAATGAGAAAGAGCACGGGGTATTGATCAAAGAGGCAGGTGACAGAGGTCAGAGGCAAGCAAGGGTTCCATTAGCTCTGACACTAGCTGTTGTGATAGGAAGGACAGAGGGGTACCAGTGCCAAGACTGATAACAATAGCTGGGGACGCATGCCACGAAATTCAGGTTTAAGTTTTGGGAGCTTTTGTATGACAAAAAAAAAAATGAACCACATTTGCCCATTGAAAGCGTCTTACTCTCTCACTCTGGAAGCTCATGAGCTGTCAGACCACCGAATTATATCAGGAAGGAACTTTGCACATTTTCAAACAGCCTATTTTTAGGATTGTGAATAATTGCACCAGATGGCTGTTTAAATCTGTTGGCATTGTTTCTACTGTACATTCATTGTTTAGAAGCCCATTTTGTTACATTTCAAAGTGAAATACAAAGTTGCAATAGTCTACAGATCTAGTGTTGATCGCCTTTGTAAGTCTTAAGAAACTTCCACTGAGAGGTTAACAGAGATGCTGCTAGAAGAATTTCAATAAATTATGTTGGCGATGGAATCAGAGAGCTTCCTCCAGAACAGAATTTCTATCCTCCAATGCTCACTAGGCATGTACATGGGGGGTGTATTGCATCTGTAACCCCCATTTCTGTTGTTGTCTTCATTTATTTATTGTGACTTCCCAAAATTACTCATGGTAATTTTATCAGTGTGATCTCAGTCACTGGCCTTTTAATTTTCTGCAGCAAATGAAAATATATACATTTTCTCCTTTTTTTTCTTCCTTTCCTCTTCCCTTCCTTCTTTTCCTCTTTCTCCTCTTCCTCTTCCTTCTCTTCTTCCTTCTCCTCCTTCTCCTTGTTTTTTTTTTTCTCTTTTTCCCCTTTTATTCATTTATACATTAAGTTTCTTCCTTTATATATCCTGATTGGTAATGTACAATGAAAATTTTGTCTCTAGTAAACTAGCAAATATGTCATAAAAACAGAGAAAGCAGAATGGAGTTATTTATTTTTAAATTACTAAATGTATCTATGGTTCAAAAGAGTGAATTCTTATATCTCCGTCAATCTGGATGCTGGAAGACACATGGAATTTGATGCAGATGAAGGGGACAAGTTTTTAGATCCATGTGTCACTTAATGGCGTTTCAGTCAATAGCAGATTGCACATGGGATGATAAATAACACTTGCCTCAGTATGTATTAGCAGTACCATCCAAGTTTATGCAAAAATTGGCTAACGATGCATTTCTTAAAAAGTATCCCTGTCACTAAGCTATGCATGACTGTATAATAGAGAATAAACCCTCAGACCTGCCTTCAAATAGTGTCTCTCAAATATAATCTGCAGGATGGTCTTCACTGATTGAATGAGTTGTCCATTTGCCTTATGGCTACACAACTGAGAAATTTGTCAACCGAAAACTTAGCAACATATTTAAAGCCAAGCACTACCTGATTACATGCAAATGGGGTTTGAAGAAACTGATTTTGTAGAAGTTAACAGCAGAGTGGCAGTTACTAAGAAGCTAGAAAGAGTTGGAGAAGGCTGGTCAGTGGGTACTCAGGTAGGAGTAGTAAGTTCTGGTTTGCAGTTGTGTGGTAGATGACAATAGATAGCAATCATTCACTCTGTCTTTGAAAGCTAGAAGAAAGGATGTTGAATGATTTCACCATGAAGGAATGATAAATATTTGAGAAGACAAATATGTTTAACCAGATTTAAACATTGCACAATTAATGCAAATATCAAAACACAGTACCTCATTAATGTTTGTAATTTTTAGGATTTTATGTATCAGTTAAAAATTTATACACTTATTAATAGCTTTTCAAATATTTATGCACTTTATTTTTCTTTAAGGGAGAGCCACCTTGACTTAGAGAATTATTTAAAAATGTTGAGAAGCAGTATAATACAGAAATCACAACAGGAAATTACAAGCAGAGGGGAAACTTACAGACTTGGAAGCTTAAAGAGCAAAGAATTTTATAGTTCCCCCCAAAGTGAAGATTTTGACAAATTGTATGTTTAATCTGGAATGTGAATCCATAATGAAGTGTTTTGCATAATTCTGGTCAATAATTCATTTTTAAACTGAAACAAAATAAGATTGAAATAATAATTACAATGGAATCTAACAATTATCTCTGATTTAAGTAGGTTTCCCCCAAAGTTTAGAAAAATTATAAAGAAAAATTAATTTACCATTATCAGTATAAGTTAAAAGAATGTTGTCTTTGTCATTTTCAAATAACATTAATGCTTACCAAAAAAATTCAATAAATCCCGCTTAAAAAGCCTTTTTACTAAAAAGTGATAATAACAAAATGACTAATACTTGAGGCAGAAAGTAATATTTCCTTTATTACATTATAACAACTTCAAAATATAAAATTTTATGCTGAGTAGAAATGAAATTTAAATAATTAAGAATAAAATGATCAAACAATTTTCTAGAACTCTATAACTATCATTTAAAAATATTAAGAAGCATTAAATGGAAATATTTGAGTTACACTAGAGAATGTAAATAGATATTTAGACTATATATTTTCATCAGAAGAATTAATGTACAAAGTTTTCAACTCTATCCAAATTAATGATACTTATAAAAATCAAATCTTAATTTAAAAGTCAATAAAATTTAGGAAATTTGAGAAAATTTGCCTGGAACAGTCAACATGGCAAAAATGCAAAGAAACAGTGTACAAAGCCTTGTCTTGATTAAAGTTGAAAAGTTAACATAACTAAAATTCAAAGACCACAATATGGAAATGATGAAGCAAGATTATTTGATAGAAAACTCAGAGATTGGAATTTGTTTTGAATTTAGAATGTGATAAAGGCAACAACTCAAATAACTGATAAAGAATTGATTATTAAAAAATGGAACAAAAATGTTGTTTTTGAGAAAATAAGATTTGACAGTATCTTTGTATTTATATCAAAATGACTTACCCATTAGTTAATATGCCAATGAAAAATTTAACCATCTAGGAGACCTATATAGACATTAATTTATAGGGAAGGACTTCACAAGTAGGGCTCCATAATCAGAAAGCAAAAAATGAAAATACTAATAAATTAGACAAGTAAAGATAAATATAGCATCATAGAAATAATTATTGAATACTTATAAAGCAAACAGCTATTTAAGAAATTTTTAAAAGATATATCATGAAAAGTATTAGTATTGTCCACATGCCAGAGAATTCTCATAAATTAAAGGAGGAGAAGACCAATATTTGGTATTATGGGCTCAAGTTCAATAGGCAATTAAATACAGAAGGGACAAAATGAGTTTTATAGAAAGAACCCATGTGCTAAAAATAAGATGGCTCTGAGAGGTAATAAAAGGATCCTATTCAATCATTCTGCAAGTATTATCAGTTGTCTCTGTGGGTCAGGAACAAGGCACCAGGGATGAGGCAGAACAGAGAACATGGGCCTGGCCCACAGATCTGTTTATAAAAAGGAAATCAATAAAAATACAAGAGGATTTCAGGTAACAGTAGGTGACTAATGCAACAAAACAAGGTCCTCTGACAGTTGGGACTGGAGCAGAGACGTCCTTGGCCAGGGTCCTCAGGGAAGCCCTCTCTGTGGTGATGATATGTAAACTCATCCAAAACAGGATGATCATCAGGGGCATCCTGATGATCTGAAGAACAGTGTTCCAGGCAGGAGGTGGCAGCTGCAAAAACCCAAGAAACAAAAGAACAGGGCAAATACCTTTAGGAATGTGAGATTCCCTAATCCATGTGGGAGCTTTGATTGGCAGAGTATGAAATTGGATCAGGCAGGTAGAAGGGGACCCTAACTAATAGGACCAATTAGATTTTATTCCAATAGCAACAAGCCCTTATTGAAGGATTTTAGTGTGGGCAATGGTAAGATGAATTCATTCCCTTAAAGGGATCTCTTGACAGCTCCGTGGAGAATGTATGGGCAGTGGCAAGAACATAAGCAAGAGATGGGAGGTACAACTCCACACCAAGCAAGAGAGAACTGTAACAAAATAAATGAACACTGACATTTTTCATTTATGATATGGACAAAAATTGAAATACATAGTATAGGGAATGTGAAAATGAACATTCATATGTATGTATGCATGTATATCATGTTGTATATGTACACAAATGTATACACACATTGTCTTATTTTATAGAACTATTTAATTAGTTCAGCCACATTTATCAACGTTCTCCTAAACATCTGCTTATACTTTGACCTAGCAATTTAACCTCAAAAAGAATTATCCTAGGAAAATAACTGAATTGGTTCCCAAAGATTTTGTACTATAATTTCATCCAGAATTATTTAAAATATGGCAAAGCAGAAGTGCCTGAACTAACCTTCAAGGGATAATTGGTAAGTAAATCATGCTTTGTTCCTTTCAAAGATTGATTATTCTGAAGTCATTAAAATGATGTTGCAAACCTTCACTTAATGAAATGAACGAGCTTTGAGTGATCAATTTCATTAATACATGCCTCTACACATACATGCAAAAAGCATAAACTATTATAAGCCAGAACATTAATAATTATAATTTATGAGTATAAAATCATTACCTAATTTTTGAAGCATTTGTATTTTATGTTATCATCATGTAATAAAATAATAATTGTAAAAATTTAAAGTGAACAAACAGCTGTGTTTAATAATATGGTATGATATTACTAAAACCATATGATATTGGCACTGAAACTACTTGTATTTTATATATATATATATATATNAAAAAAAAAAAAAAAAAAAAAAAAAAAGATCAAATACAGCTGGGGATGTGGCTCAGTGGTCAAGTGCCCCTGAGTTCAGTCCCTGGTACCAAAAAAAAAAAAAAAAAAACCACAAAAAAAAAACAATGGGGGGAAAAATATTCAACTTTATTTGTACAACCCTGAGATACTACTCTACTCATACTAGAAGAACTAAAATCTCAAATACAAAAATTGGTGAGGATATGAAGAAACAGTAACTTTCATTTCATGCTGGTAGGAATGCAAATGGCCATACATATTTGTACCATATAACCCAGGAATTGTGCTTCTAGGTATTTATCCACATGCATTGAAACCTTAAACGTCTTCAAAAGCATTACACATGCATGTTTATAGCATCTTTATTCATATCTGTGGTACATCTATTCAATGAAATCATGTTTCATCAGTTAAAAAAAATACACTATCACGGTACAAAAAGATTTACGAGAAGCTTCAATGTGTCCTATAGCGAGGATCGAAATGGGAAAGTATGATTCCACTTGACTGTGCATTCCTCTGAAGAAGGAAAACAGCATACACAGCAGCAAGATCCATGGTTACCAGAGTTTGGGTGGAAGAAGGGGTGGATGCATAGGTAGAGAACAGGGGGATTTTAAGGAAATGATCTATTTTTATAATACTATTAGGTATATAAGACATTGTACATTTGTTAAAACCCGTAGAACTGTACAACACAAACTGTGAAGCCTAATGACAATAACACAACAGTGTCTCTTCCTCAGTTCGAACACATGTGCTGATGCGAATATGAAAAGAAGCTGCTGAAGGAGGAGGGGTGCATGACAGCTCTTTGTACTGCTTGTCCAGTTCTGTGAACCTGAAACTGCTTGGAACAATAAGGTCCATTAGTTCAAAGAGAAAAATGTCAAGAACAACTTGGTTGGTTGTTTAACTGAGGCTTATTCTAGAAGGTTTTTTTTTTTAATCATTAATTTAATTTTCTCCTCAAGCTCATGTGCTTCATGCTTGTTCTTTCTACTGTCTGGAAATGCCCTTCATCATGTTGCTGGCTTCTTTTTAGAGCTCTTATGAGCATGAACTGAAATATACATCCTTTGCTTTTCACCTTATCAAAGGGGAAGGGAGGAGGGATGGGACGGGGAGAGACAGTGGAATGCCTCAGACCTAACTCTCCTGTGCACATATATGATTGCTGCCTCAATCTGGGCTTCCTCCAAAATTATGCTCTTGAATTTTATGTTTGGTCCAGTGTATTTTCATTTCTGCCTAATACTGACTGCTGGAAGATAACTCAAATAACAGGGAGCATTTGTAGAGGATGTGGGGGAAAAGTTACACCCATAGATTGTTGGTGGGACTGCAACTGGTGAAATTACTCTGGAAGGCAGTATGGAGATTCGTCAAAAACTAGGAATAGAACCACCATATGATCCAGCTATCTCACTCCTTGGTATATAACCAAGAGATTTAAATCAGCAGACAGTAGTCACACAGCCACATCAGTATTTATAGCAGCACAATTCACAATACCTAATCTATGTAACCAACCAAGTTGCCCTTGAACAGATGAATGAATAAATAAAATATGGGATACACAAATGGAGTATTACTCAGCCATAAAGAAGAATGGCATTATGGCATTTGTTGGTAAATCGATTGAACTGGAAAACATCATGCTAAGTCCCAGAAAGTCAAAAGTCAAATATTTTTTTCCTGATGTGCAGAAGATAAATCCAAAATAAAAGGTGGAGGAATAAAAAGAAGAAATATCAGTGGAGCAGATGAAGGTGAATGAGGGAAGGGAGGAGGAAAGGGATAGAGAGAGAAAGTGGAATGCCTCAGACCTAACTCTCCTGTGTACATATGAGAATGCACAACAGTGGATCTCACCATCATGTACATCCACAAAACACTAATTTAAAATAGATAAATATATTAGCAGAAATATTAGTAGAGGAAAGGGAACAGGGGAGTTTGGAGGGGAAGGTGAAATCCTGAGTACTAAATTAGAACAAATTATATTCCACACTTTTATAATTATGTGAAATGAATTCTGTGTCTTATATAATTAAAAAGAATAAATAATAAAAATGCAGTGTTCATGCTTGCCTTTTTACCTCTGTTTATCCAGTGTCTAGTCCAATGCATGTCAGAGAGTGTACACTACATGTGTATCCCTTGAAATAGAGGCAGGCATGTAAGTTCCACATAGAACCCTGTTTAGGTGGTTCTGCGGCTCAGAGTTAATCCTCAGTTTTTCTGTACATGAGTTCAGAAGCTCCCAGAAATTCTTTTCTTCTTCCAATCTCAGCTTTCTTTTGTACAAAATGGGCTTTTAGAGGGCATCGGATCTGAAGTTCCCACTAGCTCCAAAATTCCACATTCTTTTTGGTTCAAAAGGACTGAGGTCCCACTGGAGAGCCCCTAATTCAGATATATTCTATTAGCTGCACAATTTCCATGATGATAAATATCAGTTCAGCATACTGGAACCACCTTTCAGAGTGACATTGTCACACATCTGGTCAAATAAATTGATATTCCCATCTGGATCGATGCTTCTGGCAAGAACAGCTAGTAGTAATGCCACATGACCCCTGCATTATAAAACAGGAATGTGTCATCATTTTGAGCCATCCGACAATGCAACTGTTCGTGTTCCATTTCCTGTTATTTCATGGAGCCGTGCATTAACCTCCACCTGTTGTCCCACGTCATAAAGGGAGGCATAATCGCTCTCGTCTTCGTGAGACTGTGTGTGTCTCGTTTATTCTATCTTGTTTCAGTGGAAAACATCAGCGTAGACTGGATTGGTCATTATTTTTGGTAAACTATGTTTCAATATTACAAGAAATGACTTCTGTGATTTGAAAACTTTGTGGATGTGAATACTGAGAGGAGTCTGGATCCTGAGAGGATGACCACGTCATTCCAAATTGCTGCTCCCTCTGGAAAATGACAGCCTTCCTCAAGTCCTGTCATCTGGGTATGTGCGGGCTTTCTCCTACGAAGGTTATTGACTCATTTGTTTCTCTTACAAAAACAAGCTCTGCTAATAGTGAGAAGATGACTGGGTGTAGGTAGTAATCCCCTGTTTGTGTGTATCTGCTGTTGCTTTGAAATTCAGCCTGGTTGATCATGATGGATCCTGATATTTTGAGCTGGCAATTAAAACTGTCACATCTCAAGGACTTTATCCTTCACTTCTCTCTCTTGCTGGAGGTAAAATGGTTTGTGGCAGATGCGTCCCTGGTAACAAAGCAATGGATGCTTCATAAAAGACAGTCTTGTGTGCTGAGAAGCCCCAAGAGCCCACATGCCAGAGTGGTAACTGACATTTAGGGACCTCTCCAACAATGCTGTGCCCTCCTGCGGTCCTCTCTCTGTGGGAGCCTAGCAGGGAAAAATGTTAATGGTGAAAAGTGAGAGGGTGGAATTGAAGAAAAGGGATTAACTACTAACTCAGGTCCATGTAAATGCCAGAAGACTCGTTTATGTTTCCAAATATACATGAGGAATAAAATTTCCTGCTGGGATAGAAATAATGCGTTTTGAAACGCCTGACACAGAGTATTTGCTCGGTAAACATTAGTTTTCTTCTTTATGAAAAAAATCAACTTCATACTCTATTTGCTTGATTCCAAGACCAGCAGTATTTTGGAGAGCTCTCAATGTGCATAAAACCTAGGAGAATCTGGCCAGAACGAGGTATTGTCTCTAATCTCCTGGAATCTTCAGTCTCCTGGGGGAGGCAAGAGTGCAAACACTCTCTAAGATTAAGTGAAATAAGTGCTAAGGAGAGCTTTGGCAGGGCAGTGTTAAAAGCCCACGTGTGATTAATTTGAGGCAGAAAATTGTAGAGGCATCTTTGAGAGATGCTATTTGAGCCAAGCTTTGCAGAATGCTAAGAACACGAGGAGCAGACAGGCTGGGAGGATAATAGGAGTCTAGTCTTAATGGCAGAAAAATTCAGGCTACTCATTTAAAGGTATTTGCCATATAGAAGGGGGTTGAAATACCAGATCTAAAAGGAAAGAAAGAAAGGGGAAAAAATGTGAGCCAGCAAGAAAAAAAAAGCCAAAGGAAGTTGGAAGGGAAGGATGATTTATATATTGTTCATAGTATTAGCTAAAGCTGGAAGGGTAGACCAAGATGAATCATGAATGTAATTATTGCGTTCCCTTTAGTTCCAGTTTTGTTCTGAAACTAAAGAGGTACAAAATGTAAGAGATCATTGTGTCTGTTGAGTTTTGTTTACTTGCCTAATGAGGAAAATGACTTCCATTTGGAAGAGGAAAGTTTACATTCTAAAATTGGCCACAAAAAAATGTGTGCATGCCCCCCCCCACACACACACACCACAGGTACACAAGCAAGAGGCTAGGTGTGACTACTGAATTGATTCATTGTACTGCCGTTTAGTATGCATGGTATGTTTCTTATCATGACCTGAGTAGCCCTAGCTATGTGTTCCTGAGTTGAGACTTAGTGAGCGAGAAGCCATCAATGACAGGTTTGCTTGGTGAATGGAAAAATAAAATTTGTGAAGTTATTCATCGAGAAGAGTGAGTTGACAAGTTAGTTCCAGGGTTGGCAGGAAGCCACCTGAGAATCAGAGAGCAGGGGCAGGTCGGAGGTGGACAATGAGTCTGACCCCAGTGGTGGAGTTAGTTAGGAGGCAGCAACTCCATCATACCATCATACTGAGCACTTAGAAGCTTCTGCAAGCCTCTGACATCAGGGAGAACAATTCTTCCCCATCTTCTCAGATGACTCACCAATGGAAATTTCACAAGATATGATTTTGATGGGTTGAAACATTAGGGTCATTTGTATTCCATGCTATGATCTGGACACCCTTCAAGGATTTGGAAAGAAAGAATCAATCCCTTTTAAATCTTGAATTCTATCAGAGGAATCCAACAGTGAGGAGAGCTGATGCCCAATAGTAGACAGGGAACTATTTGAGATCTCAGAGAAGATTTTTCCAAAGAAGACCTTCCTTCTTCTTCCACTTAAGTAGAAATGGAGTGGAATGAGGCAGTGAGCCAAGAGATATCAGGGTAAAAAACACCAATATTTGCAATAATGACAAAACTATTCCAACAATTGAATGTTAAAATAAAGCTTAATACGTAAGCACCTTGGTTTGCCCAGGAAAGTTATGATTTTCACTTGTTGACCCCTAATAAGTATGGTAGCATTCTACTTTACTTTTATACATGACCTTGCATGGGCAATAAACTTTATGGTTCTTCCTTGTACAACAAATTCATATGTAATACGTTTGGCAGTTCTCTTTTTGACAATCTGTCTCTCTCTCTCCACACACACATACACAAACACACACACATGCTTACCTTTGGTGTCTGTAGCTTCCCCTTCATGATGTAAATCTAGGTTTCTACCAAGAGTCAAGAAGCATTCCATTGCTTTTCTAAACTGTCTCCATTTATGACTTCAACCACATTTTTTTTGTTTGCTTTAAAAGAACAACATTTATATTCAAGCTGCAAATTTATGTTACAGAACACTCATTGTTCACACTCTGATGAGTGCGGAGGTTAAGTAGATGGAGAACATGAATAACTCCTGCCCCCACAAAGGACGCAGGGTAGAGGAGGACATGGTTCACGAATGGCAACTCATAACATAATTTGGCAAAGGTCTAGGATGAGCAGAGGACCTCAGGACCACAGGGCAAGTGTTTCTAAATTGGGCTGGGGGCTCTGAAGGGAGGTCACACTGCATAGTTTGCTTTCCTTCTTGAAGGTCAAGTGTAGTTAGTTAGGTAAAAGAGGGAGAAACTGTTCCAAAACGTGTGCCTTGATAGGTAGAAAGCGCAGATGAGCCCATGGCATGTAAAGCAAGGCAAACTTCTTGGAGAAATGGCTAGAGAGAAAGCTTGTGATTGAAGCAAAGACCAACTAATAAAGAACTTGTGTGTTGATCCCTGTGTTTGAATTTTATCCTATAGATACAAAAGGCTCTTATTCTACACTGGTGAGTTGTATAATCAGGTTTTGGAAATAATAATCTGATTTTTTAAAAAATATTCTTTTAGTAAGGAGAAAATCCCCAATTTTTTTTTTTTGAGATATAATGTACATACATAAAACCCACCTTTTTATGGAGGTGTGATTCAGTGGTTTTTAGTGTATTTCCAAAAATGTGCAACCATCACCATTATCTAATTTCAGAAGATATTCATCTTTCCCAATAGGCATCCCATCCACCCCACCCTTTCCAGATCCTAAAAATCTCTGACTTTTTATCTCTGGATTTACCTATTCTGGATATTCATATAAGTGGCATCATGTGATCTGTTTTCCTTCACTTAGATTAATGATTTCAAATTCCATTCTCATTGTAGTATGCATCAGTAGCCTGTCCCTTCTGACAGCTGGAGAGCACTCCATTGTGTGGATATGCCAAGTTGTGTTTATCCACCTGTCATCTGATGGACCTCTGACCTGTTTGCACTTTTTGGCTGTGAGTGTGTACAGTGTTCCTTGAATCATGATGGGTTATGTCCCCATTAGCTTGTCAAAAATTGAAAATACTCTTAGGTGGAAAATGCATTTGCTACATCTAACCTACCAGGTATGACACAGCTTAGCCCCACAGTGAGCCATAGAGAGGCAGCGGTTTCTCTTTACCAGCACATGGCTGGCAGGGAGATGCTCTTGCTGCCACTGCCCAGAATCACAACACTGCACACGTCTAGCACAGGACAAAATTAAAAGTCCAGAGTCTACTGCATGTGTACACTTTCACACCATCATAAATCAAGAAATCATAAGCCTGGTGCGCTCTCTCGCTCTCTCTCTCTCTCTCTCTCCTCTCTCTTATTTGGAAGGCATTTGGCTAGCATTTGAGTTTGCTTTGAGGAGTATCATATTAATTAGGCCAAGAGGGAAACAAGGGTGTACATCTCTCTGTCTGGACCTATGATAATGCATAACTTATAATTCATGTTCTAACTTGTTCTTGAGATGGGTTAATGAGGATAAAACAAGAGTAGTTTTAGAGTGGCACAATCAAAAAAGCTTCTCTCATGCAACCTTCATTTGACTAGTACCTGCTGTGTCTAATACATGTTTGGTGGTGTTCAGCGTAATGCCTGCTGAAGAGGGAATGCAGGAGTTCAACTCATCCTCTTTAATTCATGCTTCTGGAGTTACAGTAGACAACTGAAGGTTGTAGCACAGTCATATAATTGTAGTGTAGGCATAAGGGTGGGGGAACATCTGACTTGAAAAGGGAGTCAACCCTTTATACTTCCATAAAAAAGGCTTTGGGTGGCAAGAAATTACATTTGGTGGGTTTTTAAGATCAAAACATTCAGAAAATCCCTGGATTTCTTAAAAAATATATTTAATAATGCATAAGAAATCAAGTCACTAAAACTGTGGAAATACATTTAATTATATGGTTTCCTTTCAGAGCACAAGACTGAAGAAATAATTCCTAAGAGAGAAAAAGGGTTTCCTAATGGATAAGGGTGGAAGCATTTTTACCATTTAAACAGACCTGAGCAGGTCTCTCCTGCACGTGTGGGAAGCTCTTCTCACAGGAACTCAGCTGCAGAGAACTCCTCCTCCACAGGGAGCACCTGCAGCACTTAAGAAAAACGTCTAAGCACTGGGCTTAGCTGCGGACATCAAGAGCTCCAGGTCAGAGTGTTAGGAGCGAAACCTTGTCAGGACACTCCCCTGGCTGAAGGCAAGGAAAGTGAGGCTCTGGTTTCCAGAAAACAAGGAGTTCAGAGTCCCCAGGTATAGTATCGGGTTTTGTCAAAGTAAATATTATTATTATTATTATTATTAAATATTATTTGTCCAAAATTTTCACATTTTTAGAGGACAGTTTGGGTCTTGCCATCCTAAGCAGCCCTGAGTCAGGATGGAATTCAGTTTACTGATTCAGCAAACATTTGCTGAGCAGGTACTATGCTGTTGGCACTTTTAAAAAGCACTGTAAGTACAATAAAGAAAGCCAAACTCCTATCCTTACAAAGTTGACTGACTTGTTAAAAACACAAATATACTAAAGGGAAATTGCATTTAAACCAAATTCTCAGGTAGTTACAGGTGCAAATAAAAAAAAAAAAGATGTGACTGACAGTCAATATTTCATATAGGAAAATTTGATGTATCATCAAAAAGACATTCTTTATTATTTCTGTAAGAGCTGGTTCATAACTAAGATCTTAAATAGGAGCATCCTGGGTAATGCATCTGATAAGGGACTTTTCTCATTCTAGAAGATGGGATAACTGTAATTATATGGGCACTTTCTGTGAAAGGGGTTTCCTTTTTTTTTTTTTTTTGTGGTGCTGGGGATTGAACTCAGGGCCTTAGGCAAGCACTCTACCAACTGAGCTATATCCCCAGCCCTGTGAAAGGGGTTTCTAAGTCTCCCATTTTGATAGGCTTAATGCTTATGAGGCTAACAATAGATAGCTAGAGGAACTAATGAATAAAAATAAATGAAAGAAAAATATGAGTGCCACAGGTATTGATTATTCCATGACAGTTATGTTACCTTCAATGTCACATTTTTTGAAATGTTATTATTAATTGACTGATAATTACATATATTCATGGAGTAAAATGTGATGTTTTGAGATATATATTTATATTCATATATATATATATATACACACATATACATATATATACATTTTATTCACATACACAATATATGTGAAATGATTAAATCAGGCTGATTAATAATCCTACACATCAAATACTTATAATTGTTTTGAATGATGAAACATATAGAATCTACTCCTTTAGTAATTTTAAAGTGTGCATTGCATTATTATTTATTGCAGTCAAGATTGTATGCAAAACATCACTAAAACTTATTCCTCCTGTGTCACTGACACTCTGAGCCCTTGATCAACATCCTCCCTCTCCCCCAAAGGTTTGGTGACCACCATTCTACTCTGTAGCTGTGTGAATTCAATTTTTCTGCTGCATTTTTTTTTTTTTGTGTGTGTGTGTCTGGCTTATTTCATTTAGGCTACCCAACCAACCTAAAAATTCTGACCCTAAAACATTACCAAATTAGAAAAGTGAGAAATTATACCCCATTTGATTCAGATGTATGAAATGTCAAGATCATTGTACTGTCATGTGTAACTAATAAAAAAATAAATTTTAAAAAAAGAGGAAACAATGGGCAGGAGACACTAGGGAAGAAGGAAGGGGAGAGAGAAAAGTTGTTTCTCTTCTTCTACTGATGAGCCTCGGCAGCAGCTGCAGTGAAGGCAGGACCTGGGCAGAATAGCTTAAGATGTCTATGGACTAATTGAGTTTAATTTACACTTACGAATCTGCCTTTATCACAACAGTATGCATTAGTTTTGTAATTCAAAGTAAATTCAGTGAAGACGAGGGAAGCAAGGTAGTGTTGAAATCAATCTAATATTGTGTTAAATTAACATATTTTCAATGTGACATGAAGAAAAATTCAAACATGAGTTACTTTTTGAATAAACAATGACAGTAAGTCAGAAAATATAAGAAGGATGTGTTTGAGGTGAAGTGGAGAGGGTTTTAGCTGGATTTTTCTCTTTTTTGCCATGCAGGGACAAACATATCACTTCAGAGAAAGATGAGCATATAATTTGCAAATGGAAAAGGAAAATAAATCATTTGAAATGTTGTGTCCATTGCTTCTGCAGAGCTATTGCACTTTCAGAAACCTTTCCTGAGGCAGTAATTTAGCAGCACTGCAAAGATGAATGTACAAGGATATTCATCTCAGTTTTGTTAATCAAAGCAATGGAAACAAGCTAAATGCTCATCAATATTGGATATGTTATATAAATGATGGTTATTCATGTAATGGAATACTCTGCAGTCTGTATGACATTTGTTGCATATTTATTTTTTACATTGAGTTGGAAAGATGCCCATAACATATTTTTGAGTGTAAAAGCAATGGAATAATCTTTCTTATACAAAAAAATAAAAAATAAAATGTATCTGTTAAAGGGAAGGGGAAAAATACAAAGAGTAAGAAGAAGGGCATTTTCCAGAAAGAGAAAAACAAGCAGATTCTGGAAGAGAGGGCTTACGTTTGATGGCCCAGAGAGCTGGAATCTGTCATTCATGACTTTGTAGGTTTGAAGGCGTTTCTATAGTTAACAGCAATTGGTGTGCATGTGTGTTCACTCAGTGTTGCTTAGTGGATATGAATTAAATTGTGGTCTCTCCTTCAGAATTCAGATGTTGACACCGAGCCCCCACTGTGGTGGTGTTTAGAGATGGGTCCTTTGATGGGGTTTGTGTTTAGGTGAGGTCCAGGATGGACCTCAGGTAGAATTGTGTTCTTACACGAAAAGCAACCAGGGAGTCCATTTCTCCCCTGCTCTCTGCACCACCGGAGGACACAGTGAGGAGGCAGCCATCTGCAGGCCAGTGACGGAGCCTTCAATGGAAAACCAAATTGGCCAACAGCTTCATCTCAGTTTAGGGCCTCCAGAAATAAATTCCTGCTTCTTAAGCTGCCCTGTGGTGTTTTGTTATGGTAGGCCCAGCTACCAACACACGTTCCATACTGTTAGGTGTTTATTGCCATATCACAGGTCACCCCAAAACTTAGTAGCTTGAAACAGTGAACTTGATCTGACAGTGTTTGTGGGTCAGGGGTCCAGAAAGAGCTGGGCATGGGGGTTGTAGAAAAGTGAAGCTTTTGGTGAAGCTTTGACTGGGCTGAGGCTTTGACATCTCCTATGTTGGGTCACTAGCCCTGTGTTCCTGGATGGCTGCTGGTTCTGCAGGCCTCAGCGCTCACCAAACGAGTAGCTCTGATTAACCTAATGCTTCTTCTCATCATCTCCACCTTGGTCTTTGTTTCCTATCTACCACAGGTAAAGACTTTATATAGGAATTCGTGGTGAGGCATCCAGCACCTCATTGGGGGGTTCTTCTTCCTGCCAAGGAGGGTGTAAGCTACCTAAGAAATGAAAGTCTAGAGTAATTAGTGAAGAACAAAAGATAAAGAGTCAGAAAGAATAGTTTGAAAGGGAACTTGGACCCCATGATAGATCTAGTCCACACAGGAGTTAGAGCTAGTCAGTTAGAAAATGACTCCTGTGGTTTATTTAAGGGGGTACATCAAAGGCAGGGATAAGCTTTCAAGGGTTAAGTCTGGCTTTCTGTTGTCTTGCAGTCAGCAGGTTGATTGGCATCTTGGCAGGTCACACCCATCTCAGAGGGGCTGTGCAGCTACAGCTGGTCACCCCATTTCCAGTGCTGTGTAGGATCTTTGGCAGAGCTGTGGGGGAAGTTCATCTGCATCAGGTGGTCTGTCCATGTGGGGGTGCCACGGGAAGTTTCCAATGCCAGACGTATCCCCTCACTCGCTGCAATGCTAGCATAGTCCACATATAGCCCATGGATGGCTCTTGATGGAATACATCTTTTGCCATTTTTTGAAGTATATGTTTAAGATATGAAGTGAAGATTGGAGACATGCATAAATTGGGTAATAACCATAATAATCAAACTAAAATACCCATTACTTCACTTACTTACCCTCTTTCCTCCTGTGTGTATGTACATGTGTGTGTGTGTTTGTGTGTGTGTGTATGTGTGTGTGTGTGTGTGTAATAGAACATGTGAGATCTGTCCTCTTTACAAATTTAAAGCATACAGTTGTACCCCTGAGTCAACATCTTCCCATTTCCCTGCCCTCATCTCTGGCAACCACCATTCCACTTTCTGCTTGTACAAGCTTGACTACTATAGAATATGCACTAAATATGTGATCAGGGAGTATTTGTTTTCCTGTGCCTACTTCAGTTCACTTAGTCTAATGTCCACCAGTGTCATGTATGTTGCAAATGACAAGATTTTGTCTGAATTACATACACTTGCACACACACGCATGCACACAGTCACAATTTTTATCACCATACCCCTTGAATGTGTCTCATGTTGTCTGATTGTTTATCTTTCTCTCTGCATCTCGTGTGCTACTAAACATAAATGCATTTGGCCATTTATCCTGATTATTTTGCTCTTTATTTTCAAGAGTTTCTTTTGTATCATTTTTACATTTCGATATCTTTTTGATTGTGTTATGGTTTAGGTATTAGGTGTCCCCCAAGAATTCACATGTTAGACAGGGCAAGAATGTTTAGGGAAGAAATGATTGGATTGTGAGAGCCTTAACCTAACCATAGCAGTAATCCCCTAAAGGAATTCACTGAGTAGTAACTGAAGGCAGGTAGGGCGTGGCTGGAGGAGGTGGGCATTGAGGGTCTGCCTTTAGGGTATATATTTTGCATCTGGGGAGTGGAGTCTCTCTCTCTCTGCTTTCTGATCATCCTGTGAGCCACTTCTCTCGGCCACCCTCTTTGGCCATATTTTTCTGCCTCACCTCAATCCCAAGGAATGGAGTCAGTTGGCTGTCTATGGATTGAAACCTTTGAAATCGTGAGCCCCCCTCCTCTAAAATTGTTCTTGTCAGATCTTTTAGTCACAGCAGTGAAAAAACTGACTAAAATAGATGGTCTCTTTTTCTTTACTCATTATTTGATTTCCAATTTGTTATTTCTTTAATGATTCATCATAAAAATTATTCTACATTTTGCATATTATAATTTCAATGTCTAATTTTCTCAGTGAGAGTTAAATATGTTGTTCATTACATTTGCTTATCGTCAATCATTTTAACTAAATAGTTACCTGTTTACCAGTTTTTAATTGGGAACTCATTCTGTTGTTTGAATTTGTCAATAGAAAGCACAGTTACAATGATTAAGAAATAGGAGTTTGGGGTTTAAGTTGTGGCTCAGTGGTAGAGTACTTTCCTGGCATGTGTAAGACCCTGAATTCAATCCTCAGCCCTTCATATAAATAAATAATGAATCCACTGACAATTAAAAAAAATATTAACAAAATAGGAATTTAATTATACGAGAAATAGAAATTTGAGAATATCGTATTTAAATTATAATTACTGAGTTAACCACCATATGAACTATCAAAACTGTCAAATAAAAAAATAGATTAAAGAAAGGACTCATTTTGAAGAATTCTTTAAACCGTGTAAAAATAGATACTCAATATATAACATACTCATAGAATTAAATCTAACACATAGATACATCAAAATAATAATAAACTCATCTTTAAGAAAAATCTGTATTTTGTAAAGTTGCTAAACTCAACTATGTGATAATTACAAGGGGAACACATAATTTAAGTATTCATAAATCTTAGAAATTAATGCACAGTAGGTTGATTTGTAGCATTAGTTTAGGCTGCCATCTCTGGAAAACTGTGCTGTTCACACAGACTTAGTTCACACAAAAATTATAAAAATATTATTTCTGAGTACTCCTTGGTTCATTAGAAATTATAGGAAAAATCTAAACATTAAATAAATAAAGCAATATTGACAATAGGCAATTTTCTGGAAAGCAGATACTGAGAGGAGCATATGATCCTTCCTGGGCCAGAAGGTTGGGGGTTCCGATATTTTCAGTTGAGCTGGGGACCTCTAGGGACATGGGGTGGCCTCTGATTGGTGTCATCATGTAAGAAACAGAAGTGAGGCAAACAAGTCTTCTGAAAAAGAGAAACAAACAGTTAAACAAATGACCGCTGGTGACATTCAATAAAAACAAGTGAGAGATATTAGGAATGAAACCATAAATAGTGACAGAGCAAATAAAAAATGAAAATTCAAATGCTCCATGCATGACTGTATGCCAAAACGTTGAAACTCAGAAGGAAATTCAGAAATTATTATTTACTAGAAAACTGTCACAAGAAAATGTAGAAAGACTGAAAAACACTGTAACAAGTAAAGGAATTAAATTAGCAGTTGCCTGAAATGGAATGAGATAGGAAAGACAAATGAATCATAAACATACACAGACAAGAAAATCATGTGAAATATGTTCTGTTTTATTGCTACATGGGGATAGCTCAATGAAGAACACCATTAGATATCCTTTTACATCGCGAGACTGGCTACAATTAGTAAGTCTGATAAGACCAACTATGAGTTATAAATACTGAATTGAACCCTAGTACACTGTTTGTGAGACCATAAATTAATGCAAACGCTTTGAAAATTACCTGAGAGTTACATATGAAGTTGAGAGTGTGAATAACACAAACCAGCTGTCTCATTTATGTAAATATCTTGAAGAAGATTTTTGAGTGCCAGAAGAAAAAAGAAAAAAAGTTTATAGCAGTATTGCTCATATATCAAGACACAACCAATAATGTAATGTGTGGAATATTGACAGGAATAAAAGTGAATGAATTGTAACATACAATCACAAAGGTATTCTTAGAATAACAAATATTGGGGTTAAATATCACAGATGACCACAAATGATATGATTCCATTCTCTTAAATTATGAAAATGAGAGAAATGAAGTATTATATTATTACTAGAAATAGTTGTTAAATTTATTTCTGTTCTTAAACTTGATGATTACTTCCAGATAGGTTATTTGTGTTAGATAAATAGATGGGTAGGTGGATAGATAAACAGAGGACAGACAGATATAATTCAGTAGTACACAGGAAAACCTCTCATATACTAAGTAGCAAATAGCCAAATAGTCTCATTTTAGATATATAAATATATAGATCTACAAATATGGCTTATTATTACATATGGGTTTTGAAAACTCTTATAAAACAAAATTTCACCTGTGCTAAGATAGAAATCTGTGTTTAAACATTAAATGGAGCTAACTGGGCCTGAACCCAGCCACTCATCTGCTACATAGTATTTGGCATTCCAAGGTAAACCTTCCAACAAATTTAACCTAACTAGAGCTTTAAATCAGAGATAATGCTATTCAATTTTTTTTTAGAGCTTTCTATGACATATACATAACTTGAAGCTAAACTTCAACAAAAAGAAGACCAGAACAGAAATCTCTCAATGTACTTAATGAATAAATCTCAACTTAGTTTTGCTCAGCTACAATTTGCTGGACACTGTTCTAGGTGCTGAGCGTTTATCAAAACACAGAGGAGAGAAACAAAATCTGAATTTTCATAGAAATAGGAGGAAACAGATAAGAAAAACTCATAAAATAAAAAATAACTTGATGCAAAATTCATAAATACAATTTCAGCAAGAAGGCTTTACCAGCATAATTAATAGTAGATCATTATTACATAATATTCAGGATAATACAAATTGTTCAAAATTAAGAAATGTTTTTTAAAAAGTCATATAACTAGAACCAGAAAAAATGTGATTAAGTCTATAGATATTAAAGTGGCTTTTGATAAAATTTAACATCTATGGTTACTTCAAAATAATAAAATAAAAACAGTAATATAGGTATTCTTAATATAATAAAAATATATTAATCTTAGTCTCAAATATACACAAAGGGAAAACGACAAAAACAACCATACTAAAATCAGGAAATAGGGTTCTAACTTAAATATCAGATTTCTGAGCATAAGCATATGTAGACAGATGTAGAAATTAAATTACCACTGCTGAGAGGTAAAATTATTGAGAGAATTCAACAATTTAGTGGGGCCCAAGATGGATACCATTGGGTAAAAACAATAAAAAATATATCATTTGGCGAGCATGGTGACTAGGCTACTTAGGAGGCTTGGAAAGAAGATCTCTAGTTCAAGGACATCATGAGCAACTTGGTGAGACTGTGTCTGAAAATAAAAACTTAAATGAGGGCTGGGATGTGGCTCAAGCGGTAGGGTGCTCGCCTGGCATGCGTGCGGCCCGGGTTCGATCCTCAGCACCACATACAAACAAAGATGTTGTGTCCGCCGAAAACTAAAAAATAAAATATTAAAATTAAAAAAAAAAAAAAAACTTAAATGAGTTGGGGATGTGGTTCAGTAGGTTCAAACCCCAGTATTGAAAAAACAATAGTATGATTTTGTATATTAATATTAAACATTATAAATAAATTAGTTTTTTTACAGTTAAACTTTAAATGTAATATTTTCCACATAAAAATGCTATTTTTCCACTTTAAATTTTCTTATTAGAATTTTTTAAACATTTGTTTTTCATTTGTTTTAATTAGTTATACATGACAGCAGAATGCATTTGTGCACTTTGATATATCATAGATAGATGGGGTACAATTTCTCATTTTTCTGATTGTACATGTTGTAGAATCATATTGGCCATGCAGTCATATATGTACATAAAGTAATAATGTCTGTTTCATTCTACTATTTTTTCTATCCCCATTTCCCTCCCCTCCCTTCCACTCACTCCCCTTCATCTAAGGTAACTCTCTGCTTCCCTAGTGGCCCCTCCTTATTGTGGATTAGCATCTACATGTTAGAGAAAACATTTGGCCTTTGGTTTTGGGGGGATTGGCTTATTTTGTTTAGCATGATAGTCTCCAACACCATCCATTTACTGGCAAAGGCCATAATTTCATTCTTCTTTAAAGCTGAGTAATATTCCATTGGATATTTTTTTTCTTTGATTTTTGCATCTTTTTATTTTAGTTAGACAAAATAATTCTAAGCTTTTTTTTGGCTTTGCTGAAAAACAAATTATTGAGGAATATCTTAGAAAAGTACACAGCATGTACAATAATGTGCAGAGATTTTTCTCTCCAGGTGCTAAAATTGTCAGGAACCCACCATCATTATTAAAACATTGGCCTTCCTCCTGAAGTTAAACTACACTAAATGATTGAACAGAAAGGCTAGAAAGAGTCCCATTTCCATCCAGAAATTTCAATAGGACACAATTAAAGTCTAAAATAACTGGGGGAGTGTTGACTTTTCAATCAAATACCTCGACATGACTGGATAGATCTGTAAAGAAATAAAATGGTTGTATTCACAGTTTAAGTTTTAACCTGGAAATACTCCAAATGAAAGAATTCTAAATATAGTTTAAAGATAATCAAAGATACAATGGAAAATTTATCATATGACGTCTGATTAGATAAGTCATTCTCAAAATGAAATTGTCACAAAGGGTTCCAATTTTCACAAAACTACATCAGATTTTTTTAAATGATATGGTAGATTTCACATGTTAAATACTTGTAATTCAAATCACAGAGAGGAAGATAATTTTGATTGTGTACAAAACTTTTGACCAATTGATACAGTAAAGAATAACAACCCAAAAGAAAAATATGAAAAGGATATAGCTAGACAATTCATAAATTTAAAGAAATTAAAGAAATACTGCTGGGCTATGGGCTTAGCTCAGCAACACTCTTTGAACACTCAGGATGCTCCAGATTTGACAACCTGCACCAGAAACAATAAACAATAAAAACACTAGTGTATCTTCAACATTATCATCTGTCAATTGCCTATAAATTTAAGAAATGTTAACTTCAGTTACAAACAAAATAAATGCAAATTCAAGCTACACTGAGATGCTAATTTTCTCACTTTTCAGATCAGCAGAGATCAAAAAGTTGAATGTTATGCTATGTTAGTCACAGGAAAATGTGAACTTTCTTTTCCAGTATTGTGAGGGATGGAAATTGTACAAACACTGTGTAGAGAATGTTGAAAATTATATGAAACCCACTCAAACAACTCTTTAAAATTAATAGTTCTTTTTTTATTATTGGTTGTTCTATTTTCCAGAAATTAATTCTCCATACATATATTTACATTTGTGGACTCCCACATGATATACAATGTTATTTATTGCAGCATTACTTTAACTTAAAAAATAGAGTGAAAATCACCACAAAGTTCATAGATGGGGTATATTAATAAATCATAGTGTATATATAAATTATAAAGAAACAGACACAGTTATGCACTTGATGGAAAAAAATTTCTAATATTTAGACACTGCAAACGTAAGGTATTAAGGAAAATTGATAATAAGGCACCATATACTTCTTTACTATATGTTTGTATTTACTTACATACTTATTTATAATTTTGACTTATATACTTTGATATATCATACATAGATGGGATATAATTTCTCATTTTTCTGAGAATACATATTATAGAATCACATTGGTCATATAGTCACATACATACATACAGTAATAATGTCTGTTTCATTCTACTATCTTTCTTAACCCCTCATCTCCTGCTTACCCTCCTTTCACTTCCCTCTACCTAATCTAAGGTTACACTATTCTTTTTTTTTATACGTTACAATTCTTAATACACATATATACCACAATTTTTGTATCTCTGTATATAAAGTATGTTGACACCCAATTCAAGTCTTCATACATGTACTTTGTGTAATGATAATTTTGACTTTTCTAGATTACGTAAAAAGTTTTTAAGAAAATGAAAATTCCAGTGAATTTTTATAAACATAATTACCACAACAATAATAATAATACTCAAAGAACATGAGAAATGTCATGTTCTGATAGATTCAGATGATAGCTTTACATGTCCAGTGACCAGTCAAGATCTAACTGAGTTCTGTTTGATCCACTGAATGAACAGGCTGGGCTTTGACGAGGCTGATGTCCATACAGCCAGAAGGGCATGGTGGGGATCCTGGGGCATGTACCAACTCTCCCTTTCTATCAGTTATGCTCTTGAAAAGGCTTCTCAACTAAGCAGGAAACTGATTATTTAATAACTGTTATTTTTCTACCAATACTCAGTAAACTAAAATGACTTTTTAATAAGATAGTCCCTGTTGCCGGAAAATTGGGTATTTAGGGGATTTTCAGAACATGAATTTGCTATAACTGATAGAGCAGAACAACTCTTATAATATGCATTCTCTGTATGGAAAAATATGCATTTGCACAAATGAATGTTTACAAGCCCAGGATTGGAAATGAATTGTAGGCACATATTATTCATTACACAGGCCTCCCTCCCCCCCCCCATGCCTTGAAATCTGTCTATGGGGAAAAAAATATAGCTTTAACTGGGTCCACATATAATTTGAAATCAGTGGCATGAAACTTTTCCTTCTAGAAAACATGTTTTTACTTGCCAAATGCAGTGTGAAAAATTAAAGCAAAGAGAGTTTTTTTCTTCTTTACTTTTTACAGAAAGGCATTTCAATAATTGGTGTTAAGGATTTTTATGAAGTGGAATAAAAATATACAGCGATCACCTATTGTTTTATGAGAATCAAAGAGCAAAGTACAGAGATTCCTTCTGGTGGAAGGGGTGGGCTTTGGACAGATGAGAAAAAGGAATGCAGTGTGGTAAATCTGGAGAACCAGAAGAAATATTTAATGATCTCTCCTTTTGGCTTTTCTCCCCATTGCAGAAGAAAGAAACATTCCTTAATCCAGGAAAGTCACCAGGCCCAGATGGAACCAAGTTCATTTACTTTGGTTTGAAATTAGCATCTGCAGAAGTTGGATGTTCTTGCAATGTTGCAATTCATCAAATTAGGCTAAGGAGAAATATTGAGAGGCAATCTACCAGAAGAAAGTCATACCTACTAAGAGGACACTATTTTCTTACAATCGTGGGGCTTCAATTAAAACATCATAACATTAAGAAGCTTAAAAGAACCCGAGATGTCTTTGGATGAACTCATCAGTTTGTACAAAAGAAATAGTCTTATAATAAGAACTGGCCTCAGAAGATCTGGAGGCTGAGCTGAGTGTAGAGTTTCAGACCAAAGTTCCTCTGCCCTAGGTTCCTCACAGCAGTGGTGTCCTACCCTAGCTCCTGGGGGATATGGCAAGAGGACAGAGCACAAGCGATTTTGGTTCCCAGAATTGACTCTCACTCATCCTGTCTTCAATATAGAAAAAATATTTTGCTTTACCTAATTTATATAGTGGATTCATGAGCAACACTGTTTTTGAAAAAAAAAATACTAAAATTATTATTTTTTAATAGAATTCTGAATGACATTCTATCAGGTTGGGTCATAAAAAAAAATTGCTGATTGCCAACCAGTTGACCTCTCAAAATAAAAAATGAATAAAGAGAAAAAGGACATTAAAAAATAAAACAGTGTATAATGGTTTAAGTTAAAAATACATTTGGAATCTTGAAAGTTAGGTGAAAGATGCTGAGCTCATGAATCTCAACATCAATCCCTTTGTTTAATGAATTAGCATTACCCTAGTTTTATTGCTAGCTTGGTTCTTTATTAATTTATTGATTCTTTCCTTCCCACTCAAATCCTTTTAAATCACAATATAGCTCCCTTGTTGTGTACATAAAGGTTATCCTTAGCAGCTCATCCCAGACATCCTTATCCTGACTGTTTGCCTACATCAAATACATATACAAATACGTACATTTCAGAAGAAAGAAAGATAAATCAAAGGAAGTCCTATCAGATGATACAGGACAATATATTAAATATGCTATTAATAATAAGATGATATATTGTTAATAACAGGAGAATATATATTTATCCTAGTATGTAGGTACAAGGATTTCTGGAAAGAAGGGATCTTTGGCCTTTTAGGGGCCTTGAGATCAGGACAAAGCAATCCTACTGAGAAGTCAAAGTCGGTGACCAGAAAACAATGTGATGGCTACTTGCCCCCTCCCCTCGTCCAGGGAGGAGTTTGGAGGGAATCCTGAGAACAAGAGGAGAAAATAAGGACACTCAGGGTCCAGCATTTCTTAAAATGTCTCCCAAGTTAAAAAAAATAAATAAAAAGAAAGAAAGAAAGAAAGAAAGAAAGAAAAGAAAACTGAAATGTGAAATATGAGAATGATAAGATCACCACTGAATTTGACATTTTTAGAAATTCCTACTCATTTATTTGGGATTCAATGATTGTTGTTTATAACTGAGTTTATAAAATCTAGATCATTTTTTGTCCTGCCAGAGATTTTTTTTTCTTTTCTTTTTCTTTTTTTTTTTTTTTAACTGGGGATTGAATTCAGTGACTATACCACTGAACTACATCCCAGCTCTTTCTTATTTTTTAAATTTTGAAACAGGGTCGCTCTAAGTTGTTTAGGGCCTCACTAAGTTCCTGAGGCTGGCCTTGAACTTGCTATCCTCCTGCCTCAGCCTTCCCAATAACTAAAATTACAGGTGTGTGCCATGGCACTGGCCAGGGATATTTTTCAGGTTATAATTTAGAAGTTTAAATTCTTAGAGGACAAACAGCTATGTGCATCTTTACAAAGGGATGCTGATTTATTTCAGTGATTTTCAGAGGATATTTTCATTTCCTCTTTCAGTTAATTTTTCTATGATATAGTAAGATTCAGATAATAGTTGCAATTGACAAATAAATAAATTTTGGAGAAGACCTTTAGAAAATAGTCCTTAAAATAACAAACAAAAAATATACAAGACAACACAGGTACAAACACATTCACACAGAGAGAACCAAAATCCAAGACTCTTAGAGTAGGACAAATCTTAGAGATGAATTTCAACTTCCTCATTTTGCAGAGAGAGAAAATTAGAGCACATGAGTCATTTGAATTGTGGAGAATTCCAAGCAGATTTCTTGTAGGGCAGAATAATGCCCCATTACCTGAAGTATAGTTCACTTTCCCCTGCAATGTAGATGGGGTTCAGAGAAGGTTCTCACTGGTGCTTGCCAAATTAGAGTGAATTTTCTTGCTAAGCAAGACAGACATGTGGGAGATAGCAACCTCTCTGAGATACATTTAGACTACATTTGCATAAGCTTCAAAATGCTGTGGGTGGTGTATGCTCTATATAACTTATAAACAGTAAATGAAGGCTTTGGAAGAATTCCAGTGCCCAGCCCATTGGAATCTATGTTATATACTTCTGTTTTTTAAAAAAGATCATCTGTAGCAAATGATGACTTTGTCCATACCTATGCAAAAGCGCAGAAGGGGGAAATTAAAAAAAAAAAAAAAACCCTCCAAGAAGGAGCTACTGACATTCTCATTTCCTTCATGAAACTGAGGCTCAGTGAAATTGTCACAAGCTAGTTAGTGACAGATTTAGGACTTGAATTTAAGTCTGGTGACTTTTAATAGGTTCATTGGACCTGGCCCTACAACAGGTTTCTTCTGTCTGACAAATGTTACACAGCCTCTAGCAGAATCATGAATGTAGATAATAGGTTTCCTTTTACATAAGATCTGCAATCCAGGTTTCACTACTTACTCTTGTGACTATGGTAAAATACCTAACCTTCTGAATGTCGTTTTCTGATTCATTAATTTATTCAGTTTTTATTATGTGCTTCCTCTGTGTCAGACAGAGCCAGATGCTAAAGATGTATCCACACAGAAAATGGCATGGCCTGCATTCCTAAAGGTCCTTGTTTTTAAGTGCAAAGAATGTGACAATAATTATTGCCATGCATACCTTGGAGGTCTGTGGTGTGCATTGAATGAAATATTGTAAATGCTTCGTAAAATATAATATGCTATATAAATCTAAGGGGTTATTATGAGTGTACTTTACCCAAGGGCATAGGAGAACATCCTCTATGTTTTTTTTTTTCTTTATTTTCTTATGTGTGGTTCTGTATTTACCTAAGAAGGTTTTAAGTTCTCACAGCACCAAGTTAAATAGCAACTGAATTGATCTTAAGAAAATATGAAATATGTCATTGATTCTCAATATACTTGGGCAGCAGATCTCTTTTGGTTGAAAATGCATGAATAAATTGCCTCCAGAAGGCTCCAGCAAAGAAAAAAAAAAGTGTGTGTGTGTGTGTGTGTGTGTGTGTGTATATATATATTTTTTTTTCCCTTATCTGGGAGGATGCATGATTACAGTGCAGAAAAAAGAAACCACAAAAACATTTATCAGGAAAGTGTTCCATGCAGGGAACCAGGTGTCCAAACCTGGAAAACCCAAGGGAGCAAATTGAAGGCTGCCTGTCCATGGGGAGTTCCAGAGGAACATCAAAACCACTCACCTGGGCAGCTACTGTCCCTGGGCTTCATGATTCCAGGAAATAGAAGGGCACTGAAGCCAGGGAACAAAAGGAGAGTCAGTGTAGGTAATGAATGATTGAGTCAGAAAGATGGGGGCTGGGGCTGGGGTTGTGGCTCAGCGGTAAAGCGCTTGCCTTGCACTTGCGAGATCCTGGGTTCGATCCTCAGCACCACATAAGAATAAATGAGTGAAATAAAGGCATTGTGCCCAACTACAATTAAAAAATAAATATTAAAAAAAGAAAGAAAGAAAGAAAGATGGGGGTGGATTCAGGAGGAAATAAAATACTGATCCCTCCAGAGCACTTCCCCTTCTCCTCCAACCTGTTGTCAAGGCCACCTGCCACCAATGAATTTTTCTCTTTGCAGGAGGTTGTAGGAGTTGTTGGCCCCTGGGCTGTGCCCTTGTTCTTTTCCAGCTGTACTTCCAGGCAGCTTCATTCCCATGCTTGGATCCTTCCTCCTTTGGCCCACCTTTGGGTCCCTAGTCACATAGGCAGGGTGGCGGAGGAGAGAGCATGAGAACAAAGGGAATCTAAAATG
Organism: Marmota marmota marmota; assembly: GCF_001458135.2. Taxonomy (NCBI): domain Eukaryota; kingdom Metazoa; phylum Chordata; class Mammalia; order Rodentia; family Sciuridae; genus Marmota; species Marmota marmota. The sequence continues at coordinate 7,697,499 of NW_026000108.1, forward strand.
TCTAAAAGGGGCAGGAAGACCCCACTTCCAAGGACACCCAGTCCTGGGGCCCCATCTCTTGGGAGAAGTCTATCTCTGTTCTATTCTTTAAATAAAACTTGCTTTTTATCCTTGCCTCAGTGTTTCTCAGATATCCAGTCTTATACCAGGGAAATGGAACTCATCACTGGTATCATGTTGGGAAGTCACACTGAGATGGTCACCAAGGTAAGCTCATTCACAGATGCCATATTTTCCTGAGGTGTATCTTTCTGTCTCTTTCTGGGGGACAATAAAGGGTAACTACCCAACAATTAAATGCAGTTAGTGCAAGCCACCATTTTACATAACACAGGTGAGCTAATTCCCGGCCTAGGTGGCTCTGAATCACTGTCCTGGGGGTCAGGCATGTTGGGTTCTGCCAAAGCCATTTCTCACTATCCTATTTAGGCTCAGAGTGTATCGAGTGTGAATACAGTGTCTCTAATTCTGGTCTGCCTTTGGATGTGTGGAGACAAAGGGTTGGAACAACTTTGAGGTTCTGGACTATAATCTCAAAGGATTCTTCTCCCAACTCCTCTCCTGACCTCTTCCAATGGAGTATCCTGTGGTGACTGGTTCATCAAGCAGCATTGAGTGAAAGCTCCCAAACATATGCCTCTGGATGCTGTACTCTCCCGTGCTCACTCCTCCTGAACCATCCCCCTCCCCTCACTGTTCATACACTAGCCATGAGCCATTTTACATGGAGTTTTTCATAAGGAAATGCCTGGGTTCCCTGTGTTTACCTAGTAAGCCTTCATAAGCCTGGAGGGATTCTTCCTGTTGTTGTTCCTTTGCTCCAATATGCTCTGCAAGTTTCTTTGGCTGCAAAAGGGAAGTATATACAATCAGAAAAATGAGAAATTATATCCCATCTGATTCAAATGTATAATATGTCAGGGTCATTGTACTATCATGTGTAACTAATTAAAACAAATAAAAAAATTTTAAAAAAGGGAGGTATTTGCAATTCACCCCTCCAGTAAACTCCTCATGGAAAAGAGCACTGAGCAGCAAACAACAACTAGATATCTTTCTGACCCTCTGGAGATTCCTTTAGCCAACACAACAGAGAAATGACCCCATCATAGTTTTTTTTTTTTTTTTTTTCCCGTGGGTCCTCACATTTGGAAGTTTATAGTAGCAGGAGAAGATCAGTCATGTCTTTAAGTCTGAATTTTCCCAGGTCTTTGACGTGAAGTGAGCAAACACCCTGGCATCTGCCAGTTGAGCCAGCATTAGAATGGACAGACCCACGTGGTGAGAGAAGGTGAGCTGCACCATTAGAAGGTCATGGGGAGGTGTCTCTGGTGAAATGGACAGGTATCTCTGGCATGTGAATCTGAGAGGTTTGTTCTCAACAATTATGCCAGGTTCACCACTAGCCTGCATACTAGAAAAAAAAATGGAATAAGTTTGACCCAGAGAAAAATTTTCTGCATTCAACCTGGCCTGATTACCAACTGAGGAAATGGAAAAAAAAAAAAAAAAGGTAAAATGCCCTTTATTTTGTTAAAAACTGCCAGGGCTTGCATTTAAAATGCAAATTGTGGAGGCCCTCAGGTCTTAGAAGGCTTTTGGAGAACTCATTCAGGAATGAAAGAACAACAACAACAAAACTGTCACTTTTAAATCCAAGCTACTTGTGGGGCCTAAGTGGCCAGCTATCTTACTTTCTTACTTACCACTCTGATTTCTTAACAAGTTCCTCCCTAAACACTACAGCACAGGGAGGGAAAATGATCAAGTCTTCTTTCCCTGGAGAATCTTTACCTAAGAATTTCAGGTCTCTTTCATTCTTTGATTCTAATCTGAGCCAAAAAGTATACTCCCATCTGATAAAGATGTTTTGCATGCTTCTTCAGTAGAGTAATTAATGATCATGCCTTTTTTTTTTTAAGAACTATTTTTTTTCATTCTATGTTTTTGAGATCATGGTTTTATGATGAATTCACATTTAATCGTGCATACCTAAGTTAGTATATTATTTCTGATCAGTCTTATTTAATCTAACTATAGAGGTTTTTACATGATATCTTTGTTCAGGGGCCAATTTTCAAGGATTAGCTCTCAAATACATTGAGAAAATTTTCTCTTACAAAATCCTAAGAAGTAAATAAACATGGTGATGTTGGGAATAAATCTGATAGCCATCAAGGACAAATCTATAGTCACCAGAACATTTGATTTCAGTGTCCACCATGGCTGTTAGGTTTTACACCTAGCATTACCAACTGTATAAGACTGCCCTATATTTAAGTCACAATGGAAAGTCTAATAAGCTCTATTTTAATTTCTAATCATTTAAATCTAACAGAGACTTTAATAAACATCTGTAGCATTGCTGCCTACTTTTGGAGATCTATCTACAACAGCTAAAAGATCCTGTCTGTGTATGTGTGCCCACCTGTGTATTCTATTGTTATGTCTACATATGTGTTTGTGTCCATATACATGTACATGGTATCATATAGATAAAGGAGTACTCATATGTTAAAAACTAAATGAGAAATGGATTCAAGTACCTTTTAAATTACATGACATTAAAAGTTTAGTTTAAATTAAATAAACAGATGAAAATAAAGATATTTTAAAATCACTAACTCTCAAGTTTTTCTAGATAGTCAGACAATTGAGTGTTGGTTTCTATAAAAATATCTAGAATTTAATATCCATTACTTCTAGGATTTTTTTCCTTCAGTCCTGAAGTAATAAGAATAGGATGGTTAGCACTGTTCACTACACTTGTTTGATATCTTGGTTTTTACAGTTAAAAGTGAGTAATTAAATTTAACATCAATGGGATTAATATGCACAAATGCTTTTGTTAAGGAGACATTTAATTAATTTACAAAGTTAAAGTGCTAAAACATCAACCATTAAATATAAAATCAAGTATTTGTAACTTCTTAAATTCCATGAGGTAATATATTTAAACATTATGTGTGTTTTCATAAATTGTTAAATGGAAAAAAGATTTAACATTACTGTGTCTGTGTCTTCACTAAAACTAGATTACTAAGCATTAAGATTCTATCAGGTGGGCTGGGGATGTGGCTCAAGAGGTAGCATGCTCGCCTGGCATGCGTGCAGCCCAGATTCAATCCTCAGCACCACATACAAACAAAGATGTTGTGTCTGCCAAGAACTAAAAAAATAAATATTAAAAATTCTCTCTCTCTCTCTCTTTCTCTCTCTTTAAAAAAAAAGATTCTATCAGGTGTAATTGATATGCAAAAAGCATAATAGTTTTCAGTTGAGTTTCAATTTAGGTACTATGAAAACATAAAAGTATTTTATCTTATTAAAATGGTGTCATTTGTCTAAATTTAAAGATTTTATAAGGGTTGCTTCAGAATGTAAATTTTAAAAAGGTCAACAGCTGGAAAAGAGATATCTGAAGGTTTTAGGTATAGAAATCCATTTTCATATTGAAAGTAAAAGGAAAAAGATGTTTCTGGATGAGAAACTGATTGTGTGGTAATGTAAAAATTTATAGAATGTCTAAGTAAGTTGTAGAAGGTTTGTGGGGGGGAAATTTCCAAAAGTTTGAGTGTAACTAAGTTGATTATATATAATTAACACAGCAGCTAAATATATTCAAGGCTTTCCTTAAGGTCAAATATTAATATACTGATATAAACAAAGTTTATTCTCTTGGGTTGAAGTAACAAAGATTTCTTAAAACATTAATAGACTCTTATCTATAAAGATAATCTTTTGTGTCTATTTTGTTTTATTGTTTAGAGGAGCTAAGTAAATATCAAATTATAGACATTAAAGGAATTAAAGTTTGTGTAACTCTGGTTAAACAACTACTGTTGTTTTAGAGTATTACACTACATTACTGAGTCTAAATTTATCTTTAAAAGCTAAACATGGTTAATACAAGAACATCAGTGTAATTGTGGTGTTATGACTGGCTTCTTGGTATAATAAATGAATTCATATCTTCCAAGTATACAAGTCTTTAAAATATAAGGTTTAGAAGTACATTTTTCCAAGCTAATGTTTTTTTAAACCAAGGTTTAAAGTAAAGGTTTGGGATTATAACAGGTATGTTTCTTGGTTCATAACTATTATGTAAATTCCATATGTTTTTACATTTGTTAATTCCATTTTTAATTTTTCTTGTAAACTTTAACTGTTACCTGTTAGTGCCTTAAAGAAGTTTAATATAACAACCTGAGTTAATTTGAGATAATAGGCTATCAACTACAGGACAGACAGAATGATGTAAGGGTAACTTCCAGTACTAATACTGACCCCCGTTAAATAGAAATGGTAAATAAATATAAAGTTATAGACATTAAAGGTAAAACAAAGTATTCATACTTTAGGACTAGTGAAACTGGCTTGCCAGATTTTTAAGACCAAAGGTTTGAGACTAAAGTTAAAGGACCAAGAAAAAATAGTCAATATTTGGCTCTTGTCCTCTGAGTCAGCTTAAACCTAGGGAACAAGGGGACTTCTCTACTGGCTTTGAAACTCTGGGCCACATCACCTCTCATTCAGAAGCATTACTACACTCTGGGGAACTGAAAGCGTAGTGCACTTGCTGTAAAGATGGGAGTCTTTGGAAAAGGAGTCATCCCTGATGCTTCCAAGGGAAGCCACATCGTCAAGAAGACCCTGTCCCTTCCTGGAAGATGGCACTAAAGGAGATAAGATCCTGCTCTCAAGTTTCCCCCTGAAGGAGCTCAGCTGACTCTTAACAATAGATAGGAGCAAGGACAATTTGATAATTTTAGTCTTAAACACGTAGCAAAACCATTTATTACCAAAGCACAGCCATCCCTGAGCATCTAAAAGAAAATACAATAGTTCTTTTAATGTAACCTGTTCTTTTGATGTACACTTGTGCTAGCCCCACCAAGAGTGCATAAGACTGACAGCTAGCTACGGAAGAGAGATTCTTAGATAACAGTGTCTGATAACTATCAAAAGAGATTTTTAGAGTCAAAAAGTTTTTTAGTCAATAGTCCTACAAATCTTCCTAACCTCTTATACAGGTAGGCTTAATCTGTGTTTGCTAGTAAGATTATCTAGCCTAAGCAACAGAAGTAAAGGGATCTCTGCTAAACACAGAGGTCATGCCAATAAAAAGATATTTTAAAAATCAGATGGCATTATATATCTTATCTATATCTTATAAGGGCATCTATGACATTATTAAAACTAAATATTGTGTTTATGTTCCTGATAACTCTGGCAATGTTAAAGATTTACAGTCTCAAATAGAGGCCATGTCCTTACCAGCCTTGTTTTGGGGATAAATTCTTAGCTTTTGCACCTCCTGGGGAGAGGTTACTGGTTTGTATCAGCATCATGATATTCATTATAAATGTTCCAGATGCTGCAAAAATCTATTTTATATGAATCTCTTTCCAGTACTCATGTCTTTTTGTTTCCTTTGTGGAAGCACCCTCCTCTCAGAGACTTTACAACTTGTTCTTTCTGAACCAGATTTTTGCCACAAACCCCTCAACTGACCCAAAAATGTTCCTAAGAGGGGAAACCCAAACTTGTTGCCCCGTGTCACAGCCTCTCAGCTTGAAGCAGCCAGAATGTTCATCATCCATTTTCCCTTACAGCAGTGTTTCCTTCTGGGGGGCTGGGGGGTTGAAACCTGGGGGAAAGGATAGTCAGTGTAGGTAATGAATGACTGGGTCAGAAAGATGGGGTCTGATTCAGGAGGAAATAAAATGCTGATACCTCCAGAGCACTTCCCCTCCTCCTCCTCCTGCCTGTAGTCAGGGACATGTGCCACCAGAGAATTGTTCCTCCTGCAGGGAGTTGTAGGAGTTGTTAATGAGTGGCCTCTGGGCCGCTTCCCTTCTGCTATCCTCTGAGGTGCTTCCTTCCCACCCTCCATCACTCCACCTTTGGCCCATCTTTTGGTCACTAGTCACATAGGCAGGGTGGGAGGAGGAAAGATCATGAGAACAAAGGAAATCTAAAATGTATAAAAGGGGCAGGACTCTCCTACTTTCCGACACCCAGCTCTGGGGTTCCCTCTGCTGGGAGAAGTCTCTCTCTAATCTATGCTTTAAATAAAACTTGCTTTCTATGCTTGCTTCCGCGTTTCTCAGGACTTGGCTCTGATTCTCATCACTGGTATCAGCATCACACAGAAATTATGGGACTGGGAAAGTTACTTGGCTTCAACTTCTCAACATGAAACACTGGAGACCTGAGCCAACAGTGAAGATCTGCTGTGATAGGACCTCATCTACCAGGTGGCCAGTCAGGGTACACAGTCAGGGCCACTGTGCAAAGCTGAGATCAGATATGCCCCCCACATTCCCCTCCTGTCTGGTTAGCTAGTGGCTGGTTATGTAAGTAACTTACATAGTTAAATGTCAGATTATATATTTGTCCCAGAGGTAATGATGCTTTTCTTCCCAGGAAGTCTTAGAAGCTGGAATAAGATATCATTGCAAAAGGAATTTGTTCATCCAAGTTTAATCACATACTAAGAACTATTACTGTTAGCTTAAAAACAAACAAACAAAAACCTTGCCGTGAAATCTCTAGTTATGAGGGGAAAAGGGGGGGCTGTTGAAAAGTTTGTCTTAGGGACAAACTACCCTCTTCTTTGGTTGCTGTTTTTTTCCTCACAGCAATGTTTGAGTAAAAGTTACTGGTTTTCTCGGGTTCCTTTGAGACTGGGGATAATGGGGAGGCCATAGGTGGAAAGGAAAGAAACTTCCTGGCACCTCTGATATACCTGGGACTGTGATTTTACAAATAATCTGTTATTCTTGAAATAGATGTGAAATGCAGGGATAATTACCTTCATTACTGGGTTGCAGAAATGGAAGCTTTGAAATGCCAAAAGGTGCAGGGTCACAGAGTCAGTGAGCAGTGGATCTGCTTCATGTGGGATTTATTGGGTTTTGAAGCCTGTGTTCTATACACACACGGCTCCGTCTACAGGTTATGAAACAGCCTCATTTAAAGAGACAAAGTATATCAGCAAATGCTCAATAAAGACTGTCTGAAGGAAGATGTTAAATTCTCCTGAAATGAGTGAAAGTGTAGTGGGTGTTTGCGTAGTTGGCTTTCACACCGACTGTCTGGTTCTGGATTTTGGATCTTTGACTTATCAACAGTGTGGACCCGGGAAGCTAGTTATTTGTTCTGTGCCACAGATTATCTATTTTTAAAAATGGATTTGAGGTTAGAAACCAGTCCTACAGGATGATTTTGAGGAGTAAATCAGTTAACTCATGAGCAGATCTGAGTATAAGGCTCTCCATATGGTGAATCCTTAATTAATGTTTGATACTACTGTAAAAATAATAATGAGAAAACTGAGTGGCATGATGAGCCCTGATTTCAACCCCAAGTATCGCTTCATCAACCCTCACTAGAGAACAATTTAAAGCAATCCTCTGAGCTTTGGAATCAGCCAAACTGCTACAACAGAAAGGCAGCCACCCTGAGGAATGACAAATGACCCATGACAGGACATGGAATGGATTCAGTTTCTGCACATTGAGAAAGTACACCTTCAGAGGCTTCAGGCGTGCTTGCTGGGCACTAAAGGAGAAAGCAGAAATCACAAACAATGGTGAACTTCAGTGATGATATTATGTGAAAAGACATAAGGACCATCACAAAGTCTCACATTTATTGAAGACTACTACATGTCACAAACTTTAACTTGCACCCAAAGACACAAAGTCGAGATGTTTTTTTTTTTTTTTACTTCACAAAAGTTCCATTATGGCTGCTCAAATTAAGTGATTTCTCAAATTTCATGAAGTTATTAAGGAGAAATACTTAGGTCCTAACGCCCCACTCTTTCCACTATACCACCTTTTCTCTGTGCATAGTCTTCATCATGGTGAGATGATTCTTGAATAAAATGAACAAAATGATTTATGGTAAGATAAATATTTAAATCTCATCATTTTTTTCCCTAGCAGAGATTCATTCTCCCTAGCTCATGAGTTGGTGCCCCCTGTTCTTACAAAGTGTGTTAGAATCCAACCATGTCCTGTCTTTTCATATCATCTAAAACTAGATTGTTTCTATGGTGGCAGAGCTGAGTACCAAAGACCATCTGCCACAAAGAGCATGAAGTATTTCTACAGGGAATTTGATAGAAAAGTTTACCAACCTGTACTCTGCTTTTCCAGGATACAACATGGCCAATGTCTTTCTGGAAAAAAAATACAATTTCAGCTTTGTATATCATACCATTTCTATGATGTGTGCATGCATGACTCTCCTCTTTACTTTATAATATATAATGTACCACATGCCAAACTCTTGAGAAAGCTGCTCTGAACTCCAGAATACAGATGGCAATGAAGGCAGGGCTGCTTCTCAAATCCCAGATAAAATTTAAAAGTTCGGTACAAAGTTTCATTTCAAGTGTTCCTATAAAGGTAAACTTAGTCTATTCTTTAGAAATGTGCAAATTCTGTTAGGACTAGAACTCTCCAGCACACTGCAGAACATTTTAGAGATTTGGGAAATTCAAATTCACATATAGTCTCATTTTTAATCAAGATATTATGGAAATTGAAGCCAATAGGACTCCAGGAAGGTTTTAGCAATTGGAAAGCGTCCCCCAAATTAGAAAGTTTCCTAGAGCATTTTAGAAATTCAGGGGCGGGGGGAATCTAATCCAGAAGTCCCAACAGCTTGTGGTAATATTTTCCTTATTCCTTACATCTGAAAGAAATTAATGAATTAATTAAAGTGAGGCTAAACAACACACAGCCAAGAAGTGGCTTTGAAATTAACAATGTGGAACAAGATTAAATTCCCCATTGATCACAGCTACTAAGGTAGCATTGCAACTGTGAACCACAACTTTATCAAACTGATATTGACATTCTGTTCAACACAAGGAAGCTGGAGCCCATTCAACATTTTTAATGTCTCACTATCACTTGCTAATTTACTAACTAGAGATAAACCAAACTGATGAGTTAAGATGACTTTGTTCTGATTAATTTTACGGTAATTCTGAGGGCTTCAGTCTTAAATGAATTGTTTGAATACTAAATTATGCAGCTTTATGATCCAGGAGATAAGCAGCAGCTCTAAAGATGCCTCTGAGACTTAAGAGACAGCATTAGAAGCTCATTATTGCCGGCACATTTAACATGGTTAAAGTAGGGGAAAATAGCCATTAAGTTAATGTAATAGTTAAACTGCATTAATTTGAAAAACTGCCCAGTGAAACGCTTATAGCACAGAATGCATCTTTCTCCTTCATGAAGAGATGTTCCTTAAAAAATAAAATAAAAACCATTTCAAGATTATTTTCTCCCCTCTTCATCTCATGTGCAAGGGGAATTCTAGGCTCTTCCCACCATTTTTGTCCTAAGGACGATGTTCAGTCCGGCCATACAAAATCAAACAGAAGGACCTGCCCCTTCGCAGTGAATGGCGGTAAGAAGCCATATTGAGCTAGGGGTCCTCCCAAAGAGGAACACACCATCACTGTGCTAATGGAAAATCACGGGGGAGCTCAGCTTGTGCCTTGCTGAGTCTTGCTCTGAAGAACAGCTGAGAGGTTTTTAGTATCCTGCAACCTCTCTGTGTTCCTGATAATTCAATGAATGTTGGGTTAAATTCACAGAAAATTCTCGGTTCTTCCTAATTTCACCAATGAAAGTCTCTCCCTCCATTAGCTCCCGTGTCAAGGCAGGTTCTAGAATTCCTACTTTATATTTGCCCAATTATTTTTGTTTCTTCAAAGAATCCACTGGGGTTTTATTTCTTGTGTGTGTGTGTGTGTGTGTGTTTGAGAAAGAGAGAGAGAGAGAGAAAGAAAGAGAGAAAGAGAGAGTTCTTTGTAGAGATATGGAAGCCTTGTGAAAAGGATAAATACTGAAATGAGGTGCCATGTTTATTATGATCACTGTTCTATTTGATAATTATGATGAAGTGTGTTCTTCACTCATGGCTTCAACTGTATCCTCAAAGTGGACCCCTCTCTTTATCTATTGATTTCACAAGATCTGGACAGCTAGTCTCAGTGGCTCTATGGAATATCAACTGGAATACATTACCAGAACTCTAATGGTCTAAAAGCTTAATCAATGAAAAAAGATGAAAATTCATGTTGTTCCTTTTCTACCTCAAGGTTACCCCTTCCCAACATCCCTTGTAGGCAATTGTACTGATCTTTCCTTTGTCGGAGAGCAGTGGTATGTTCTCTATGCTGGCTCGTTTTTTTCTTTTTTTCTTCCTCTCCCTTTCAAGTTCTCTCAAACACAGAGACCTGCTGGTTGAGCTCTATGGCAGACAGCAGCATGAGAGCATCACTTGAAATTCTTTCAACCAAAAAACATTTAACTTTAAGTCCTCAGGTAAGATAGATTTTAAACTATAAATATTTATATGATGTTCTAATATGGTCACCAAAGACCACAAGCCAGCACCCAGGGAAACTTGTGCCGACTACAAGTACAATGCAGTTGTTTGATGAAATACCCCTCTGTACTACCTCCATGCTCCACTTGGCTCCAACAGCATGACTTCCCAGGATTGACTCATAAAGTGCCACTCCACTCCTGCCCCTGCCTAGAGAGCAGGAACTGCACTAGCTAGATAACAGGAGCCGCCTCCTCAGGTGTGGAGGCATGTCTAACCTAGCAGATCGATAGATGCCTTCGCTTCCCATGTGCTCCTTTTCCTCTTCACTGTGTTCCACTGTTTGACATCCAACCGTAAGTTCAGTTCTTACTGAATGAAATATCTGAGCACAAAGATGGATTCCATGTCCAGGAAAGAGACCTTTCCATGTAGAGGAGAGGCCCTGAGTATGAGCATTGGTCATGTATTTGCATTTACTATCCCACATCAGGACAGTGGATGCGAGTTAGTGGTTGCTTCAGACTCTCTGCCATTGTCAAATTTTAGATGTTCATTGGGAGACAGTGAACACTGCTAGTCATTTGTTTCCCACACTCATTATTCCGTGAATGTGGATTGGTGCCTCTGAATCTAGAATTGTACTGAATTTTCATGTAAGCCAGGTACTATGTGTTAGCAGGTGTTTATTTAGTGATGCCTCAGAAATGGCAATTTAGGAGAAGATATATCTGACTTCAGTACAAGGGGAGCAGGATGACTTCATGATGGGCAAAGACTTGCTATCCTACTCTCTTAATTTTTTATGCATATAAGACAATTTGTCATGGCCTAAGTGGGCAATGAGAAGCCAAGGGGATGGTGAGGGAGCCACGTGACATGTTGCTCAGAAGGAATCATTTTCAGGATTGACGTTGAATATAAAATATACTTTTCACAATTCATTGATTGATTACTAGATTTTGTCATATTAGCATACTTAAAATAGTTATTTCCAAAAGTTATTTTTAAATGTAAAAATAGTTTGTAAAAGTAAAGTGACATATTGATTTCCAATATTCATACACATTAAAACATACAAAAATAACTCAATATTTATTATTTGGTTTAAAAGAACATAAAGTGGCTATCCCTGATACATATTCATTACTTGAATAAGTTTCCTAGTCAAGTCTAACACACCATGTCTATATTATTTTTCTGAAAAAAATATGTTTTTCAATATGGCACTAATATTTTAACATTTTAAAAATTTAATTACCTGTACTTATCTTCAGAGTTTTATTTTATGGTTAATGTGCTCATAATTGTTGAAAATCCAATTGGTTCTTCTTTGTAGGTCAGTCTATTTGTAACTAATAAAATACTAAGAAACCTAGTAAGTAGAGAATACTTTTATTAGATTGAACATGTCCTCAATTTAAAATTTTATATTGAAATATTCTAATATTTAGTTCAAATATATTAAAAGGCACTGTCTTTTTTTCATTTTTTTACTTAATGGAGGTCATTTATTTGACAAATAATTCCATAAGAAAAAAAAAATTCAACTAAGTTACCCCTTTATTCCTTTCTTTCCCCAAATTTTGCTATGACAAAACCATTGGACTTTTCAATTTTATTGCATTTGGAAGACAAATGCAATTATGTATTGTAATTCTATCAAAACATTCTTCTTCTGAATTGAAATATTACTTAATATTAAAATTAAATATTGGATTCATTATGTATTTTGTTCAGTCCTTTGCTTAAACTTGTAAAACTAAATTAAAGTCTTTCTTATTTGCAAGATAACAATTGGTTAAAGGCTTCAAAAGATAACTTTATAATTTTAATTTTCATTTATTAAATACTGAGATACAAAATGCTGAGATACCTACTAAATAGAGAATTCTTTTATTAGATTGAGCATATTCTCAATTTAAATTTTATATTGAAATATTCTAAAATTTAGTCCAACTATATTAAAAGACTAAATGGTTTTGAAAAGCATGCAAATAAACTTTAAATAATTTATATTAAGCATTTTCAGTGCTACTTTAGAATACATAGGCTGAATTATAAAATGAATGTTAGGATTCAAACATTCTTAAAATTGGGTGTGGAGGACCCAGGAAAACCATTTATTACTATGCTGTAGCATAGATTGGCTTTATTCCACTCAAGTTTCTTTATGTTTTGTAGGACATGTCTCTGAATGTGTCTAGGTGAGGCTATTTGTACTTTTTACAAGTACAGCTTCTAATTCCAATGGTAGAATGTTGATGTGTACTTGAATACAATTATAAGAGATTGGTGTACCACAAACAATTGTAATGGCATTTTTCTGTTTTATAGGTCCCTTAATAAGTAAAATATCATTCTTCTATGAAGCAGTGTTCTACTCAAATTTACATTAACATTACCAATAATAAAAACAAATAGAAACATTTTCAGTGTTGAATGTTAACTGAATTTACAGAAGCCTTCAGAAAAAAAAATGTCTAATGATTGATCTTCGATGAAGAATTATTTCAAAAGCTTTAGTGGTTTCCATGACACAGATGCAATTCACTGAACTGTAGTTAACTGAGTTTCTGTTTGAAACCTTTTGAAACATTTTTTTTAAAACACAAAGAAAACAAAAAGCTATGTTCTGAAGTACATGTGGACTCATCTTCTGGTCTTCATGCAGACATGTGGCGCATGGTGCTGTGGTGAATGTCCTTGTCCATAAGCACAGTATGCAAATGAAGGCTATTTTGTCAGCTGTTTTCAGTGTGCGAGTTATATAGAAAAACAGGTTTCATTGTGTAATAATGTACACCCATAAAACACAGTTTGAACATTTCAACTTTTTTGAGAAATGAGAATTTAAAACTTTCATTCAAAACAGACTTATTTTCCCATTTTCTGTTATAAAAAATACCCACCTCACTAAAACATAAAAGTGTTAAAAATTAACTCCTTAATATCTTTAGGTTTATATTACACAATCTGAGAACAAAAAAGTAGCAAGAATGTTCAAATCATATTTTGTGTCCTCTGCAGCCTTTATCTCTCATGTTTCAGCTACAGGTAGCCCATAATCATGCCTATTTGGTATGGGATCTACACAGCTGTGGACTGGAGAATATGATTGTTACCAGCCACTATGAGGACAAAGGTGATGGGTATTTCCGGCTACTCTGGGTGATTCCAAGCCCTTGACACTTCTCCCACCATCTTAGATCAGGAGTTAGAACAGTTCCCAACCACATATCACTAAGTGCCCTGAGCTGAACCTGAAAGGGAGGCACTAGTTTTGCTTCATCTGTAAAAGTTGAAAATAGGGGAAGGAGCTATCACCAGCTTAACTGAGTGGCAGCATCTTCATGCCGTGTGCCACTCACAGATACCTGGAGATCATAAGAGAACCTACAAAATACAGTGTGGACATTTAGGAAACTCATTAAGATTTAGTTTATTATTAAAAAAACCTTATTTGGAATTCATGTATCTTCTTGGCCAGCACCTGCATACCTCCTCCATTGTCAACTCCCCTGAAGAGTGGGACATTTGTTACAACTGATGAAGCACATTGACTTATCCATATGGCCCACAGAGCATTGTTTACATTGGACCTGACTACAGGTACTGCACATTTTATGCATCTGGACTAATAAAGCATCCTGATGTATCTACCGTTGTAGTATTATACAGAGTATTTTTATTTCCCTAAACTCCTCTATATCCTGCCTATTCATTGTCCCTACACCTTAAACTCTGGCCACCACTGATTTTGTTTTTACTGTCTCTATTGTTTTGACTTTTCTCAAATGTCCTGTAGTTAGAATCATACATTCTGCAGCCCTTTCCAGTTGCCTTCTTTCACTTATAAGTGCACATTTAGGCTTCCTCCATGCCTTTTTATAACTCGATAGATTTTTTTTTAGCACGGAATAATATTCCATTATTTGGATGTACCACCATTTATTTATCCATTCATTCACTGAGGGACGTCTTGGTGACTTCCAGATTTAGGCAATTATGAATAGAGTTACTCTAAAGCATATGTTTGTAGGGGTTTTTGTGGACATAAGTTTTCAACATCTTTGGATGAATACCAAAGAGTGTGCATATTGGATTGTGTAGGGGAAGTACGTGCAGTCTTGTTAGACTGCCAAACTGTCTTCCACAGTGCTTCCATTATTTTGCATTCCCATCAGCAATGAAGAAGAGTTATTTTTACTCCCCATCCTTGCCAGATTTCCAGTTTGTATTTGTGCAAATATTAATAGGAATGTTTCATTAAAATGAGAAATCTTGGACAAATTCTAAACTGGACATTTGCCATGAAAATAGAAATAAATGAATCTGAGTAAGCAGAAAAAGATTTATGGTCACCAGAATTATAAGCAATCGAATGGTTGCCACCAGTATATTTGCAAACATAGATTGCTATATACAGAAAAAAGAAAGATCAAACAAATACAAAAGTGAACTAGACATGAGGAAACAAAAACAGCAACTCAAAAGAAACCTGGAGGAATACAGGTGGGAAAAGATTTATTACAGGAAACTGTTTTTAAAAAAAGTTTTATTTTTAAATTGTTTTCCTGTCTAAGATCTTGAACAAAGTGCACAATGGTAAGTTGTTTATTAAAAAGTAAGTAAAATTACATATGTATCCTAAAAACAATTCAGGGATTGAGACAATAAGAAGCTTCAAGGATAAAATAACAAGTAAGATGAAGACTATGAGGAGAAAAGATATAAATGGGTATAAATAGTAAATAAAGAAAATCCACAGGGCAACTCTGTATGCTGTAATTACAATGAATGTAAACTTCATGTTGAATTCAAACAATGCCAAATGATATGGACTTGGTAATACAGATGATCTCATTGGCGAGGTTTCCCCCATGTATTCCGAAAACTAGGAAAAGTTAGAACAGGAAAATTCCATGGGTGCAGAAAACAGAGAACAGAGATTGAATTGATCCATGATAAGCCTTTCCAAAATGGAGTTGATACACTGGCCATGTAGGTAATAATCTACCTTATGAGACAAGACACTTTGTTTTCCAAAAGAGAAAGTTATGTGTGGCTACGCAAGGCATTGGCTCATTATATTGTGAGGGAATATTTTGGAAATATAAGTTTTGTTATTTACCTTGTAAGTTTATTTATAAATAACAATGTGTACACTTTATCTATTTTAAAACTTCATAAAGTAATACCAAATTGATCTCGATAGACAAATGACAACATGGAAAAAAGAAGAGAATGCTAACAGAACATTAGATTTAATTATATTATAAAACAATGATATTTAAGTTTGATTCTCATAGAAGAACAGGTATATAGACCATTATAGAAGAATGGGTTAAAAAAAGAGAAGGCAATATGAAAAAGTCTAAAAAAAGTATAAAAAGGAAAAGCCATTCATAATTAAACTAAGATGATATTTTACCTATTTGAGGATGATTTTTTTTATTTAGATCTTTGTCCTATAGCATAAGCCAAATTTTGTCCCAGATGGAAAAATGGAAAAATAACACTTAATGAAAATTCTAGAAATATTATAAGCAAGGAATTATGCTGTCTTTGAGTGGAGGCAAAGTTTTGAGACTGATAAAATCGAATGAAGCCTCTTTAACAAATGGTGCTGGGAAAACTGAAAATCCATGTGCAACAAAATGAAATTAAACCCCTAGCTCTCACCATGAAAAAACAAAACTCAAAGTGTCTCAAGGACCTAGGAACTAAACCAGAGACACTGCACCTAATAGAAGAAAAATTAGGCCTAAATCTCCATCATGTCGGATTAGGCCCCAACTTCCTTAATAAGACTCCTGTAGCCCAAGAAATAAAATCAAGAATCAATAATTGGGATGGATTCAAACTGAAAAGCTTCTTCTCACCAAAAGAAACAATCAGCGAAGTGAATAGAGAGCCTATATTTTGGGAGCAAATTTTTACCACACACACATCAGATAGAGCACTAATCTATAGGATATATAAAGAACTCAAAAATCTTAACACCAAAAAACCCCAATTAATAAATGGGCTAAGGAACTGAATAGACTTCTCAGAAGATGATATACAATCAGTCAGCAAATATATAAAAAAAGTTCAAGATCTTTGACAATTAGAGAAATGCAAATCAAAACTATTCTAAGATTTCATCTCATTCCAGTCAGAATGGCAACTATTAAGAATATAAACAACAATAAGTGTTAATGAGGATGTGGGGAAAAGGCACACTCATATATTGCTGGTGGGACTGCAAATTGGTGCAGCCAATATGGAAAGCAGTATGGAGATTTCTTGGAAAACTGGGAAAGGAACCACCATTTAACCCAGCTATCCCACTCCTTCATCTATACCCAAAGGATTTAAAAACAGCATGCTATAGGGACACAGCCACATCAATGTTTATCACAGCACATTCACAAC
Source organism: Marmota marmota marmota (assembly GCF_001458135.2). Lineage (NCBI taxonomy): Eukaryota > Metazoa > Chordata > Mammalia > Rodentia > Sciuridae > Marmota > Marmota marmota. The sequence continues at coordinate 7,714,281 of NW_026000108.1, forward strand.
AGCTAAACTGTGGAACCAATCTAGATGCTCTTCAGTAGATGAATGGATAAAGAAAATATGATTATATATACACAATGGAATATTATTCAGCATTAAAAGAGAATAAAATCATGGCATTTGCAGGTAAAATGATGGAGTTAGAGAATATAATGCTAAGTGAAGTTAGCCAAAAACCAAATGCTGAATGTTTTCTCTGATATAAGGATGTTGATTCATGATAGGGTTGTGGGGGGAGCATTGCCAGGTTGTTTAGCCATCTGTGTTTTTGCTTAAAATGTGCCTTTTGCCTAAGATAAAACCCCTGCCTCCCCTTTGACATTGTGACAAATATGTTCTTACCTTTAAAGACTCAGATCAAAAGAATTTTTTGTCAGGTATCTTGTATTTTAAAGGTAGTAGGTTCTTACTTATGTGTGTGTTTGTTAATTTTTTGGTTGAAGACTATATCAAAGCTCATCCTTCTACAACTAACCTGAGGCCCAGAAGGTTGAAATGCCTCCTTCTAAGCCACCCGGTTTGCAGTGTCCTTATAATATTATTAAGAAGTAGAAATAATGTAAACAGCAGGTTCCGGGTCCTCGGGAATGTGAAGCTGCTTGAGCCATTTTAATGACTAGCTCACAAAACCTTTCTGGTTAACTCATAAAAAGCTAACTGACTTACAAAGTCTTGATTTTAAAATTATTCATTTAATAATTTAAGATTCTGGTACTTGAATCGTCATCTCTCTTCCTTTCAGGTCATTAGCTTGAAGTGTGATTTTCCTCCTTCATCTTTAGTTCTGTCAAAAAGGGTTCCACAGAAAGAAGACATCTGAAATAAGTCCAAATTAAAGAGTGGGGTGGGACCTCAAGTCAGATAAGATTCAGAATAGGCGTGGGACATTTGGGGTATTTTATGGAATTATTTTCGTTCAAAAATCATGGTCAAATCACACCTGATGTAATGGAAATCTGTTTTTTGCCTCCTCTGTATGTTCTCACACTTCTTCTGCTTTTGTTCCCTCTATTTCCTTACATGGGCTTCCCCTTCACCACTCCTAGGGTAGATAGGGCAAATGGATGCTTTATTCACATAACTGTGCTCCAGGGTAGGCATGGAACTCCAGTCTGGGGAATAAGCAGGTCCACCTCCTCATCAAGAATAAAGGCGTGCTTCACAAACTATTCTAAAGAGGATTTTCAGTCCTTAACATTCCTGGGACTCTTGAAATAGAGAACTTGTCTTTCTGTATATCTGGAATATGGAAGAATACTATCTTAGCAGAGCAAGTAACCTCTCTCCTGCCATCAAATAAGTTCATCAGGACTGATTGACAGAGAAGTACTAAATCCTTTCAAGCTATCAGACAAGGTGATGTTGGATGCTAGACAACTAAGACGATGCTCATGCTTGTGAGCTAACCTTCACTCTTTTTGGTTTGACCCATTTAAATTGGTTTTCTGACCCTTGAAATCTGTGAGTTCTCTCTTGTGTCCAGGAGCTCTCCAAAGAGGTGGAGGAGCTGGTGATAGGAGAGTCTGGGAAGGCAGGTAGGGTATGTGTGGAGACTGGGAGCAGATGTGCAAAGCGAGGCCAGCAGGTAGGTGATAAAGTCCACAGGTCTTAGGGATGTGGAGGAGCTTGAATGGGGGGAGCCGGGCAGGAGGGAATTAGATGGTGATCCTGCCCCCTTGTTGTCTAGCACTGCCCTGTGTATTTATGGTGCCCTCTTCCAGAAAGGTCATTTATTTTGCCATTGATGCATATGTCAACAACCAGACTCTATTTTATTCTCAAGGGATTCTGAGGTAAGCCAAGCAGTTGGCCAGAAAGGGTGATATTGGCTCTCCAGGTGTTATTAATTTTTCTTCAGAGATTAAATGGAGACATCAAAAGATTGTCACATGCAACATTTCAGAAGTAGAAATTAACATGATTCTTTTGAGGACATTACAAATAGTTGGTTCAAAATTTGAGTAAAAAACATGAGAAAGAATTAGAAAAAATAATGCTGGATTCATTTACTAGTTCTAGAAGTTTTCTGGTGGAATTTTTTGGGTCTTCTAGGTAAAGAATCATATCATTGGCAAAGAATGCTAATTTGAATTCTTCTTTTCCTTTTAATTTCTTTCATTTGTCTAATTGCTCTGGCCAGTGTTTCAAGAATTATGTTAAATAGAAGTGGTGAAAGAGGGCATCCCTGTATTGTTCCAGTAATTAGAGGGAATTCTTTTAATTTTTCTCCATTTAAAATGATGTTGGTCTGAGGCTTAGCATAGATAGCTTTTACAATGTTGAAATATGTTCCATTATCCCTAGTTTTTCTGGTGTTTTGAACAAGAAGGGTGCTGTATTTTGTCAAATGCTTTTTCTGCATCTATTAAGATGATCATATGGGTCTTAACTTTAAATCTATTGATGTGATGAATTGCATTTACTGACTTATGTATGTTGAACCAACCTTGCATGCCTGGGATGAACTCCACTTGATTGTGGTGCAACATATTTTTGCATTCAATTTACCAGAATTTTATTGAAAATTTTTGCATCTAAGTTCATTAGAGATATTGGTCTGAAGTTTTCTTTCTTTGATGTGTCTTTGCTTGGTTTTGGCATCAGGGTGATATTGGCCTCATAGAGTGAGTTTGGAAATGCTCCCCTTTTTTTCTATTTCATGAAATAATTTGAAGAGTATTGGTATCATTTCTTCTAAAGGTCTTATAGAACTCAGCTGTGTATCCATCCAGTCCTGGGCTTTTCTTGGTTGGTAGGCTTCTGATGGCATCTTCTCTTCCATCACTTGAAATTAATCTGTTTAAATTGTATATATAATCCTGATTCAATTTGAAAAAATCATATGACTCTAGAAATTTGTTGATGACTTCAATATTTTCTAGAATGGCATCTATTAAGAATACAAACACCAATAAATGTTGGTGAGAATGTCGGGGAAAAGACACACTCATACATTGCTGGTGGGACTGCAAATTGGTGCAGCCAATATGGAGAGCAGTATGGAGATTTCTTGGAAAACTGGGAATGGAACCACCATTTGACCCAGTTATCCCACTCCTCAGTCTATACTCAAAGGACTTAAAAACAGCATGCTACAGGGACACAGCCACATTAATGTTTATCACAGCACAATTCACAAGAGCTAAACTGTGGAACCAACCTAGATGCCCTTCAATAGATGAATGGATAAAGAAAATGTGATTATATATACACAATGGAATATTATTCAGCATTAAGAGAGAATAAAATCATGGCATTTGCAGGTAAATTGTTGGAGTTAGAGAATATAATGCTAAGTGACATTAGCCAATCCCTAAAATCCAAATGCTGGATTTTTTCTCTGATTTAAGTATGCTGATTAATAATGTGGTTGGGCGGGCATAGGAGCATTAGATGAACACTAAATAGGGCAAAAAAGCTGGAGGGGAAAGGAAGAGGCATACGCGTAGAAAAGATGGTGGAATGAGATGGACATCACTATCCTAAGTACATATATGAAGACACAAATGATGTAACTCTACTTTGTGTACAACCAGAGATATGAAAAATTGTGCTTCATATATGTATGAATTGTAATGCATCCTGCTGTTATATATAATATATTAGAATAAAAAATGTTAAAATATAATATTCAGGGTAATACATACAGGTAATATCAAATTAAAAAATCAAATGAAGTAATCACTATAGTTGAGCAATATACTTGGCCACTAAAAATGAAAAAAAAAAAGAATCTTCCATGAAATCAGAATGAGAAAGAATTTGGAAAGGCAAAGATATATTTACAGTACAGAAATAATATAGCAGAAAAATATGGCTAATATAAAAATATGCTAAGAGCTAGTAGAAAAGTTGAGAATGGTCAGAACTGATAGAAGAGGAACAAATGGAACATAGAACTGTGAAACATTGCTGACAGTCATCCTTCCTTGCTGGTGCAATGGAAGCCATGCTTATGTATTCTTATAATAATGCACATTCACATAACCTAGGATCCAGAGATTCTGTTCCATCACATAGAGCTCTGTTCATATTCAGAGGCTGTTTAAACCTGAACACTGCATCATTGTCACCTGAAATTTGGAGGAAGGCAGAATAATGTAAGTGTGTGTGTGTGTGTGTGTGTGTGTGTAAGTGCATAGAATAAGTAAATATAACATATACAACATAAAATAAATATATGTAATATATGTGATTATATTTAACCCAGTCTGCATATCTACTCCTTTACCAGAATCTGAACAGAGAGACACAGAGCTAGATCCCATCTAGGGAAATTGCAAGCCATGAGGTGGAATCCCACAGGCATGTTGGCCAACTGTTTGGGAGATTGTTTAGAAATAGGGAACAGATTTGGAGGAATAGCTGTCATCTAGGAAGATGGAGCTCAGTGCAGATATCAGCATGTGTTCAAGTTTTGGGGTACTTGACAGTTCTTAGAAGACTATGTATGTATTGTTTTCCTAGAACTAAATAAACTACCACAAACTGGGCTGCTTAAACACCAGTTCTGGATTCTTTTGAAATTATAAAGGCTCCAAGCCTGGAATTGGGGTGTTGGCTATGTCTTTCAGGATCATTCCTGGGCCTTGCTTCTAACTTCTAGTGATTGCTGGCAGTCCTTGGGATAACATGGCTGCAGATTCCCCGCCCTTGTGTTGTTTGATAGGTATTTCTTTTAATACACTCTCTATGGAAAGAGAGCTTCACAGGACTCTGGTTACCCCTGAATTGCAGGAATGCTGGGTGTTGTCCAGCAGGAGTGATATCTGTGATATCTATTTGGCAGTATCAGTGTACTGGGACTCAGGCCTTGGATTACATGGCTAAGATGGAAATTTATTGTTTTACAGCTCTGGAGGTCAGATATCCAAGACTGAGGGGGCAGTAACATTGATTTCTGCTAAGGCCTCTTTCTTGGCTTCTAGGCATTTACAGATGTCTTCCCTGGATTCTCCCATGGTCATGCCTTTGCTCACATCTGTGTCTTGATCTCTTCTTTTTCAACTCCAGTCAATACAGTCTCCAGCCCACCCTAATAATCTCATTTAACCTTAATTATCTCTTTAAGATGCTATTTCCAAATACTATTAAATCCCAAGTGTCAGGATTATTATGTCCACATTTGAACTTGGGAGGAGCACAACTCTTTTCCTATCAATGAAATTTACGAAAAGAAAATTTCTAAATATATCAGTAAACATGTAATCACTTTGTATTACCTTTAGGTAAACAGTGAAACATTCATAAAGAAGTGCTTTTACATTTATTCCTTTGTGTCTAAAGTTATATTCTGTAATGCTGAAGCTGAGCTCATACAAAATGCTAAAAGAAAATGTCAAAATCAATCTGAGATAAACCAAATGGCAGGAATGAATGCCAAATAAATGAAGGTATAAGGTCATCTAAAGCGACTGGATTAGACTCTGCTTGTTTCATGCCTGAAGTACTTCAAATTCTTTTTCAGTCAAGCAGATCATGTGTCTAGTTTTATATAAAACAAACAATTCTGTGATGGGTTTGGACCTCTGAAGAGGGTGGCCAATAAATGGACAGGGGGCATCAGCCCCTAACGCTGCGCTTGGAAGTCCTTGAAATAATACTCCTTTAAATATACATTTTATTAATAGGCCAATTTATGTGCAGGTATGCCACCATGTTTATTATTCTAGTCGTGGATACCCTCTTTCAGATAAGGGAGACAGCACAGGTAAATCAAAGGTAAATGAAAGCTTGGTCACATGGTTTGACTCTAATCAACTTATATTCATTCATAAGAATGAAGTAACTAGTCAGTCAATAACACAGACAACCAAATACCAAGCATCTCCATTAGAAATCATCTGTGTGTGAGGCGATGGCCAAGGTCCTCATAAGTGAGTTATTTCAGGATCTCTGCAGGGAGGAGAAGAATTCATAATCCAGGGTCCCTGAGGAGGTTTCCATCCCCCACCAACCTGCTCCCTTGTTTCCCACTTTAAGGACAAAAGTTCTGTTTATTCCTACTTATAATGACACTCCAACTATCACACCTAGAATGGAGGGTGTATTACAGGTGAGTTTGAATCCAAGGTCTCTATTTTAAGAGTAAGGAGACTCAAGTTCCAGTACACAGATCTGAAACTCTGCGATACAGGAAAATCCACTTCAAAATTACCCTGTGAAGGATTGCTGTGGGATTTTCCTTTGCAGGTCTCAAATAGACTTTGAGATAAAAAAGGACTTTGACGGTTCCCTTTCCTGAATGAACAAAACACATTATATGAAGCAAATGATTAAAAGAAAAGCCAGCAGAGTTATATTTAATGTTCCAACTCTCTATTTCATGCCAGGTGGAAAGTGAGAGTTTGCATCTAGGGTCAAGCATGGTTTACATTTCATGTGGAAAAGCCTGGAGTTTAATTTAAGAATGGATGAGAAGAGAAAGCAAATTAATTATAATATCTTTTATTTTCTTCAAGAACATAGAACACATCTCCCTCCCTCCCTCTCTCTTCCTCTCCTCTCCTCTTCTCTCTTCCCCAATGATTTTGTAGTGCATTATAGTTTCACATAATGGTGGGATTTCTTCTTACATGGAATATAATTTGCTCCCTTTCAATTCTTTCAAATTCCAGGGCTTCCTCTGCACCTCTCTTTCTCTTTCCCCATTCCTCTTTCTGTATTCTACTAAATAAAGGTGAAATTTACTATGGCATATTTATATACATACATGACATAATTGGGCCAATTTCATTCTGCAGATCCTCCCTTTTCCCATTCCTCCTCCTTTTCCCTCTACCCTCTTCCTCTGCTCCACTGATTTCCCATGTGTTCTTACCTTTTTTTTTCTCTTTTTAATTTTGCTCTAGTTTCCACATATGAGAGAAAACCCTGATCTTCTGAGTCTGGCTTATTTCATTTAGTGTAATCTTCTCCAGTTCCATTCATTTGCCAGCAACCAGCATTTATTACTATTTGTGTTCTTGATGATTACTATTCTAACTAGAGACAAAAATCTCAATGTAATTTTGATTTGCATTTCCCTGATTATCAGTATTGTTGAACTTTTTATTTCATATATATGTTGGCTATTTGTATTTCCTCTTTTGAGAAATGTCTACTTTGAAGAAAGAATTTGGAGAAGACTTAGAAGATGGAAAGATCTCTCATGTTCTTGGATAGGCAGAATTAATATAGTCAAAATGGCCCCATATTACCAAAAGGATTAGACAGACCCAGTGAAAATTGTCATTAAAATATCAATGGAATTCTTTCACAGAACTAGAAAAACATGGAGCTAAAATTTATTTGGAAAAATAAAGACCCAGAATAGCCAAAGCAGTCTTGAGCAATACCTGATCACAATACCTGATCTCAAGTTATTGTATAGAACTAAGAAATAAAAGCAGCATGGTATTGGCTTCAAAACAGACACGATGACCAATGGAATAGAATAGAAGACACAGAAACAAACCTACCTTGAAGCTGTCATCTGATCCTTGACAATGATGCCAAAAATACAGGTTGTGGAATATATAGCCATTTTAACAAATATTGATGGGAAAACCAGACAGCCAATGTAGAAGAATGAAAGTAGACCAGTGCCTCTCTCCTTGTACAAAAGACAACTCGAAATTTACAAAATACCTAAGAATTCAACCAGAACCTCTGCAACTGCTAGAAGAAAACAAGTAAACACTTCAACATATTGGTCCAGGCACTGAATTCTTTAATGAAATTCCTAAAACTCAAGAATCAAAACCAAAGATCAGTAAGTGGTATGGCCTCAAATTAAAAAGCTACACAGCAAAGGAAAGAATTGTGAAGAGAAGTGAAGAGAAAGCCTACGGGATAGGAGAAAAAATTGCCAGCTTCTTCTCTGATAGGGGATTAATATCCAGAATATATAAAGAACTCAAAAAATTAAACACCAAAAAATCAAATAGTCCAATTATTATATGGGAAAAAAAATTAAACAGCACTTTCCCAGAAATACATCTCTCTTAAGAGCTTTCCAGCACCCTCAAATTATCACCTCAACCAACACATTTTTCAGCATTGTTTTGTTTTACTTAGGTATTTTTTTTTATTTTAATTTGTTATATATGACAGCAGAATGTGTTACGATTCATATTACACATATAGAGAACAATTTTCATGTCTCTGGTTGTACATCCAGTCACACTATTCATGTGAGCCCCCAAGAGAAGCCCAGGGTATCACAAAAGAGTTTATGAAGAAGGTCAGGATAATATGAATGAGTATTAGATGCAATACCAATCCCTATCATTTCTCATTTTCTATTTCCCATGATGGGCTTTTCAGTTTGCCTTTCTGCGGTGGTCTAAGCTTGTTATCCAAGGTTCAGGTGCTGAAATTCAGTCCCCTTTGTGAGACATTGAGGAGGGGTGTTCACCATGGTGCTTAGAGCTGGGCCTTTGGGTGGTGATTAAGATTAGCTGAGATCACCATCATGGAGGACCCACGAGTGAATAAGGAGGACCACACACACTTGGGCCATCCTTGTGTGTTGCTACATGATGCCCTGCACCATCTCGGGACTCTGATAGCAAGAGGGTCATCACCAGATACAGCCCTTCAATCTTGGACCTCCATAACAAGGCCCCCAAATAAAGCTCTTTGCTTTCCGTCTCAGCCAGTCTGTGTCATGGTGCCTCTGGAAGCAGGAAGTGGACTAAGATATTCTCAATTTCAAATTGAAAGAAATTGAGTCCTGGTTAGCATGAAGACCAGGCATTATCTTATAGAAAAAATAGTCCTGGCCTGATCAATATCTGCATTTGTTCTGTGGGAGAAAGGACTTCATAAGGAATTACCCTGTTTAAACTGGTTGAGGATTTGGGCTATTGGTCAAAAAATATTTGCTTCCATTCCTCTTCTGTGGTGTGCAGAACACTCTTTTCTACCTATGAATCTAGAATCCTTGACTCTGTTAATTGTCCAGGAGAAGTACCTGTCTATTCTCCCGGCTGATCCGAGGAATAAAGGACACATTGAAATGGACTAAAATGCCATTCGTATCCTGGAACCAAACTCGATTTACAGTCCACGGAAAGATTACTCATCATACAGCAGTTAAACTGCAGTTGACATGAATGCTCATGAACATGAGAACAAAGTCTGTTACTTAAAGCTACAGAATTTTGGATGGTTTTTCAAGTATGCTGTATCACTGGGGCAACAGGTGGCTGATGGGGTCTTTTCTATGAAGAATAAGGATAGCTGTTGTATCTCCCCCTTTCTGTTTCCCAGCCACCCTTTCTTTCTTCCCAGTCCACAAAGACCAGCGTATGCTTTGTTAAAATTGCTAGGCATACACAAGGAAACTCTGTGAAATAACAGTTGCTAAAGAAAAGCTCTATGGTTATTTTTCTCCCAATCTGCACACTTGCAGGCATGCTCTCTGGTCATGTGGGTGGGTACAAGGGACAAGGAAGCCTCCTAGAAAATAGTTCACATGAATGAGTGTCATGAAGAAGAGCACATTCGCTGAGTGGCAGCAGTGACTGGAAGAGTAAGAAGGGGTCATATTGTTCTCCGGACCCTTCTCCATCTAGCTGAGTGGAGGCTGTAAAAAAAGCCCAGGGGACCCATGCTATTAGAATTCTGGAGCATGTTCTGAGTTCATGGCAGCAATACTTTGTGGTCTATGTAATTGGATATAAAACAGGTGATGGTAAATAATATTTTAAGTACTTCATTTTATTTTGTTACAGACTCCAATCTTCAGAGCGCTGTTTCAAGATCTCATCTTTTTACTCTCTATACTGGAGAGGAATATTAAACACACACACACACACACACACACACACAACCCACTCACACACACACACGGATTGAAAAACAAAACAAAACATCACTTTGGTAGTTTTGCAAAGCTCTAACATAGCATCACAAAGATTTCATGATTTGTTCTCTGATCTTTATCTGTCCTTCTGTATAATCCAGTTTCCCTCTGCCTTTGAATCTGAAAACCTCCCTTCTTCCAGGGTCCTTTACACCTGCTACTTTGGTGCCTTCTATCTATTCATCTAATACCTATTCATATTTTTAAATTAGATCAATCCCTCTAGGAAAAAAAATCTGAAGCACTATTCTATATTTAATTTTCCTTATAAATACTGTCATGAATAGGACTGGGGTTGTGGCTCAGTGGTAGAGTGCTTGCCTCACACATGTGAGGCCCTGGGTTCAATCCTCAGCCATATATAAGTAAACAAATAAAATAAAGGTATTGTGTCCATCCACAACTAAAAACAATTTTAAAAATATGTCATAAATCTCTTGTCCATTTCTTTCAAAGTTCTCATCAGAGTTTATGATTATTTTTTCCTATAACTAATTGATTAACATATTATTTCTTCTTTGCTATAACATATATGTGAACTTGCCATGATGGCAACTCACTATTCTATATGTCTTGTGCTTACTGTGAGATCTGCCATGTATGTGGCGTGATTACATATTTTCATTTGCAATGAACATAGCTGTGCATATTTATAATTCTTTCTTTCTTCCTTTTTTCCTTTCTTCTTTCTTTCTTAGAATTGTCCTTGTATGGATTATTCATCATAATATCACTACCCATGTAAAGAATCCCCATAATATTTGTTAAATGGCCCTTAATATTGTTTAGATATGAAGTGTCTCTCCAAAGCTCATGTGTGAGACAATGTAAGAATTTTTAGAGTTGAAATTATTAGATTGTCAGATGTGTAACATGATCAGTGAATGAATGTACTGATGGATTCAATGGGTAGTGGCTAGAGGCAGGAAGGGTGTGGCTCAAGGACGGAGATCACTGGGAGCAGGCACTTGAGGTCTACGCATTGTCCATGGTGAGCAGAGCTCTCTCTAGGCTTCTTGGATGCCATGTCCTGAACGGCTTTTTTCCACCATGATGTCCTGCCTTTCTTTGAGCACACACAGAGCAATGGAGCTGGCTGAACATGGACTGATCCTCTGAAACCATGAGCCAAATAAAGTTTTCCTCACCTAGGTTGTTCTGGTTGGGCCTTTGTCACAGTGAAGCAAAAATAACCCAAACGATCCTCTTTTCCTTTAGGAATATATTTTAACCCAAGCCTCTTCCAGGTGAAATGGCTCTATTCTAGACATGCAAGTGTATCTGAATTTGCAACAGGTTTTCAGCTCTGACACAGAACATTGTAAGTAGTTGGGCTCAGTGAGCTCTAAATTTAAAGATGTTACCATCCTCCATAGGAATCGTGATTTCAAACTCCTTTGACGTGTGGTATGGTTTTAGCAACATCTGTTCAATCATGTCTTAGGCCAGCAATCATGCACTTAGTGGTATCTGGACTGAGAAACATATAGTTTGTTTAAAAGCCATTGATCCAGGACCTGGTTCTCATGGAATCAGGGCATAAGCACCTCATGAATCTAATACCTAGTATTCGTGAACATTATTAAAAAAAAATGGGTATCCAGTGTCTAGAAATTATCCTGAGATCATACAGAAGATAAAGAAACACATATTCAGGAAATCTACTAAATCCCTGAACAGTAAGAATCCATGTCTCTTGAGCACAACCTGCTCTCTGTCTGCAACTTCCACATTTGCATCAGTATAATGGAAGTTCCATTTCAGGCAGATATAGCTAAGAAGAGGGGCTCCTTCTCCCTCTAGCTCCCAGTTAAGGGATGCCTCCTTGCAAAAGGCAGGTTGCCAGCCATTCCTCCCTGATCCATCTGGCTCTCTTCCACCACCCAGTCGTACTCACAGGTTAGAGTTCCCACCCAGTGAACCACAGACTGAAAATACGTCTATTTCTATCAGCCTTAACAGAGCTGGCTCACATGGCTGAATTTCCACACCAGGAAAGCAATCCAAGGGGATCAGAGGCTAGTATCACCCCCAGCATCTTTCTCATTAAATAGGGTTTCTACTCTGAGACAAGCAGTAAAAATTCCTCTACCACTAGCATCAGAACAATGGCTCAGAAATTTGTCCAAGGTAGGGGAGGCAAGCCATAAGACCATCTCTATAAAGCCTTACCAAAAGAGCTGGATGTATTTGGAAGAGTGTGGGAATTTCAAGCCTAAATATGTTCTCCCAAGTAAAGAGTTTTGGGTGGTAAATAAATAAGAGGAAGTTGGTATTTTTCTATGAAAAAATGGCAAGCAAACCTTAGTTTGGCAAGTTTGAAAGTTTCAACTTCAGAAAAGGTAAGAGCCTCCTCATGTCAAAATAAACCTCAAATATAGATCCAGGGAATAACCTCTGCAAAGGACCTGAAATTAATTGGACTGGACTATAGAACAATTTATGCCTCAGGACATTGTCAGAAAGAATAGAGCCTATAGTTGGCAATTATTGGAGCCTAAGAGCTGGGTGTGATACAACAGAGGCAGGTCACAAAGGGATTAGGAGAAATAATGGTCCAAGAAAGAAATGCTAAGGTCACTGTCATCTCAGGGTGATTGCACACATGCTCAAGGTTGCACTCTCTCAGGCATGACATATGAGGCTTCACACTGCACAGGAATGACCCTCCACAAATATACACACACACATAAGCGCGTACACACACATATATAAATATACACACAAATATATATATATATATATATATATATATACACACACACACACACACACACACACACACACATAAATGTAAAACAATGGCTAATACAGAAAGGAGCAGAGATCGGTGTCCAGAATTACAGTACTGTGTTCCCCAAAATGTCCTGTTTTCAATAAAAGGATGTATGAGACATGCAAAGAAACAAGAAATTTCAACTTATAGACAAGAACAAAGTATGAATCATAAATAGCCTATAAGAGAACATCAATGGCAAACTTAACAAAGACTCCAGAAAGTTATTAGAAGGAAATTCAAAAAACTCAAAGTAACCATGATTTTTTTTTAAAAAAAGTAGGATATGAAAATAATGTTTCCTTAAAGGGCAATGTCAAAAAAGACAAATAAGTTATAGATAAGAACCAAATGGAAACTCTGTTATTGGAAAGTAAAAATGATTGCAATGAAAAATTCAGTGGAATGACCCAAAGGTAGATTCAAACTGGGCAAAGGAATCTTGAACACAGGTCAATAGATATTATAGAGTTTGAAGAACAGAGATAAAAGAATAACACAAAGAGCAAAAGATCTTAAGAGTGGGACATCAACATGTGTGTATCATGGTTTCCAAAAGAAAATGACAGAACAGAGAAATGTAAAAAAAATCCCATGAAATAATGACTGAATACTTCTAAAATTTAGTGGAAAATGTCAGTGCATATGTCCAAGATGCTCAACAGGCTCCATACTGGATTAAAACGCAGAGATCCACAATCAGACACATCATAGTCAAAATGCTGAAATACAACCAGAGAAACTTGAAATCATTCAGAGAAAGTGACTTACATACTACTTTCCTATGAATTACAAAAACCACAATAAGATTAACAGCTGAATTCTCTTGATAAATAGTGGATGCCAGAGTGGGAATGTGACGTATTCAAAGAGCTGAAAGAAGGAAAAATGTCAATGAAACAATGTCAACTGATGTCAAAGAAAACTGATGTCAAAGAAGGAAAAATGTCAATGAAACAATGTCAACTGATGTCAAAGAAAACTGATGTCAAAGAAACAATGTCAACAATGTCAAAGAAAATTGTTATTGAAAAATGAGGCAAAATAAGACATTGCTAGATAGAGAAAACAGAATTTTCAGCTAGTAGAACTACCTTAGAGGATTCACTAAAGGGAATTCTTCCCACGGACAGAAGTGACATTAGACATAATTTGAATCTACAAAAAGAAACAAAGAACATGGTAAATGTAATTATGTAATTACGTAGATTTGTATTTCCAACTGATTTGAAAAGTGTATAGCACAATGTGTCTATTTTATTGTTGGAGATATAACATGTAGAGATGTAATATATGTAAGATTTTAACATCACACTGGAGGTGGGTGGATCAGAGCTATTAAGAAAATGACAACTGAGAACAACTTACCTTCATAGGAACAAATCAGGGAATCAGAAATGGCCAGTGATAAGGTTAATGTGACACATCCTAAAATATATACATGATCTTCCTCTTTTCACAGCTTCTTTAAAAGAGTATATAAATAATTACATTATACAACCTTATATAAATAATTACATATTCATTACATACATAAAATAAAATACAAAGTTATTAAATTAAAACAAATGCTGTTATGATATGTTATTTAAAATAGATCCTATCCATACAGGGATATAGTTAATAATAGCACAAAAAAGGAAGAGCAAATATACTCAGCAGTGATGTTTCTATATCTAATTATAATTAAATTAGTATAAATCTAACATAGTCTTATAAGAAAACAACTCAAGAATATAGTAAATAATGATTAAAATAATTCAGATTTAAACCAAAAATATTAATTCATCTAAATGCTAAAATTGAAGGAGGAATGAAAGAACCAAAAAATTGAGACATACAGAACACATAGAGTGACATTGAAGGCCTAAATCCAAATATATCAATAATGACAGTAAATGCATTCAACCATCTAATCAAAACAAAGACAGGACAGTGTGGAATGAAACAGAATGGTATCCAATTATATGCTTTCTACAAGCGACACACATTAGAGTCAAAGGCACAAATAGTTTGAAAGTAGAGGGTAGAAAAATATGTCACACTAATGACGACCTTAGGAACTGCTCTACCAGCAGCAGGTGAAATAGACTTTAAAACAGGAGACACGGAGGAGCATATCATAATGACCCAGTGGGCAACCCACTTCAGGGATGACCAGGATGGACAAAAACAGGAAGAAATAAAGGAAATGGTAGACGGGGCCACAGTAATAGCTGCAGATTCCAATACCTCCCTTCAGTACTGGAGAGCCGAGCTTCACAATCCACAGGGGAAGAAACAACTGGAAAGACATCAGCTCCCAGCACTGAGCAGGCTAAACAGACCTGACAGTCAGCTAGGGAACACACGCTCTCAAGTGCATAGAGAACATTCTCCAGGATGGAGCAAGCCCTCCATCATAAGTCAGGCTTAATGAATTTGAAAGAACAAAAATTAGACACACTAAGATCCATAACCACAATGACAGGAGATTAGAAATCAATAGCACAGAAAACTTTGAAGATTCAGAAACAATGTAAGAATTAATTCATACACTCCTAAATAATCAATTGGCTAAAGAAAAAGAAAATAGAAAAATAAAAGATATTTTGAGATGAATAAAAATGAAGAAACAACATACCAGAGTTTATGTGACAGTGCTAAAATAGAGGGAATATATGATGGTAATATTTATAGTCTTAAAAATATGTCCAGTTTAGACAAACCTAAGTAAAAAAAAAACTTAATCTTACACCCTTTTAGACACTGGAGAAAGGACCTCAAACTAATCGTAAAACAGTAAAATGACTGAATTAACTAAAGTAGAGTGGAAATAAATGGAAAAAAAAGGAAAACAATAAAAGGAACAACCAAAGGAAAAACTCTTCTTATACAGAGGAACAATCCTAACAACACTGTAGCTGGCTGACCAAGAAAAAGAAAATAACCTAAAGGGAAGGAGTAGTTAGGACTACTAGGTTTTAAAATAAAAATAAAGATTATCAGAAAATACTCCAATGCTGCATGCCAGAAATATTAAAGAGAGAGATTAAATAGAAAATCTTCTGGAAAGACACAAACTACCCAAACTGATTCAAGAAGGAATAGAAGCCTGTATGGCCTGATATCAGATAATCAGAGAGCTTTTGAAACTGGAAAACTTTCCACAAAATAAAGCCCAAACCCAGACTGATTCACTAGTTAATTCTACCAAACATTTAAAGAAGAATGAATGCCCATTCTTCACAGACTACTCCACAAATGGGAAGAGGGGACACTTCCTGACTCAATCTGTGAGGTCCTTATTAGACTATTACCAAAACCAATATTGCCCCCAAAAGAAAATTACAGAATAATACCTCTTAAAAACAGACAAAAATGTATTTGAAAACGAGTAGGAAACTTCATGTAGTAACAGTAAAATCGTCATTTATCATGATAAAATGGGCCTCATCCCAGGAATCTAGAATTGATTTAATATCCAAGAATTAAATTATTATGATGTATCACATCTATAAAACAAAGGAACAAAACCACATGGCCATCTACCCCTGGAAAATAGCTTTTGACAAAATCCAACATATATTCATAATAAAAACACTTTTTTAAAAAAAACTAAAATTAAAAAGGAGATTGTCTGCCCTGATGAAAGACATCACAATATGTATCAAAAATACTGAAGACTAAAGGCTTTCATCTTAGGATAAGAGACTGTCAAGGTGTGCCTTCTGATCACTTTTATTCAACTTTGTACTTGAGATTCCAGCTAGGTAAATCACATATAAACACAATGAGAATAAAATTAAAAATATGTCCAGTTTAGAACATCAGAAATAAATTATGTCTATTTTCATATGACAGAATCTTGCTGATAGAAAATTCTAAGGAATCCTCTTCAGGATGTCCAGAACAAATACACTAATTCAGCAAGGTTTCAATGCACAATGTTAATAATCATCTGCTGTCTTTATGTAAGTGCAGAGAGCAAGCCAAACATAAGACTAATAACCCAATGACATTTAAAATAATACAGGAAATAATACAATTTTCTTAGGAGTAAATTTTTTTTTTGAATGTGTGAGACTTGTACACCAAAAGCTACAATATATGTCATATAAAAATAGTAAGGCATACTAATTTTATGGAACAGAAAATATAATACTGTTAGAACAGCAATAATGCTCAAATTAATCCACAGTGCCTCAACACAGTCTTTTTCAGTCCTCCCAAGCTTCCTTGCAGTAATCAACAAATTTATTTTAAAGTTCGTATGCAAATCAAAAGGACACAAAATAGCCACAACAAGTCTGAAAATAAATGAAGCTGGAGAACTCATACCTCCTGGCTTCAAACTTTACTATGAAACTCCAGTCATCAAGTCTCTGTGGTTTTGACTAGTTGAATTAGAAGAGTGGAAGCTAAAGATCAGGAACAAACTAAAACAGTTTTTAAAATTTTTTTTTGTTATAGTTGGACATAATAACTTTATTTATTTATTTATTTATTTATTTATTTATTTATTTATTTATTTATTTATTAATATGTGGTGCTGAGGATCGAAATCAGCACCTCACAGATGTGAGGCAAGTGCCCTACCATTGAGCCACAACTCCAACCCCCTAAAACAGTTTGATTTTACCAAGAGTGCCCATGCAAGTCAATGAGGAATAATATTTTTACAACAAATGGTCCTCAGATAATTGCTTATAGAAATGCAAAATAATGAAATTAGACCCCTTCCTCTATACCTTATTAAAAAAATTATCCCAACAAGCTGTGCAACATGGCCCTGGAGGCTGAGGTAGGAGGATTTTAAGTTCAAAAACAGCTTAAGCAACTTACTGAGGTACTCTTTCAAAATAAAAAAATAAATAAATAAAAAAGGCTGAGGATGTGACTCAGTGGTTGAGTCCTCCCAAAGAAGAAAAAAAATTATTACAAAATGGATCATGAATCTAAGTATAAGGACCGAAACTATAAATTTATACAAGACAACAAAGAAGTAGGACTGGGGCTGTAACTCAGTGGTAGTGTTCTTGCCTGTCAAGACCCCGGATTCCAGACCCAGTGCTGGGAAGAAAAAAAAATGCAACAAAACATAGGAGTTCATGGCATTTAGTTAAGCAAGACTGTCTTAGAGATGACACAATAACATAAATGACAAAAGAAATATATTAAGTTGAACTTAACCAAAATTAAATTTAATTGAACATCTAAGGATACCATTATGAAAGAACAAAATAATAAAGAATAAGAACAAAATATTTGAAAATAAGATCTCTACTAAAGCCCATCTACCTAAAATATATTTCTTAAAAAAGGTTTTAAAATTTTATATTAAATAATAAAAAAAACATTTAATAATGACAAAGAATCCCAAAAGCCATTATTTTGGGAGGGGTATGGAGGATTAAACTCAGGTGCACTCAACCACTGAGCCACATCCCCAGCCTTAATTTGTATTTTATTTAGAGACAGGGTCTCACTGAGTTGCTTAGCACCTTGCTTTTGCTGAAGCTGAATTTGAACCCACGATTCTGCCTCAGCCTCCCAAACTGCTGGGATTACAGGTGTGTGCCACCATGCCTGGCAGAAAAAACATTTTTCCAAGGAAGATATGCAAATGGCTTTAAAGTCCCTAGAAATTCTCCAAATCATTTGTCATTGGGTAAAAACAAATTAAATCCACAATGAAATACCATTTCATACTCAAAATGATGGTGGTTAAAGAACAAAACAAACAAAAAAAGCAATGTGTGTTGGGGAAGAGGTAGAAAGCAAAGTTTTATTAGATATTTCTGATGAGTATAAAATTTCTTTTGGAGGTGATGGAAATGGTTTTAAACTCATTGTACTGATATTTTTTTTTTGCAAGTCTGTGAATATACTAAGCACCACTTCATGATTTAGTTTAAATGGGTAAGAGGTTATGTGAATTATATTTCAATATGGCTATTATGCACATATATAAAACAGTATCTATCTATCATCTATCTACCAATTTACCTATCCATCCATAATATATAACGTTTTAAGTTCATAGACAATAAACTGGACAGACTCTATCTGAATCTGGCTCTCTAAGACCTGGCCGTATGATCTTTAACTTCATCACTACTCTCTCATCTACCTAGTGTCATGTGGCAATGTTGCTACAGGATAAAGTCATCCATATTAAGTTGGATGAATTCAGGTAAAGCACGTAGGACAAATATCAGCAGACGTTACTCATAAAGAGCTAGATGATGAATATTGTAGGCTTCACTTTGATATAGTCTCTGTTGCCACTGTTCAATTCTATTTTTGTAGAGCAAATACAGCCATATTAAATATAAACAGTCATGAGTGTGTTCCAATAAAATTTTACTTAGAAAAACAGGCAGTGGCCAAATTTAGCCTGAACATTCGCTCTCTGCTGATTCAGAAGAAAATCTAGCATTTGGTCAGTGCTTATGAAAAGTTTCCCTGCCACTTGCTGCACACTGAGTAATCTCAACAATTTTGCTACCCTGGGGACCTTTCCCAATTGTAAACAAATTATAAAGTTCCCTTCTTACTACTTTGATATTGCAGGTGGTGGTTCAGCCTCAGATAAACACCCAGCCACTGGTCTGGGATTTGGCAACAGCGATGTGTCTTAAATCAAACATGCCAGAACAAAGGAAATGCATTTATATGGGGCTGAATGTCTTTAGTAATTGAATGACTGCTCCTGAAATCTCCAGTGATTCATGAACAAAATGCCCCAGAGTCTGAACCAAGGCTAAAATGTTGGATCAGAACTGTGGATTTAGCTCAGTGCTGAAGAGCTTGCCCAGCATGCATCAGGGTCCAGGTTCCTTTCCCAACACCATGAAACAAAACAAGGTAATGAGCTGTATTCAAATGGAACCAGAGTTGGGGATAAACAGGACATAAGTTTCTGCTATCTGGGAGGAGTTCAGACACTGTTAGGGTTCATGCATTAATGGAAGTTGTAATATTTGTACCTTTTTATGTTTAGAACAAAAAGCCCCAAACCTTTAACCTAGCACTCCATGTCACTAGAAGATTGCCTCTAAATGCATCTCTTTAAAAGTCTAAATTCTCTTTTCTTCCTAAAGTCAAAATTGCTTACCATATCACTGATGCTGTAGCAAAACTTGGCACTTCTTCCCAGCTATAAAGTATTAACAACATATAGTATTTTTTTTTTCATCAAAACCTGAAGTCTGTGCTATTCTATTATCTCTCAGGGGCAGTGGGAATGTCAGGCCAAGAAACTGGGGCTGTGCCTTGGGACGATCTGTCTGGCTCCTTCCATCACTTCTCTGCCCCTGTTGCTCTCTCCCGGTCTTAGTCCTCTGATATCCACTGGCGTATTTTCTGAGCAGCAGTGGACCGTCGCCTCAAGCTTCTAGCATGCACTTGTGCATGTGGTGAACTCTGCATACATGATTTGCTGAAGGAAATAACGTGAATGCCCTGTACTAGGGGGAAAATGACCTGGTTTTAATTTCCAATTGGTTTCCAAAAAGCTCATTTAAGGTAAGCCGAAGAGGAAAAACAAATATAGTATACTTTAACCCCAGTCTTTCCATTTGTGAAATAAGATTGTTGTCTGAAAAGCTATGTAATTTTTAAATAAAAATTCAAAATTCAATAATTTGATAGCATAGTGCCGTTTCAAAAAATTTTGAATAATGCACATATTTATTCATACATATACATTTGAAGGTTGGTGGAATATCTTAAATATTTATACATCTCTGTAAGAGTTGCCTATTTGTAGATGAGTCTCTTTTTCTTCCCAACCAGAAGATGCAGAGAAGGAGGCCATGCAAGTTGGTGGAGATAAAGCTCTGCTTGTCAAGGCCAGACCGAGGGTTATGAGATTTTAGTTTCAATAGGATCTTGGTGTCTCTCTGGATTGGTAGTATAATCTGGTCCAATGCTACCTAGAATGACACAATAGCCAACATATCAAATATATTTTGGGAAGAAAAATAAGGCTGAGTCATTCTGTGCTGTACATGGCTCTTGTACTGAACACACTAAGGCAATCTATCAGCAAAGAACACAGTGTCAGATCATAGCTGGACATGTAAACTAAAATAGAGGAAATCAGCATACGTATGTCTTGACAGAGAAACTACATTATGCACATCTTTATGACTATATGGGAAACATTTATTTTAAAAGAAAATACAAATATTTTGGGAGGACTTGACATTTTTTTTCTCTAAAAGTCTACCTTTGCAGGGCCATTGCTCCTTCTTCTAATTATTTTTCTTTTAATTTTGAGCTATTACTCATGCTTCAAAATGTGTAAGACAAAGCACCAAATGCTAGTAATGCTTACAAAAATAGGCTTATATTTCATTTTTCTACCAAGTTCTGTAGAAGACAGTAGGCAGGACCTTCCAGTATTTCTAGAGCATCTTTATGCAAATGAATAAAACCAAATACTTCTGGCCCTAGGAAGTAGTTTCATGGTGGGCTCTGCTTTGTAAGTTGGCTATATCTGAAATCCATCTCCCATTCAACCCCTTCTGGAGACCCATTGTGTTGGAAGAACCTGACTTGGGTGCATTCATTTCATTCCAGCTTCATCTAAGCTTGTACAAATACCTTAGAACACCAAAAAGAAAGTGGGACTGCAAATTGGTGCAGCCAATACGGAAAGCAGTATGGAGATTTCTTGGAAAATTGGGAATGGAATGACCATTTGATCCAGTTATCCCTCTCCTTGGTCTATACCCAAAGAACTTAAAAACAGTATACTACATGGACACAACCACATCAATGTTTATAGCAGCATCATTCACAATAGCTAAACTGTGGAACCAACCTAGATGCCCTTCAATAGATGAATGGATAAAAAAATGTGGCATATATATACAATGGAATATTACTCAGCAATAAAGGAGAATAAAATCATGGCATTTGCAGGTAAGTGGGTGGAGTTAGAGAAGATAATGCTAAGTGAAGTTAGCCACTCCCCAAAAAACAAATGCCAAATGTTTTCTTTGTCATAAGGAGGCTGATTCATATTGGGAAAGGGAGAGGGAGCATGGGAGGAATAGATGAACTCTAGATAGGGCAGATGGGCTGGAGGGGAAGGGAGCGAGCATGGGGTTATTAATGGTGGTGGAATGTGATGATCATTATTATCCAAAGTATAGGTATGAAGACATGAATTGATGTGAATATACTGTGTATACAAACAGAGAGATGAAAAATTGTGCTCTCTATGTGTAATAAGAGTTGGAATGCATTCCACTGTCATATATAAATTGAAAATAAATAAAAAATTTTAAAAAAAGGAGATGAGAAGACATGCCCTTTCATGATGGCACAATTGTACCTGTGCTGCCATCTTCCTGTGGAGCCACTTACCATTCTCTTGCTTCTTCTTTCAGAGGCTAAGATGTCTCACCCTCCTCAACACAGCACACACATAAACACAAATGTGAATGCACGCCCATACACTTGCACAGCACATTTACACACACACTCACATCCTCACTCCTTCAGAAGCACATGCAAGCGTACCCAAATACATCCCCGGGTCTCCCCACACAGCCCCTCACTTCCCATCCTATGCAGGCTTACCCATCTTCTATGCTGCTGCCAGTGTCAATGAACTTTCTACCTCATGACTGGAGTTTATTGCATCCCAGTAAAGTTGACTTTGTTGGCTTTGTTTTTTTTTCTCATGTGAATTCCAAGGCACAAATATATGTTCAAAAGCTTGCTCTAGAACTTAAAATTCTGTAAATTTATTCATCCCAAATCTATCTTTTATGGGCTCAATTTTGTGTGTCTTAAAATTTATATATAAATTCCTAACCCCAGTACCTCAAAAGGAGACTGTACTTGGAGATGGAATTTTAAAAAAGTAATTTAAAATAAAATGAAATCATAAGGATAGGACCCAATCGAATATAAGTGGGGTCCTTATAGGAAGAAGAGATTAGAATACAGACCACACAGAAGGAATACCATCTGAGGAAACAGAGAAAATACAGCCATGTGTAAGCCAAGAAGAGATGCTTCAGAAGTCAAAGCTGCCTTCACCAGCTCTCAAACATCTAACTCCAGAACTCTAAGAAAATCAATGTATGTTACTAAGTTTTCTCAGTCTTTGGTAATTTGTCCTGAGAGCCCAAGCAAATCAACACAGTTTCTAATACCTCAGTGGTGTTCCTTCCTTCATCCTGCCTTATTCCAGTGAGAAGGAGGTGATTTTCTATGGATGATTATTAGGCACCACTATTGTTTATATTTAATATCTTGCTGGATTTTAAAATGTCTAAACAAAGCACCATTATTATTCTGAGTTTACAAGAGAGTAACTGAGACTCAAAGGTGCATTACTTATTGAAGGTCTTATGAGTAGTAATTTGTGCATATGGGAGCCCGATGAGTTTATTTTTAACTTGAAATTTCAAGCTCTTTCTGTAACGTTAATCTATTATAATTAAGATTTTGACATAGCTACATGTGATCAAGTAAAATTTACAACCAATTTAGCCTAGTTTGTAAATATAACTTTCTATTTTGCCGCATAAAAAATAAGCATAGGAGTTAAACCATTCTCAGCCACGACTATAATTAATAGCATGCCTATTTCTACTGCATCCTTGCCCCCATGTAAAGAAGAGATGAGAATAAAGTACTGATTGCAGATTCACTTCAATGTAATTGCAGTGAACACAAATCTGCATCCGTTTTCTTTTTCTTATCTCCATATTCTCTTTACCCTTCTGCCCAATCTATTTCCATGCTCTTGTAAGTCCTTCTGATTTCTCTCTCTCCCTCTGCCAGTGTTTATCAACAAAGCCACAAACATACAAGATGCATATTGTATTTTCATTCATATACATCAGTAATTAATACAAATGGATAAGATGGATAAAAAAAAGCCAAATGCATCCAAAGATAACTTAGGGAAGGAGAAGAACGTTGACTGTTTTAAAGTAGAGTTGGTCATCTATTAGAAAATTGAAACAGAAAAATGATTGACAAATAAGGAAAATGCCCACTGAATACCAAATCTGAGAAGCGTTCAGACATGTCAAGTGACGGAACTGTTGTGAAATACTCTTCTTCAGTGAAGTCAGACATTTTTAGAGCTATTTAATCAATTGAGTGCAAACCTGACTCCCTGAAAAATGCCACTTCTTAATTCTGTCTTTTGAGAGTTGCAGGGAACAAGCATAAAATCCCTCCATATACCATGACTCATGTCTAGTGACAATTGAAATCCAAATGCATGAATTACTTTAGAGCTGGCAGAAGTTACAAATTATCAACAATTATTGAATCCTTAATTGGTGGAGAAGAGAAGACAAAAAGTCCCCCTGCCTTTCCCTACATATTAGATGGGCTCATTCCTAATGTGCTTCTCCTCAAGACTTACACTGAAACCACTGTGTCAACAAAATCCTTGTCTTAACATAAACATTAGTTTATGTGCCACAAATATCATGGTATCCATATCCTGTTGTACCTGTCTCAGCATCACTAGACAGGAAAATTCTACTCATTTATTAAAACACACTTAAAAATCATCTGATAGGCAATAAAACACACACACAAACACACAAAAAAAACACGGACATTGGGGTCAACATTTAATTTTGCTAATTATGAGATATGGGATATTAACAACTTATTTTTCTTCTCTAAGATTCTAATATTGTATTTGTCATAGAAACGTAAGAAATAGGATTAATAAATACACATACGCACACACACACACACATACACACAAAAGGTGAGATGTATTATGAGGAATTTGCTCATGTGACTGTGTGTTTATGCAGGTGAAGTCCCATAACGTGCAGTCGGAGGCCCAGGAAAGCCTGGTAGAGAAATTCAGTCTGAGTCTGAAGGCCTGAGAATCAGAAGAGGCCATGGGATGAATTCCATCAAAGGCAGAAAAGAAAGGGTTTCCCTTCCTCTGCCTTCAGTTCTGGGAAGGCCTACACTCATCTCCTCTTCCAATGCCACTATTTTAAGGTGAAATCATCCTGCTCCTGGACCACCCGAGGAGCGTCTTAACTGGCCTGTGTGTCTATTTTTGTCCTCTATCATACATTTTCCAAAATATAATGACCAAAGTAAAAATTGTTTAAGTAATTAAATAACCACTTTTCTTCAAACCTTTCATACCTCCCCATTATTCTTGGAAGAAGCCTCAGTTCTTGGCTGTCCTGTGGAATTTCTCAGGACTGGACCCATGCACCCTGCCTGAACATCTCCCTGGGTGCACCTCTTCCTTCCCTGCCTCTCTTTGCTTCTTCTCTTCCTCTTCTAGGTCTCGGCCCTTGCTTCTTTATCCGGAGCTCTCATCTCCAGATTCTTCCCATAGCTGGCCTATCTTCAGCCTTCAGTGTTTAATACAATTCCAGTTACCTCCTCTGTAAGGGTTCAGTTTTCTGCGATTTGTTTGCACCTCTCATTAACAGTGCACCAAGACTTCTTTAGTGTTGTGTTCACAGGTATGTGCCCAGTTCCAGATGAATTACTTGCCATACCTCAGGCCCCAACAGATATTTCTGAATTCCAGTTCTGTCCCTGGTGATGAGAAACAGAGAGTCCCTCTCTCAGATGCTGTGTGAGTGGGTGACATGATGTTGCCTGTTATGTTATCTTTTGTGTCACTCCTCGGTGTTCCACATCATTTCTGGAACAATATGAAAGCTCAAAATAATCCAGATTTTTTTTTAAGTTAGAAATAAATCGTGCTTTGTTTCAAAAATTGTAGCATGTGTCTGAACACGAACATCAAAGTCCAAGTCTCTGTAGAATTTTTACCGTATTTAAAAAGCTTCTAATTTTAGCCGTGTTTCTAAATGGCATCATCTTTGTTGGCTTTAATTTCAAAACCCGGAGCTTGCAATAAGCAGAGAAGAAACTCAATTAAGCATAGCCCCTAGTGCAAATATTTAATTCTATTCTCATCACTTTGCCATTAATAAGGCAATCACCCGAAAACAGGGGACTGATCATCAACACATGGAGTCATAATTGTGAAATGATGAAGAAAAGGTACTCTAATATTGGAGTTTTTGAATGTGTGTTCATTTCCACTAGTTATAGCTCATTAAAAAAAATCCTTCTCTGCTAGGATCAACGATTTTTAGAAACAAAGTAGATAAGCATGTCACTGTTTTCATATATGTAAGAATAATTAAAAGATCATAAAATTAAGAGCCTTGAATAAATGGATCAATACAGTTGAAAAGTACTTGGTAATTTGCCACATAGAATTAATTACTCATTCTCTATAATTATGCAAAAATTAAAATAACTTAGTAAGGATAGTAATCCTTAGCATCCACATAGTATTTTTGATTTTTTTTTTCCTCCAGAAAGCTAATTACATCAAGGCAAACATGACACTCTATACTCTTGGTAGACAAAGTGGATAGTTTTTAAACAGCTCAACAGAATACAAGGCCAGTCTGGGAGATGAGAGCAAACTCCTACTAGGTGTGACTCATTCTTTCCTATTTCTGTTCAGTTCTCCATGCAGCACTTACAGGAGGCAGTTTTGCCTTCCCTATTAAGAGGCAAGGCTTATATTATCAGAATGGGTCATCTGAGTGGCAAGCACATGGGTATTTCCTGTACCTTGCCTCTTAAAATCTTCCTCAGTTCCCTGAATCTCACAGAATCCTACACCACAAGCAAAATGCTAGTAGCATTATTATTTCACAGAGAAGGACAATGAAGGCCCAGAGAGGCCAGTCTGTTTGTCTCAAATCACGCAACTGGCAAGGAAGAGTAGCAGTCATGAATTTGATGTCCTTTGGCTCCAATTCTAATGGCCTTGGCACTAGCTCGAATGGCTAGGGTTTTGTAAGAGCAAAGGCTTCAGATGCAGTCTGAAGGTGAGTCCCTCCCTCTGACTTGTCTGCTATGTGATTTCAGGCCAGTTTCCTGATCTCTATGAGCTCGTTTCTCTACCTGCAAAAATGGAAAATATAAATAACCTTCTCCTGAAGTTCATTAAGAGGTTTAAATATGACAGCATGTCTGACACTCTACACCTGCACCCATCTCATTACTGATGGTCAACACAGGTGAGTAACAACCACACTAATGAGACAGAGCCTCTCCATCTTGCTTGCACTCACCCAGGTGATGGAGTGAGGACATGGCCTCAATAAAACACCTCTAGCTTCAAGCCGTGTACTTTTTCATCTACCAGGGAGCAGCCTTATTTCAAATTAGCTGAGATTCTTTGGTCCTACAAGCTACTACTCTACATGCCCACAGCTGCTCTTGTGTCACCAGAAAAACTGCAAGAAGGCACAGAAAGAGTTCTCAAACCCCTAGAGCACCAGAATAGCCTTAGAAAATACATCAAGAAACAGATGCGAGCAAAGTTGAGAATCAGTCGTCCCACCTGGAAGGCACAAGCTTCCAGGATTAGAACAATCCAATGTAGCAGGTCCCGGGGCTGTTTGCCATGACATGGAAGGAGGGGCAGCTTGGGCAGTTTTCCCCAAACAGCTCTGTGTGATTTGGAACTTTGGCTCCGGCTGCTCTGTGGGGAGGATGGATGAAGGCGAGTGTTGGCCCGTCTTCCTCCCTCTTTGACTTCAACCTCGTCTCTCTGAGGTGAGTCTTTTAGGCACCAACATAAAAATAAAGCTGGTGAAGCTGGCAGCAGCTCCCAGCCTCAAGGACAGACACAGGACACAGACATCAGCAAAAGGAAGAGTGAAGCAAGGAGCCCAGGACTTGGCTATGTTCTGGCTCCTCACTTCCTGTCTCAACTGCAGCTACCATCCTGGACCAAGGGGGACATTTCCTCTCACCTGGACAGCATGGCTGCCTCCCTCCTCACCTCCAGGCTGCCAGGCCTGTGTCCTGCATTGGAATCAGTCATCTGCACAAAGCACAGATAAGATGCAGCCACAACTGTGACCCTCCTTGATTAAAACCCTTCCCAGGAGCCCCATCTATTCTGGCGGGGGTGGGGGGATCTAAACATGTCCTACAAGCTGCAGTTGCAGAATGAATGACTGAGCTTCCTGTCTCACCTGCTTCTTCCATAGTTCAGATCTGATGCTGTTTGTTCTGCTCCTTGAAGTTTCCAGCTCTCTCCTTCATTCTTTCCTTCTGGTGCTGAACTTTCACCTACGACCAGTTGCCCATCAAACTTCATCCAAAGCTTGCCCCAGCTGTACCTTCTAACCTACTGCCAACCAGGGGAAGGGCACGGAATGGATGTGAGGGGACTCAGGCACAGGATTGCCAAAAGTAATAAGAAGCATTTTGTGATTATTTTGTTTAATGCCAACGTCTTCTTTGACATGGAGCCTGCCATGAACAAGTCTATGTGTCATTACCACAGTGTCCCAATCTGCCCTAAGTGATTGACGAATGGACAGGGTTTGCATGCATTTGACTGTTCATTCACTAAGAACTGTGTATTGAGTAACTGCCAAATGCTGGGCATAGTAAATAAATGGTGCCACATCCCCACCTTCCTGAGCCTTACAGGGCAGAGACTGGTGAGAGACAGGGACAAAGAATCCCTGGAATAAATAGTATGTTACATAAGGAAAAGTATGATGGGGAAAATAAGAAGGAAAAGGGCCAAAGGGCAGTGGGTACAATGGTGTTATGCATTCAGTACCAAAAACATGTGGAATCGCCTGCTAAGGAACCTAAACAGAATAGTGTCACCTGACAACCCAGAGACAGTGAGAGGAGCAATGGGAAGGGGGAGAGAAATAGCTGCTCTTCTTATGAGCAGTTTTCCATCCACTGGTTTTTAAGCTTTGCTATGGCACTGCAGGCAGTCTATCATCAGCTTAGGATATTGAGGTTCCACCCATTTATGTGACCTGCCTAGTTAGTGATGGCTGTGCACTAGGTACTTACTGTGCTTGATACTCTACTATGTCTTATTGAGTCCTGCCAACATCCCTTGGGACAGGATGGATAAAGCAACAAGAGGGAAATTCTCGAGAGTGTAAAGTAAAAAAGTAAATGAGTGAAGGTTAGAAAGAGGAAAATCGAAGCCTGTGTAACTAACTATATGTTGTAGTTTAGATCTGAAATGTCCCCAAAATCTCAAGTCAAAGACATGGTCCCTAATACAGCAAGGTTCATAGGTGGGCTTTTAGGAAATGGTCACTTTGTGAGATGTGTAACCTCACTGGTGGATTTATAATTTGGTGGATTTATAATTTGAATGGATTAATGGATGGTGAATTTAGGCAGGTGGGGTGTGGCTGGAAGAAATTGGCCACTGGGGACTATACCTTGTCACTAAACACTGCCCCCATGCTTCCTGGCCACCATGAGTGGACAGCTCTCTTCCACCATGCACCTCCACCATGAGGTTTCTCTCTTGCAGCCAGCAAACAATAGATTAACCCTCTGAAACCAAAAGCCATAATAAGCCTTTCCTCTTCTAAGTTGTCTCTGTCAGTATTTTGATTAAAGTGACACAAAGCTGCCTAACACTCTGTGTTAACAGTATTTGCTGTCACCAAAAATTGGCAATAGCTCTGTCCTGCAGAATATCTTAAACATCCATGTTTACCAACAGAGAATGAAAGTCAATGTTCTTGCAGCCACTATTAAGCACCTACGGTACATCACACACTTATGTTACATTATAAACTTGGGAACTCTGTTCATAATGTAACATATAAGTTAAGAACCATGATGTTCTTTGAATATATGAGAAAATGCAGATGAAGAGAGGTAATTAAGTACCTCATCCAGGTGTACAAAGATAGCAAAGAAACAGTGGAGTTCTGATCCATTTTGCCTGACTTTAGGGCCCTCTGGAGCAGTGCCCAAATCAGATGCAGGAGGCAGAGCTAGGGGTAAGACTGGACCCTGGGCTTAGAGCACTGTTTCCCCACTCACCTCTCAATGCAGCTGGGTCCTGGAGGATGGGCAACCTGGCCTTTGCCATGCATCTTCTTTCTTACTCCAGTGAAGGGTGAGATAACATTAGCACATTTTCATTTGGGGTGACTTAAGAGTTATTGCCAGTTTTCCCCATTTGTGATACTTTTGTGTTATTATTTGTGATATGCAAACTCTCCAGAAAGAGTAAATTGTGCTGCCATTCTTCACAGTGTCCTGAAGTTCATGGTTTCCATCTTACAAGTACTAGAAGGAAAAAGCAGTACTTGCAGAATTATTCTGAGGATCATCAACAATAAAATATTTAAGAAGGTCCATTCAATACCAGGCACTGATATAAGCACTTCACATACTTCAGTTGATTTGCTTCACAGAATAGTCCTTTGCAACTGAGGCAAAGTAACGTTAAGTAAATTCTCTAGAGACAAATAATCAGGAAGCCCAGAGTTGAAATTTGAGGCTAGGAGTTTTGCTCTGATGTCCTTGCTCTTATTTCTTGGCAGGGCTGTGTCTCTCTAAATAGAGACAAAATATGTAGGGATAACGGCAGGGGAACCACTCATGAGAGGTGATGAATGCAAGAAAAAGCAATGCTTTCTGCTATGGGGATACCCTGCATTCTGCTTAAGTACTTCTCAAAATCTTTTAAGATCACGTTCGCCTCATGCTCTCCCTTTCTGTTCACACCAACATACCAACACGCCAGTCTCCAAAAGTTTTATTTTCATGTTTCCTCTTCCCTGCCTTTGTTCACACTTTTCCGGCCAACTGGATTGACTTCACCTTTGTTCTTCACCTGCCGAACACACTGTGCTATAGACTGTAGCAAAGATGCTACAGTTTGCATGTCCAGATTCAAAGTCCTGCTCTGCTTCTTTCTAGCTGTCTGAATTTGTCTATGTTATTAATATCTTTGGCTTCCAGTCTCCTCACTTGTTAAATGAGTAGCAACTCAATGGCTCTTGATGAATATTAATTAAATAAGATTATCTATAAAACCGACTCAGAATATTGCTTCACATGTAGCACATACCAAACACTTACCTGCCAGTAAAATGATGATGATGATGATTATGTGAGATTTACATCCAAGGGTGCTTTCCCACAATACCAGTCCATGATCACCGTACTGGAATGATTGTCCTCGCTTGTGACATGCCACACAATTTTCTCTAATTCTACTTTGGGACTGAGAACTCCCTACTTGGTCTACAACTATATTCATGGACAGTATATCAGTCAATCAGGCATCATGTAGGGAGCAGCTGTTATGGGGTAGATATCTTGACAAGGAGGATACAGTGGAGAAGAGGAGGCACAAAATCCCTGTAATTGAAAATGTTACTAAGAGAAGTTCCAACACAATGAGGACTACAGCTGGCTTCCTAATCATGAGAAGCAGTTGGCTATGTGGAAATCTGAGGGCAGAGCATATCCTGTGGAAGGAGCAAGCACAAGTGTCGTCATGAGGTAGAATGGGATGAATCATGTGGAGATCGAGGTGCCCTAGGAGAGAGGGGAAGGATCACAATGGGCCTTTCTGGTCATGGCAATGATTCTGGATTTTAGTCCAGGGGGAAGTCATTAAGGGCATTGTATGACAGACATGGCTACATTCACCACAGGATAAAGTCACTCTGGCTGCTGGAGGAAGAACAGCTGAGAGAATCTGAGTTTGAAGCATTGGTTGCAGTGTCACATGAGGTGTGACTATGGTTGGTGCTGAGGTTTTCCTACAGGGTTGACAAATTCATGCTTCTCCATTTCTCTGTCCAGTGGGTAATGCACTCCTCAACACTCTTTTAATAGCCCCAAGACAACTGGCACTCAGCTTTGCACATAGTAGGTGTGAATATCTTCTTGTAAATGACATATGGCCTCCCGAGAAGGATAAAATTTGAATTGCAGGTGAAAAAGAGCAGGGCACCTGCTCTTTCTTCAGATCCAAATATTCAAGAGACAGAGGGAAAACAAGCCACTCGGTAACTCTTAACTGCTTCTATTTTTATCAACGCGAAGAGTTTATGCTCATCAAACATATAATACGCTTGTCAGCAAATCTATCACATTCTCAACTTTTTCACGGAGCAGCTGATGCAGAAAGCAGTTGGTCGTGTGCCACAAAGACTCTTAAATGACTGGCTTTTGGCAAAAGCCACAAAAATAATCACATGAATCCTGCTGTCTTCCAAAGATCATGTCTGCTTCATGCCAGCTTAGAGAAAATTAAATAGATAGCTAGGAATTTGATATTCTCTAGGAAGTCTAAATTTAGGTGGAAAATATCCTGGGGTGAAGATACAGAAACCCACATTTCATCTCATTATATTCCCCCCCAAAGTGTTCTTCCCTTTGTGTTTCTGGCTGCATGGTGGTTAAAAGCACAGTTTTGGAGTCAAAAAGCCTTCGTGCCTCTTTATTACCTATGTGACCTTTGTCAAGTTGGCTTCTCGAAGACTTTGTGATGTGGAAAAGTGACAAGATATGAATTATAATGACAATAGGCACCACTTATTCACCATATAAACTGTTGCAGATCTCACTCTAATCCTGTACACCTGTTAGCTCTTGTGTAGTTAAAGCAATCTTAGGAGGCTGTGCTGTAATCATGGCCAGTTTCCCAGAGGAGACATCCTGGGCACTGAGGCACTTGTTCAAGGCTCCACACCTAATAACTGGAAGAGCCAAGATCCGTCTCCATGTCTTAAGGGTTGGGAGTTCTTTGGTCATGCTATGACCCCAACTCCTGCCTCCAGCCACTACAATGTACTGCTTGGAAAAGATGCATGCTACAAAGTTCCTGCAAAGATTCAATGGGATCAGAGCATAAAGTTATCAGAATGTTCCTGGTATGGAAAAACCATTGAATAGTTAGTTTTAGAAACTTAAACAACAGGAGCAAATAGTATCAATGTAGCCTGATAGAGTTAGAGCTTGTTAATTTTAACACATATTTATTTAACACCTACTATATGTCAGGCATTGTTTCTGGGTACTCTGCTACATCAGTAAACAAGACATATTCAAGATAGCTTAACATTACAGGGAGACAGGAAGGGATCACACAATAAAGTACAATTATAAGTAATAATTAAATAATATTATATGTTAGGACATAGTAAGGACCATGGTGGGAGGCAGGGGACAGATAGATGAAGGGACACTGGAAAGCCATTGGGTGACAGCAATAGGTTCGTAGAATTAATAGCATTTTTGAGGTTGGGCTCATTGAGTTGTGGGATTTGAACAAATACTTGGAAGAGGTAAGAGGATTGAGCAGTGAGATATCTGTGGGAAGAGTATTCCAGGCAGAAGCATGACTCAGGACCAGGTCCTATGGAGGAGTGCTGGAGGACAAGGAATTTAGTCAGGGTGTCCAAAGTAGAGCAAAGGAGACTCACAGCTGGAGGAGTCCAGTAACTAGAGTCAGCCAAGCAGATTAAGTACGTTGACTAATATTCTTCCAATAAAAATAACAGTAGGATCCCATTGCGAGGTTTTGAGCTAAGAAATGACACAATCTGACCTGCTTTAGCCCTTGGGCTACTCTAGTGGGGATGGACTACAATGACCCCAGTGAAGGCAGGGAGGCCACTTAGAACAGTGTCCCCACTGTCCACTGAGATGGTAGCAACTCAGACTCCAATGTTAGTGGTGTCAGTGGGAGCAAGGGGTTCCTGGGCAGTCTTAGAATGTGAACCAGAGGAATTCCCGAAGAAGGAAATATGGAACTGGAGAGGGAGAGAGAAGTCAGGTGTGACACGGAGATTTCTGTTCTGAGCCTCAATAAGTAACAAGTTGTTATCCTTTGAGCTTGATGAGGTAAAGAGCAGATCAGATTTGGGGTGATTTTTTATCTTCTACCTTCAATACTGTATCTAGTTATTTAATAATTGCTTATAATAATAAAACTAATAGTAAAACCAAAATAATAAGGACATCTAACATTATTTAAATGCATGTCTCTGTGTTTGCTAAACCTTTTACTTGAGTGACCTTCTTCAATACCAATAATAAGTCACGTACATTTGTTATTTCCATAGTTATGGACAAGGAAACTAAGACCATCAAGATAAAGAAAGTTTTCCGAGGTGACACAGGAATTTTATAACAAAGCAGAATACAAAACCAATCATTTTGATTTCAAATTCTGAAATCTTGATCACTATGATAAATAAATATGCATATAAAATTCTCATACAGGCGTCTGAATTCCTTCTGCTGTTTCCTGGCCCTTCAACGTTCTGTGACACATTGAATGTCATAGTTTCATATCTGATTTCCCTTTTCCTAATTTGCCACATTACATATTTAAATCCTTCAATGCTTCCAATATTATCTACAGAATAGACTAAATGTATCATACTGATTAACCCAGACCCTGCAGCTGACACAGCTGGGGGCTCCTGTCATACCCAGTCCATCCC
Source organism: Marmota marmota marmota (assembly GCF_001458135.2). Classification (NCBI taxonomy): domain Eukaryota; kingdom Metazoa; phylum Chordata; class Mammalia; order Rodentia; family Sciuridae; genus Marmota; species Marmota marmota. Next base: position 7,748,203 of record NW_026000108.1, read on the forward strand.
ATCGTTGCCAACAGCAGCCCTGTGTGACAATGTGCCCAGGCCTGAGGAGCTGAGCTCCTCCTGACAACTGCATTATTCTATACCCTGAGCAGTCCAGGAGTGGGCATGCCCTCCTGTTCTCACTGATAAAGTAAGAGACGTGCTGCCAGATAAGATCCACATTGCCCAGTTAAGTCCTAATGTCACATAAATAACGAACTTCTTAAAAAATTAGGTATGCCCCCAGTAGTATACTAAACAGTGTTCATTTTTAATCTAAACTTGAAATTAACTTGAAATCTTATCTTTATGTTTACAAAAGTTGGCAGTCCTAAACAAAAGGAAATACCTACTTGGGGCTTCTGGAAATATTTTATCTTTCTTATAAAAAGGCAAGTTTGAAGGGATGTGGGTGTTCTTTCACACATGGGACACTCTCCTGTGTTCCTTTACCAACACAAGTTGTTGTGGCATCTCTCTTGCAGCCTGAGGGAAAATCCAAGGGCACATCAAATATTCCAGCCCGGTGTCCTGGTATTTTGGAGGTGTTAACTCATATCCAGGGCTACTTACTTCTATACACAGACTAGAAGCCTACATTATTTGTCTTAGGTAAACATTATTTTCCACTTTTTATGGTTTAGATGTGAGGTGTCTCCCAAAAGCTCACGTGTGAGACAATACAAGAATGTTCAGAGGAGAAGTGATTGGGTTGTGAGAGCCTTCACGCAGTCAATGCATTGATCCACTGATTGGGATTAACTAGGTGGTGACCAGAGGAAGGGAGGGTATGGCTGGAGGTCACCGGGGGTGTGACTTTGGGGTACATAATTTGTCCCTGGTGAGTGCTCCTCTTTCTGGTTCCTGGCTGCCATGTCCTGAGCTGGTTTGCTCCACCATGCCCTTCCACCGTGATGTTCTGCCTCCCCTTGACCCCCGAGCCGAGGAGTTGGCCATCTGAAGACTGAGACTTCTGAAACCATGAACCCCAAATAAAGTTTTCTTCCTCTACATTGTTCTTGTCAGGGCTTTTGTTCACAGTGATGAAAACCTGACTAGCTCACCTCTGATGGCTTCTTACCAGCTGCAGGCATGTTATCAGCAAGTTTGTTTCCTATTCCCCCTTTGACCATCACCAAATGAGAATGTATCTCCTAGTCCTTCAAATTACTTACAATCCCTGAACATGCCAAGTTCACTCAACCAGAATTTTATGTATACCCTTTTTATTTCTTTTTAAAAAATTTAGCTGATATATATAAACATAAAAGTTGTGCACTTTGATGGGGTACCATGTATGTTTCGATATATATAAACACATCTATCTCCTTACATATTTATTATGTAATGGAAACATTCAAAATCCTTTCTCCCTTAGAAACTTCAGGGAAAAATAACCTGTGAACACCTTGATTTGCAACCCATTTCAAATTTCTGGCCTCTATAACTGTAAAATAATAAATCTGTGTTGTTTTAAGATACCAACTTGGTGATGACTTATTATATCAGCAATAGGGAACAGATACACATGGGTATGAGTTCAGATATAGCATGAGATTTCTGCATCTGTCCGGAATTTGAGGAGAGTAATAAGGATGTCGCACCTACCCACAGAGCCAGAGGAATCCTTTGCAACAGGGATGGACTTGGTCAGAGCACCTAACAGGTTGCTCCAGTGGGTAGATGTTAAGTGGATTGAAATGGCTTATCAGTGGATTCCAGGAGACCTGATGTAAAGACTTCAGGGTGGTCCATGCCAGAAGTGAGAGTAACTTGGACTAGAGTTGTGGCATTGTGATAGAGAGAGGTGGGTACAGTGGAGAGACACTTGGAGGCTGTAATTACTTGAATTTGAAAACTGAATATAGAGGTTAACGGAAAAGGAGGGGCTGTTTCATGCCCACTTTTCTAACTTACCCATATTGGAGGATGGAGTACTATTTATGGACAAGACTGAAGGTGACTCAGTGCAGCTCAGGCCTGTGGCTGACTGGAGATCAGAGACATGCTCTCTCCACTGATCCGACAGTGAGACAGCCCAGCAACTTGCTGTGGATTCCAGATTAATGGGTCTGACTTCAGAGGAGCCATCAATTCAAGGGACATATGTTGGGGATATCTTGGCAAATGGACGTCATTTACGACAATGGAGGTAGAAAGCAAGACCTATGGAGAGAATATGGTGTCTAAAAAGAAGAATCCCCTAACTGATAACATCTTCACTTAAAGTCCTGTGGAGCAGGACAGAAATACTACAGCCCACGGGCCACATCCACGCTGCTGCCTGATCTACATCTAGACTTCTCTGGGTCTACAGTAAGGTTCACTTTGTACAAACCACCGATGGCTGCCTTTGCAATACTCCGGAAGAATTTTGTAGTTCCAAGAGAGACACCATGAAAATCTGAAATAGTTACTATGGGAAACTTTACAGAAACATCTGCCAACCACAATTTGTAGAAGAGTTGTTATCAAGGAGAACTGACCAATGCTCCAATCATAAAATTAGAAACAAACAAACAAACTTTGTGACTATTTTACTGGTCTCCATTTTAGAATTTGTTGTTTCCCATTCCCCTGTTCTCAAAGTGCTTTATGGATCAGCAGTTTGTGTCTTTTTGTTGTTAATATGTCTTTAGCCATCCACTCTCAATAGAGCATGAGCTTGTTGGGGTAGAGACCATACCCAGTTTATATCTGTAGGCAGGGCCCACAGCACAGAGCAGGTGCTTCTCTGACTGAGTGAATTCACTGTGCAAGGGCAGTCTGTCCGTCCTTCAGTCTAGGGTTTGTGGATGGCCAAGGTCAGCAGGCATTTCTTTACTAATGGCAGGGGAGAATTTAGGAAGCTTCATGTCCAGTGCTGGTAATGAGAAAAAGTGGTCAGCCAACCACTAAGAGGTGTTTTTTTGTTTGTTTTGGTTTGGTTTCTTCGATAGTAAAATCTACGTTCTCTCCAAAATCTACTTCCTGGTAAGCTGGAGAACATTTCAGGATTTGGAGAAACTTTCAACCCTGAAGGGAGGATTTGAGCATTACTCCCAGAGAACCAAGTTCTGAAGAAAATAAAGATATTTTAAAGTTAAAAAATTGTGGATGGAGAATAATAATTTCAAAGTCATAGTTAATACCTTTCCCTGCTGATAAAACTAACACTCAAAATAAAGTCATGTGTCCATGAGGATTCAGTAGAAGTAACTGGCACATGGATTCATGTTTTATACAGGAACACCTGTTAGGAGTGAACATGTAACAGATATTTTGGAAATTATCCACTTTCTAGAGTTTTTTTTGTCCTTATTAAAATTAAACAAACAAACAAAAAACAACTCCACTCGAGAGTTTGCCTCATGAGCATGAAAGTAGAGGGGCGACACCTAGCTTTGCATACAACTGTTCAAAACCAGGCTGTTAAAAATAGGACAATTCAGTCATAATGGAAACATCTGGACATAAGTAGGAAGTATTTCCCAAACAACACTTCCTTTTTAGAAGTTATTTATCCAATATTGACTTTAGGTTGGTCCCTTCAGGAACCCATCACTGCATGCCTGTCCCAGGAACCCATGCCTGTCCACAGCCCCTGACCACCCCACTCTGTTCTTACTGCACACTGTGATCCTAAACATGGCATTCCTATCAGGTTAAACCATATGGCTGTGACTCTGTGTTAGTGGTTCACATTGCTGTGAAACTGTTTCATAATAATCTCAGACCCTCACATATATGCTATCATAAGTGGTTATCTCAATACACAGGTATTTATTCCCCTGTGCTGGGTTCACTCCTGCACTTGTGCTCTGCCACAGGGAGACCAGGAAGCCCTGCTAATCCTGGCTTGAAGTTGTCTGGCTGCTAATGATCAAGAAGGACTTTTGCTCCAATGTCTGGGATTACTCAGTTCTTTTCCATACACTTCATCTTCTAGTGTAGGTAATCCCAGATACATTCCCGTGATGATGGCTGATGAGGGAGAGACAACAAGCTCAATCAGGCAAAGACTACCCAAGTGTGCATTTGCTCACATTATTAGAGACTCTTTCATCCAAATCTGATGGATTCAGAGTCAAGGGTAAGGCAGCTCCCACCCAAGAGAATGGGAACACTTCAGGTTCACATGGCAAGGAACATGGCTGTAAACAGAGGGGACAATTAGGGCCAATTAGTACCAATGTCAACTTTGAGATGACAGGGAATGCATTTAAGTATATTTTAAGCCAAAATTCCTGGATTCAAATCTAACCTCCTTTACTGAAGTGCTGGACAACCACTTTCTACCCTGTTTTTTTTCTTTTATGAAATGAAGATAATAACAACATCAGCCACACAGTTTTGTTCTAAGACTGAAATGGGTTATCCATGTAAGAGTGCCCACAGTAGGGTCTGAGAGAGGGCAAATGCTTAATAAATTTAGTTACTAGTAATAGTCCTGACTTGGTTGAGTTGAAAGTAGACCCAATGTATAGAATTTTGAATTAAACTGAGCTTGGAATACTGGGAGAGTTTGAATGTATATCAAGATGAAACTGACACCCAACATCCTATTTTTTCCAGTCCTAACATTATTAGCTAAGCATAATAAAAGATTAAATCCTGATTGTACCAGCATCCCCTACAGGTTCAGATACAGGGCATCCTTTCTCAATGCACCTAACTTTCAACTACCCTAAATGAAAACGTTTGGTGTAACGGTGGTACAGTAGATGGTATAACAGAATGACTCATTTAGGGATAAAGAACTTCATACGATCCAGCCAGGAGACCTCCCAGCAAACAACCGGATCCTGTCTGCTCTCCCTGGGGATTGCCACACCTGAAGAAGGCTGCTTGTCCAAGAAAACTCCCTCTTTGTGGTGGTCAGCATCTAAAAAACACCCATAAATATCTGTTCCTCCTAATCAAACATTGAACAGCTCTCAACTGCCATGCCATTTGTGGACATGCCCAGGACTGGCTGGAGAATCTCCTGGGACTATACCGTAACCTGACTCCTAACTTGTCAGTCCTGCATCTTCCTTGATCCTCCATGGGTGTTGACTCCAAAAGGGCTCCTTAATCCCCTTGCTGAATGCCCATCTCCATCCCAGAGTCTCTTACTGGAGAATCCCACCTGCAACAGGTTGCAAGGACACGAACTATTTTGGGTGAGAGGCTGTCAGTTCACACAGGGCCTTGAGCAATGAGATTTAGGCACAAGCACTTTTTAAAACAATTAATCTAAAACGTTCATCTCACTATTGAAAAAAAAAAGTGTTTTTTAAAAATTTTTTGTGATAGCTTTTGTATATGAAAACTCTTTGTGTAGTTTGATGCAGGTTGCTTTTCCTCATGGCTGTTCAAGGGGAATACCTCTCACTCTCACAACATACTCCAAATTATTGATAGGTGCCTAGATTTAACCATTTCTAAAACCACATTGCATCCCACAGAGCCTTGTACATAGTGTGTTTTGCTGAATAAATCAGTGGCAGAGTGTATTAATTAATTAGGGAATGAGTAAATATAGAATTCTAACACATAAAGCATTGTTTATTTGGAATTTTTTTTGAGGTATAAAATTATTCACAGACACTGAAATCAAAACGGTGAAATAATGATAATGATAATGTGGGATAAAGACGAAAGTCCCAGTAAAAGATGATTGCCTGGCACACAAGAAATCTTCAGCTATTGAAAAGTAGTAGAATTTTAGAGAAAATCTTGAGGAAAGAGAATTAGAAACCTTATTGGACTTACAAAAGCAAGATCATGTAATATACAGGCAGTTAAACAAGCAATTATGCCGAATTGCAAAAGGCCATTTTGATGTGCTACTTGAGAGTGCTATTTCATGTTGACCTTTACGTTGGAATACGAGACTGTTGACAGCAATGCATTTAAAGATTATGAATGTTAAGTGGAAAGGCCCTTGTGACAGTGAGCTATTCCCATTGGGCCTGTCTTCTAATTTCTGTTGCTGAGTATGGATACTTTAGACTGTGTTGAGAGATGACTACCTGCTTTTAGTATTAGTCTGCTTTTTTGATACTGTAATAAAATACCCAACAGAGGGTAACTTTATAGAGAAAAAGTGGCATACATGGCTCACAGCTTTGGAAGATAAAAGTCCAAATGACATGGTGCAGATTGTGGGGTTCTGGTGACAGCCCTCTTGGCTGTATCACATTATGGAGTATGGTAATGGGGGAAGGCCATGAGACAGTGAGGGATCCCATCTTGAAGCAAGAAGCCAGAAAATATGGGTTCCACAATACCTCTTGAGGTCACCAGCCAATAACATATGGACTCTCAACTCAGCTCCATGTCTCAAAGTTCCACATCACCCTCTGCACCTCCAGATAGAGCCCAGCTTCCAACAAATGAATCTCTTGAGGAAAAACCACATTCAAGCCACAGCATGTGGCTTCTGAAAACCCTTGTGTACATCAGCTGTGTTCTTCATAGCCATACATCTTCCACCCTACAGTAAATTGATGGATAGCTTTAAACAACAAATTCAACCAATCCTTTATGTAGAAATTATTATCCCTGATTTTCAGAACCTGTGGGATAAAGACGAAAGTCCCAGTAAAAGTGTACTATAATCAAACCCATCACTAGCATCACTACTGCCACCTCAGCTCTGCCCACTATCAGCCACAGCAGAACCAGATCCCTTACAGTTTCTGTTTATCCCCACCTGGCCAGCCTTCTTTCTGCTTTATTGAAGTAAAATCCATGTATTTTACCTCTAGTGAGTTGTACCACTGACCTTCCATTCTTCAGTTCAGAGACTATCCATTGAAGTGTCCTTTCTGTCCTACCACAAGTTAATTGCCACAAGGCTCAGTTTGAGTTAGGTCTGGGGAGTCAGATAAAGTCATCCTTGAAAACTGGTATGTGGTCGTTGGGAAACAGAGACTCTATTCTTCCTGGTTTATGGACCATTATAACGTGGGTTTAGAAGTAGAGACCATAATTTCTACCATGCGAAGTGATTCTGCTTGACGGTAAAGTAAAAATACTGAGGGAAGTTCTGTGGGAGGTGGGCAGATAGAACGCATGTAGGTTGCAGGGGGAAGAGTCCGTTCATTACTTTAGGCATAGAACTACCATCTTGTTCCAGAGGCAAATAGACTCCTGGCTTCTCCTTGTTCCCTGTCATTCTTTGGCCATCCTCTCATCTAGGTAGACTAATGGACTTTAAATTATCTGGCTTTTTTTCATACACACACACATCTTTTCAGACTTCTGTTTAATAAAATGGCAAGCAACCCCCAAATGATACCAAAAACAGATTCTCTAAGACTAGAATTGCTAATAAGGAGAATTGATTGCACACAGCAGCATAGGGAAAAGTGCTCATGCAAAAACTCCCAAGAAAAAGAAAGGGAGAGAACACTGCCAAAGCTGTTTCTCTCCAGCAGGGTGATAATTCTAACTTAATGTGCATACCTAGATCTGATCCCCTTGGCATCACATGCTAATTTAATTATACATTTGTTCAGTCAGTTTAGAGACACTGATGAATGGAAAGCAGGTTCATTTAATTTGCAGAAGATCAAAGGGACATATGCTTAGAAGCAATAATATGATTCTTCCTTGAACTACTTGTAGTCTTACGAATTAGCTGAATCCCAACTTTTGTATATTTATTTGTTTTTCATATATAAGGTGAAGGAAGCAAAATAGATGCTCTGACCAGACTTGAGTACCAGCCAAGACAGCTGTACCATGGGCTGGTATCAAACATTTTGGGGGAAAAGATTGAATGTTTGACATGAGTGCTTTATTTTGAGTTTCCCCCATGAGCAGAGAAGGCAAAGTTCAAATGGAAGTTGTTGATGGAGGAGTTCAGAAAACTTCTGAAATGTGACTGGGGATTTTTAAAAACACACAAGGTAGGCAGCCCTTTTGGTGCACCTTCAGAGCAATTTTACTTTGGGCAGCCAATGGGTTTGATCCTACTTGGTAAATTCTAGAAGCTTGGATGGAGAAACTACTCAGAGTTACAGTACCTGAGAATCACAGGAAATGGGGTATCTACACATCAACTCACATCCATGTATGGTTGAGGACTTCCCTAGAAGGTAGGAAGTTGTAGCTCTTCATGTGTCCCAGAAGCCAGAAGAAACATGCAGAGAAAAAATAAAGCAAGACATTGCATGTGGTTGTCAGTCAGGTGGTTTTGCTCAAGTGGTAAGGGGCCAAAAGCAAGAATAGCCAGTGAGTTTAATCCAATATCTTTATATAGTGAAAATAATCATGTACTGGAAAGTGTTAAGAGTAGGCATATGTCCAAAGAGCTCATCATTAATGCAGAAAAGGAGAGAATTGAGTCTGGGGGACCATAAAGCAACATCAAAGTGCTTTTTCCTCTGGAAACCTTTCTCTGTACTGGAATGGGCACATACAACTCAAACAAGTTCAACTGACACAACAGAAGAAAAGATAAATGATAGATCTGGGTGTTCTGGGTGTACTTGTGTTCCTCTCCAAGCAGGCTGCACCAGCTTTGTAGAACACAGGTTATCCACATACTCGCCTTTTGAATGCTCTATCCCAGCATAAGTTTCTTATCTCCTCCCATTCTGATTCTACTCATATTCTACTTTTTTCCCTATCCATAATATAAACGTATTCTAGTCATCTCCCTATTGTTGTGGACAGTTTTGTGGTAGTGCATCAGTATTTTTGCCAACTGGGATGGTGCCTGAGGTCCTCAATGGCTGGAACATTCCATTCATCCCTTGGTCTCACATTTCAACACTCATAGGTAGGAATCTCCTCTGCTCTCTGGTGGTATAGTAAACAGAGCGGTCTGGTCATATCTCTGCCATGAACCTTGGCCCCACATGGGGGTGAGTCCCACCTTCTCTGGGACTGGAATACATAAAATGAATGAAAAATATTAAGCAAATACCAGCAGGACTCCAAAGTGAGAGGCAGATCTGGCTTTTCAGATAGGGGTCATGCATTTTTCAATTCATTTGAGCAAATATTACTGGAAGTCTACTCCAATCTCACCAAGCATTGGGAATCGAGAGTATGAAAGTTATCTAAAGGAGAGGTTCAACTAAAGAATAACACACCACAGTTTTAATAGGGGCCATGGTAGGGGAAGGCAGAGTAGAGAAGATCACATTACACACAGCTCAGAAGTCCAGAGTCTGCTTTCCATTGGTGGCTGCTTGCACTTCTTATCCAATGCAGTGAGCACGCTGCAGCTCTTCCTTGAGCCAGGAAAACCACCACCCTCAACCTGAGCCTGCTAATAACTACTAAGGCTTCAGAGGCTTAAATTAGCCATGGCCAAATATTGCTAAATATTCAAGCATACCAAGCATACTCATGCAGGTCAGAAAAAAAGTGTGTTACCTCATACTTTCCTTTCTCTGCATGCTGCCCCCACTAGGTCTTTATCCTTTGGGTTTAAAGTTTACTTGTGACATTATATTCTCAACGGGAGGTAGCCTCAAAGTCCCTGCCTTTGATTACTGGTTTTCCTTTAGAATTATTCTGACACTTATCTTTCTTTTGGGGAAGCGATGCTTTACATATCTTTGAAGAGATCCTAGGTTTCATTGAAATGATAGATCTGGGTGTTCTGAGATCCTGAACCAGTTTAGAGGGGACCCAACTTCAGAGGATAGAGAAGCTAAAATAAACTTGCTTAAACAAGTTAACATATATATCTTGGTAAGTGCTCAAAACTCTGATGGGGGTTGCTTGCTGTGGGGACTCCTACTCCTACTCTCTTAAGTTCCACCTTGAGATGGTACCATGGTTAAGACAGCTTCATAGTGTAACAAGACACTGGAACCTCAGGGTTTATGACCCTTTTTTAGCCAACACCAAGGTTAAATGGACAAAAGAAAAGTTCTCTCCCTTTTAGGATGCACTGTAGAAGGTCCATTCACCAAAACCACATGCATCCTACTGAGTAAAGATGGGCTACTGAGTCATATGTAGGTGAGAGGCTGAGAAATCCATTTTTTGTGGGTTATCATGTGTTCTCAGTGATAATTTGCTTTCTCTTCTATCCCTAAGACAGAAGGGAACATGAAGGACCTGTGAAGATTGCAATCTGGATTCCATTTCCAAAACAAAATAACACAACATCCACTTAAAAGATAGAGTAAAAAAGAAGAAATAAAAATAGTTTCACTGTACTGTTCTGTCTCAAAACAAATAAAGGAAAGGGAATATGACAAACAGTATATAAAAATCAATAATAGGAAAACAAACTACCCAGGAATGAATGGGGAAGGGATATGAACAGATACTTTACCAAAGAAGAAAGAGACAAAAATAAATAACAACTCGACAATACCAAATGGTGGCAAGGAGCTGGATCAATTAGAACTCTCCCTCCTTGCTCAAACAGAGACAAAACCAAAGCCACTTTGAAAGCTAGTTTCATATCAAGTTACACATACCCTTCTCAGACAGCCAGTAATTACACTCCCACATGGAACCTAAAGGCAGTTAAGACACAAGTTCACATATAAACCTGTATATGAATCTTTCTAGAGGGTTTATTCATAATCACCAAAAGCTGGAAACAAACCAAATGGTACTCAACTGAAAAGTGCATATAAAACACAACGAGCAAATAGATCAGCAAAAAACTGTGGCACACCCTTGCAGTGGAATAAAACATGTTACTGCCACTTGCAACAAAACAGATAAATCTCAAGTTCACTATGCTAGATGAAAGAAGAAAGCCTGAAACCTATGTATTGTATGATTTCTTGTACATAACATTGCAAAAACAGCAAATCCAAAGTGGTAGATGCTGGAGCAATCATTGCCAGGAGCTGGGCATTGGGAGGTGGGTAGGGGGTGCGTAGCAAAGGCTTCAACTTACTGGTTCAAGCATGGAATCCAAATTGTACCCTTGGAGAAAGGGATAGCTATGCTCTGTATTTTGGAAGAAGGAAGAAAATGAATGCATGGCAAGAAGAGCAATCTGAGGAATAAATGCAATCCCAAACACACATTCTATGTGCTTTCCCACATTTTCCAGGCTCTTTGCAATTATCACAGGATCACATGACGAAACCTTATCAGTAGACCTAATGAGAGCCCAGTGCATGATCACTTGGCTGGTCCTCCCTCTTTCATGGATCCCCAGATGTTCTTGCATTACCATTCAGACAATTGAAAGATGATAGAGCTTATATCAGCCTGTTTCATGAGTGAATGTAACAGAATCCTTACCCCCTCCATCTCTACCAGCATGTAGTGGACATGTAATACAAGCAACACAAACTTTAGTATAATCACCAAGGTAACATGTAGCTATTCTAACTTAAACCTCCAGCAGTTCCAAAGACCATTCTGTCTTGATGCATAATGTTAGGAAATAAGCTACAGGTTTCTGAGAAGTTGAGCTAAACAGAAGAGTTTCTCTAAATAGACAGGCAAATTATAATTCACTTATTTATTTATTTATTTATCTATGTGACAAGGACACCTCTCCTTTAAGGTACTTTTGAGTCTATTAACTCCTTTTTTTCTGATCATAACTGTACCCACTTCACTATGAAAAAATCTGACTTCTACATTCCATGGTGATATCTCTGTTTTCTGAACATCTTTCAGCTTTGTCTTTAGAATTCATTTTTTCACTTAATCACATGAAGTCCTTTAAAAATTTATCTACTTTCTAAAATATAAGTATGGTTTGTTTTTGTCCTACTAAAATTATAAACTCTAAGAAGGAAGAATTTTTCTGACATAGTAATTTGTTCCAAATGAAACGTACAAAATTATAGTGCTAACAATTATATGTAAGATGGTGACATGTTGTTCTACCAACATGAAATGAAGAGAGGCTCTTCAGATACAAATTTAGTAGATACAGAACGTGGCATTTATATTTTTCATTTCTCTTTGGTTGGGGGTTTGCTTGTCCTAGCTGCCCACAGAAGGTGGCTTAATTTGACTTGTGTTGCTATACACAATGGTTGGGTACTGTACAGAGAAAGAGGTCTATTTAGTTCAGAGTTCTGGAGGTATCAGAGCATTGTCAGCATTCAGAGGAGGGTTCCTAGCTTCATCCCAGCATGGTGAAGAAACAAAAAGGAATCTGCACCATGCAGAGGGTGACAAGACATGGGGCAACCTTGCTTTACAACCCATTTTCCTGAGAATTAACCCCTTCAAGACTAGTTGGACCCTTCCTGAGGATGGTGCCCCATGGCCTAATTACCTTATGTTAAGTCTCACTTTATAAATATTATAGCATCTCATCATTGCCACAATGGAGTCCAGGCTTATGGGATATTAACTCTTGGAGAACATGCTCAAATATACTCAAAAGTAGCAAGTGGTGGGCTCTGCCTAAGTACACTTGGCTTTGGCTGTGAAATCCAGGAAACGCTCACTCAGCTCAGTTTTCAGAAAAATAAAATAAAAGTGATCTTTGAGAAGAAAGTCCCAATGCTTATCATATTATACCTTTGGCTTGCTTTAATGTATTCAAGAATACAAAATTCTCATCTGCTGTGCAAATATGCTGAGGATTCATGATATTTTGCCATCCATAATTTTAATTGATTAACCTCATGATCTCTAGGAGAACACACTGAATTTCTACTGAGAATAAGAAATAAGAGCAACCATAGTCTGGCCTTGAAGAAATGGGAAGATCATGTTAGTTTGATGTGTAGTGTTTTGAGAAACCTCCACACTACTTTCTAAAATGGGCCTACTAATGTTAATTTCCCAACCACACTGTGCACAAGTGTTCCCTTTACTTCCTCGCCAAACTTATCATTTATCATTTTGATGATAGCCATCCTGTCAGATGGGAGCTTATATTGCTTCATGGTTTTAATTAGTATTTTCCTTGAATTTTTTTTTTTTCAAATATCCATTGGTCAATGGCTCTTCAAATCTTTTGTTCATTTTTACATCAGATTATTGGCTTATTGCTACTGAGTTAATTTACTTATACATTTTCCAAGTTAAAATATGATCAGATGTAAGATGTGCAAATATTTTCTCCAGATCCATGGTTGTTTCTTCTCTGTACTGCCTCCTTTGTGGTTCAGAAGCTTTTTGGCTTGAAGCTATTTCATTTCTCTATTTTTGGTTTTGTAGTTCTATCCAAGAAATTATGAAGGAAAACAAACACTGTATCATTTACTTACATGTGGTATCTAAAAATGTTGATTGTACAGAAACAGAGGAAAGACAGGTTGTCGCTGGAGGCTGAAGTGGGGGACTAGGAAGAATGGGGAAAGAGGAGATGTTGGTCACAGGGAGAAAGGTTTCCACTGGACTGAGGGAAAAGTGCTAGTGATCGGCTGCCTGCAGATGGACCACAGCCCAACATCATGCATTGCATATCTCAAAACTGATGAAAGAGAAGAATTTCAACGTTTTCAACCACAAAAATTGATAAGTAGGTGAGAAGATGGACATGTTTATATCTTTCTACAATGTATATATCACCAAAGCATCCCAGGGTACCCAATAAAAATACACAATTATTACTCACCAATTGAAAGTTAGAGAGAGATGGGGGAAATGACACCAAAGGAGGAGTGTTTCCTCCTGAGTCAGAGTGTGAGATCACTTTCGTTTCCGGAGGCAGACTGTTGGTATTTGGGACCTTGAGACAGAGCTTTTTTCCTAGTGCCATGGGGACAGACTTTTGACATAGGGCAAAGGGGACAACATTGCCTCCTTTGTGAATCTGGAAGCTAAGGCTGTAATCTTGGTGGACCCAGAGAAAAGATCACTCAGCACATTTCTATTACGTATTGATGTACATAATACATTTATGGAGATTATTCTAAAGACTTAAAATCTAATGGATTTTCCCTGCTAGGTTTCAGACCTGCTTGGGCACCATGGTCTTATTCTTTTTGGCTTTCTCCTTTGGAATGGAAACATCTATCTCTTGCCAATCTCATCATTATATTTTGAAAGCAGATAACTATTCTGGTTTCACACAATCACAGCTGGAGACAAACGCCTGGAATCTCACCAACAATCTCAGTTTTAGTGATATTGAGATGACATTTTAAATTTAAATTTGTGGCACTGGTTTAGGACTATTGGACTCTTTGGATAAGAGTAAATGTATTTTGCATATGAGGACAGGGATCCAGCATCCAGGGGAGGAAATCTATGGTATAAATTGTGTTCCTCACATTCATGTATTGAAATCCCAACTCTCAGGGTTCTCATAAAGTAACAGTATTAGGAGATAAGGCCCTTCGAGAGAGGATAAGTTAAGACCATTTCACCCTAATCCAACATGTCTAGAGTCCTTATAAGAAGAGGCAGAGACATTAGGGTTGCATGAACACAGAGGAAAGGCCATGTGAGAACACAGCGGGCAGGTAGTGTTCTTCAAGCCAAGGATATTAGCCTCAGGGGATGCCAAAGCTGCCAACACCTGGTTTTGGACTTATAGCTTCCAGAACTATGAGAATATGAGTTTCTGTTGTTTAATCCTCTATCATGTGATACTTCCTTATAGCAGAATGAACAAACTTATTGTTATTGTTATTGTTATTTTAAGATCAACTAAACTAAGGGAATTTGCACATAAGACAATTCACATGCTATAAGCTAAGGCTGCTGCAATAGTCAGTGAGTGTTGCCAAATACCTACGCCCACGAAACCTCAAGTGCAACCAGAGAGAAAACATTTATATAATCTAAAGTTTCCTTTTCCCTGTTTACAATTAATCCTCTCCCCAGAGGAGGTTCCAGACAACCATTGGTCTACTTTGTCACTAGAGATTATTTTAATCTATTTCAATATTAATTAAAAGTGAAGTAATATGAAAAATATTCTTTTGTGCCTGGTTGCCATTACTGAGCAAGAAATTGGGTAGATTCCCCTGATTCTTACTGTGTCTTTTTTTGTTTGTTTGTTTTTATTCTGTGTATCAGTCACATTCAACTGTTGGAAAAGAAATTAGTGTCATATCAAATTTGTTGTCTTTATGAATAAAGGGTTATGAGCACACATTACATGTTTTTGTATGGTTATATGTTTTCATTTTCTTGGATAATGAATAGAAGTTGGATTGTGGAGCTTTATGATATTTGTATGTTTACTTTTATAAGATACTTGTGTTCTCATAAGTAACATATGATTGTGGTTTACATTTTCATTTCCCAAATGACTAATCATGTTGAGTATACCCTGTTACATGTTTGTTGTATAAGTATCATAAAAAAAAAGTTTTCTGATTTTGTTGCATTTCCATTCTTTACCATTCTGACTTGTTAAAATTTTCAATTTTGCTAAAGATTTAATTGACCAATTTTTGTCATTTTCTCTTTTATAATTTAATTGGTTTATTAAGATATAATTGGAAAACATGGAAGCACATATATAAAGTACATAATTCAGTACATTTTGGTACCTGCTGTACACTTGTGAACCTCTACCACAGGTAAAGAATGAACACATCTATTGCAGGCAAACCTGTACTTGTGACCATTGTAACATCTTGATGTTTTTCCTATCTTCATGTTTCCCTGTCATATTCTCCTTCTCCAGGTAATAGGTAATCTGCTTCTGTAACCGCAGATTCATTTGCATTGTAGAGAATTTTATATAAACAAACTCACAAGGCATGCACTCTTCTTTTGCATGTCTTTTTTCACTCAATATAATTATTTTGAGACACATCTATGCTGTTGTGCATACCAAGAACTCATTTATTTTGTTGTATGGAAAACCCACAATTTGTTTATTCATTCACAAATTGATAGACTCTCATTACTTCCAGCTTGGGACAATTGAAAATAAAGTCACTGCAAATATGTGGGTAAAAGTCTCTGTTTGGCTAGATATTTTCATTTCTTTCCATCTTTTGTTCCTTTTCTTTTCTTTTTGTCCTGGGAATTGAACCCAGGGGCACTTAATAACTGATACACATTCCTAGCTCTCCTTACTTTTTTTTTTATTTTGAAACAGGGTTTTGCTGAAGTGCTTAGGGACTCACTAAGTTGCTGAGACTGGTTTTGAGCTTGCAATCCTCCTGCCTCAGCCTCCTAAGCCTCTGGGAACACAGGTATGTGCTACTGCATCCAGCTGATATTTTCATTCCTGAAATGCTTAGGATTAGATAATATAGTAGGTATGTGTTTAATATTTACTGAAATCATCACTGTTTGATAAAATAGCTTTGTTTAAAAATTTAAAATTTAAATTTTAAAATTATTATTATTATTATTATTATTATTATTATTATTATTACTATTTTAGTACAAGGGATTGAAATCAGAAGGCACCTAAACTCTGAGCCAGACCCCCAGTCCATTTTATTGTATTTTGAGATGGTGTCTCCCTGAGCTGCTGAGGCTGGCTTTGAGCTTGCGATCCTCCTGCCTCAGCCTTCTGAGCTGCTGGAATTATAAGCATACACTACTATGCCCTTTGACATGAAAAATTTCTATAAGTAATTCAGGATTATTCTATATTCTTCACATCTTCACCATTTTGCATAATCAATACTTTTAATTTTAGAAACCCTAATATAGGTATACTATTATCTCATTATATTTCAGTTTCTGTTTCTTTAATGAGCAGTGATGTTGATTATCCATCGATGTGCCTATTTTCTATATTTATATTCTTGGGTAAAGCATCTATTCAAATATTTGTTCATTTGTTTCAGTTTTAGTATTTTTTAGTTTTAGAAATTTATTTATAGATTATAAGTTCAAATTCTCAAATATATGATATGTTAATTATTTGTATTAATCTACAGCTTGTCTTTTCAGTCTTTTAAAAGTGTCTTGAATAATGAGGCAACAAAAGAAAATGAAAGAGATAAAAACGGGAAATAAGAAGACAAATTATCTCTATTTTTCAGATGATGTGACCTTATACTTAGAAAATCCAAAAAGCTCTACCAGAAGATTGCTAGAGCTAATACATAATTCAGCAAGGTAGCAGATTACAAAATCAACATACAAAAGTTAATAATTTTCCTATACACCAATAATCAATCTGATAAGAAAGAAATCAGTGATAAAATTCCATCCAACATAGCCTCAAAAATACTTAGAAATAAATCTAGGTAAGAAGATGAAAAACCTCTATAATGAAAATTATAGAACATTAAAGAAAGAAATTGAAGAAGACCTTAGAAGTTGGAAAGAAATCCCATGTTCTTGGATAAACAGAATTATTATTGTCAAGATGGCCATATTGCCAATACATACAGCTTTAATTCAATTCCAATCAAAATACCAATAATAATCTTGATAGAATTAGAAATAGAAATCCTAAAACTTACTTGGAAGAATAAGAGACCCAGAATAGTCAAAAGAATCTTGAGGAAGAAGAGTAGTGATGGAGCATCACACACCAGATCACAAATTATACTACAGAACTTTAGTAACAAAGAGACATTCAGTAACCAGACAGACATGAAGATCAATTGGATAGAAGACACAGAGACAAACCCACAGAGATAACTTCATCTGACACTTGACCATGGTGCCAACAGCATAAGTTGGAGGAAAGATATCCTCTGTAACAAATGGTGCTGGGAAAGCTAAATATCCATATGTAAAGGAACAAAACTAAATCTCTATTTATCACCCTGCACAAAAGGTCAAAGTTCATCAGATACCTATGAATTGGACCAGAAACTTTGGAACTGCTAGAAGAAAACTTAGGATCAACACTGCAACATATTGGCACAAGTACCAACTTTCATAACAAGACTCCAAAAGCTCACTGGGATGCCACCAAGTTAAAATGCTTTTACATGGGAAAGAAAACAATTAAAAGTATGCAGAGAAAGTCTACAGAAAGGGAGAATATCATTGCCAGCTGCTCTTCCAACAGGGTATTAATATCCATAACATATAAAGAACTTGATAAAATGCACACACACACACACACACACACACACAAATAAACCAATTAGTAAATAAAATAAAAACAAAGTCTAAACAGATATTTCTCCAAAGAAAAAATTTGAATGGCCAACATATGTATGAAAAATTGTTCATTATTTCTAGAAATCTGGGAAATTCAAATTAAAACTAAAAAGAGATTTCATCTCACTCCAGTTAGAATTGCAGTGTTCAAAAATAGAAATAATGATGAATTCTGGCAAAGAAGTGAGGGGAAAGGTACACTTATACTTTCTTGGTGGGACGGCAAATTAGTAAAACTTCTCTGGAAAGCTCTAGAAAAATTGCTTAAAAGACTAGGAATAGAAACACCTTATAACCCAGGTATCTGACTCCTCAGTATTAATCCAAAAGAACTGAAATCAACATATTATAGTGACTCAGTCACGCAATATTTGTAACAGCAAAATACACAATAACCAAATTATGAAACCAGTCCGGGTGCCTGTCAACAGATGAACATATAAAGAAAATGTGATTTATATACACAATAAAGTTTTACTCAGCCATAAAGAAGAATGAAACTATGACATTTGTAGGTAAATGGATGGAACTGGAAAACATCATGCTAAGAGACACAAACCAGACGTAGAAAGTCAAGGGTCAAATGTTGTCTCATATGTGGAAGTTAGACAAAAGTCAGGGGGAAAAAAGGAGGAGGATCCCAAGAAAACAGAAGTGAGATCGGTGATACAGAAGAAAGGGACTGATGGGGAGGAAGGAGGGTCAGGAAGAGGGAGGAACAATGGGAAGAAATTGATCAGATTACATTATGTGCATTTATGAATATACCATAGTGAATTTCACATTTATGTGTATCTACAAAGCACTAATTTTAAAAGGATTTTAAATAAATAAAATAAAATGAATAGTATAGGATAAAATAAAGAGAAGAAGAGAAGAGAAGAGGGGAGGAAAAGGGAAAGTATTAGGAATGAAGTGGAGCAAATTATATTCCTTGCATGTGTAATTATGTCATATTTAATCCTGATATTATGTGTAAGCCTAATGCACTGATAAAAACATTAAAATTATATGGCAGAGCTGTGCTAACAAATGTTGCATGGTACTGGCACTTATAGACACCTACTGTTTTTATGGACACAGAGACCCATGAAACAGAGCAAAAGGCACAGAACCCGACGCCTACAGATACAGTCATTATATCCTTGATAAAAGTACCAAAACATACATTGGAGAAAAGAGTCTTTTTAACAAATAATGCTGGGAAAACTGATTATCCATACATAGAAGAACAAGAACAGATCCTTGTCTCACACAGAAGTTAAATCAAAATGTGTTAAAGACCTAGGAATTAGATCATAAACTTTGTAAATCCTCACAGAAAAATGTAGAATCAACACTCCAACATCTAGGCCCAGAGGTTTCTCCAGTTTGGATTACAATAGTATTACTTCCAATCTTTTGTGATATCCAGAAATTCCTCACCTGAGATCTCTTTGATAATTCTTTGCTTGGTTTTATCTAATCACATTCTACACATGTGCAGCTCCTTGCTCAGTGACATACTTAAGATGACTATGCAGAAGTTTAGAGGTCCTGTGTGCATCAGGGTGTTTCGTGGTTTAGACATGCAGTGTCCTCTAAGAGCTCATGTGAGGGACAGTGTGAGAAGGCTTAGAGGTGAAATGATTGGGTCATGAGAGCCTCAAATCAATCAGTGAATTCATTCCCTGATGGGGATTAACTGAGTGGTGACTGTAGACAGGTATGAAGTGGCTGGAGGCTGCGGATCCCTGGGGGCATGCCTCCAGGGTTTGTATTTTGTCCTTGTTGAGCAGAACTAATCATCATGTCCTGAGCTTATTTCCTTCACCATGATGTTCTTCCTCATCTCAGGCCCCAAGTAACGGAATCAGCCATCTATTGACTGAAACTGTGAGCCCCCAAATAAACTTTTCCTCCTGCAGTTGTTCTTGTCAGGTCTTTTGGTCACAGCAGCAAAAAAAATGTTGACTAAAATAGGGTGGCTATTTCTTTTATAAAATGCTTTCCTGCAAGTTGTAACTGCATCAGCTTCCTCGGAAGTCTATCTATATTCTGAAAACTGCCCCCAGGCAGAAACTCAGGGTGATTAATCTTATTTGTTTCATTTCTATCAAGGCTAACAATCTAGCAGTGCTCATTTTCTGTTGCCCCAAAACAATTGTTTCTTCAATATTTTTTTTTCTGTCTTCTTGGCTATTTACAGAAAGAGGTAAAGCCTAGTGCCAGTTATTCTAAATGGTCAGAAGTGTGCATTCATTAAAATAGTTTATATAATTTTAAATATTTCAATTGACTCAATGCTCAGAGAATACTCTTTGGTTTTGACTATCAACCCCCTGGTTTTGTATTTCAGGAAATGAATTCCCAAATATACTACCAAAGCAATCACCACTTGAAGAACCCTTATCCTGCCTCAGCCCTGAAGTCAAGCATACAACATATGGCGCTTCCTGCTGCCTCTAGGCAGTGCCCTGGGAGGAGCATGACCATCCTGGGTTTGAAATGAGGTGATGAAGATCAGGTTGTATAATGAACTAATTATCTGTTTCCCCCAAATTCATAAGCCAAAATCAGACCCCTCCCAATTTGATAGTAGTTGCAATTGAGGCCCTATGGAGGAATATTTTGAGTGAAACTTTGGAATGTCTGCCTCAACTTAGTTGGTAGCTACTGTCCTGAGCAGCCACCAGAGAACCTGGAGCAAAGAACACCTGCAGGAATCCATGGGGTGAAATCTGGGTGTGATAATCAAATAACTTCTGGGTGAACTCCAAGTCAGAGGCTGGATTGCAAACACAGCCTCAATGACAAAAACCACAGTGTCAACGCTGAATTTTTAGAACTACAGATGCTGCAGGTATACAACAAGCTTTCCGGCTACACACAAGGTCAGAGAGGACAGTCAGAAATAGAGGGAGATGGATTCATGGGCTAACAGCTGTATTGGGCCCAGAGAATTATCCAAACAGGTTTCCCATGGTGAGTTTTAATTGGTGGGATTCAAGCAAGCTGTCCTGAGTTATAGGTCCCAATGTGATTGACATGGGGATCACTGTGCTATATATGCACAGTTCGCATGAGATGTGAGCATCAGTGAGGTCAGTACAGAAGGCTACATCTAGCTGTCCCTTAGGGAGGTGGATATTAGGAGACAGGTGTGCAAGGCAGATACTTGAATTGGTCACATAGAGGAACAGTGAGGCAATACAGAGCTAAACCTGTCAGGAGCGATTAAACTTTTCTTCTGGTACAGGAAAGTGCAACTTGTATTCAAAATAGATGCCAAGAGGATGGGAAGTTATTAGCATCCACTACAGGGTGATTAGGTTATGAGGACAGAGTAGTTGTAAGTGTGATTAGTGTCCAAATTAAAGAGAACACAGAAAGCCCCCTCATTCTATCCATTAGGTAGAAGACACTGTCTAGTGTCTGCAAACAGGAAGTGGCCCTCACCAGATCCCCATGGACTTGCCAGCTTCCAGAACTGTGAGGAGTAAGCCTCTCTGGTCTATAAGCCACCCATTTCATGGTATTTGGCATAGCAGCCTGAACTGACCAAAGTGGTAGGTAAACTTGCAAAGTGCAGAGGAAATCAATCTCAGTTTTTTGTTTCTGTTTTTTTTTTTTTTTTAATTTCAATCCATAACCAAGCTCACAAAAGTATACTAGCCTATCTTCTTGAAGCAATTCTGCGAAGACCTACTTGAAGAATCATGGGAGTTTACTCTGGGCAATGGAATCCCTCAGTGAAACTTAACAAAATGCACATAGTCAAAGTTAAATTGGACAGAACATAGCTACATTATGAAGTGTAAGAACTATTTCATTTGTATTATTGCTCCCTTTCCCCCACTTACAGCCCCTTGGCCAAACCCGATTTCTGTCTTATATTTTCTTTCAGTGTGTGAGAATGAGACAAAAATCGAATAAAATTTCTTGTGTTTTCTTTGTAATGTTACCCCAATCTCAATCCTTTCCTTATATACAAGCAGAGTTTCTGGCTCCTAATATGCATAAGTTCAAGCTCATCTTATCTATGACCATAATATCTTCACCTGCAACAACTTTCCACATGCCTTCTCTGTCTTCACACTGTCCAGTAAAATTTATTTTTCATGCTATATCCAACAAAATCAGATCAGATCATATAAACCAGATGCTTAGAAATCATGCAGGGACTCTCCTGGTCCCTCCATGGTTAAATCTCAGGAATTGATTGATCTCTAACTACTGAATCTCATTCTCATACTTTCTCAAAAGTCTTATCTTAGAGAAATGGATTAATGCAATACTTTAATGGGGGTCATGCCCAGTAACCTGTCTAACTTTTGTTCATCCATCAAATCTCAGAGGAAATGGCCTTTGGAAGGAATTCTTCAATTACGCCATGACCACAATCCCTGCATAGTTGTGGCTATCCTGGAAGTTACTTTTCATGTAGGGTGTCAGGCTCCATGAACCAAGGTTTAACCAATGTCATGAAGGCTCAGCAGAAATATCATTCAGCAATGTTGGAGGCATCTGGAAAAGCATCCACTATCAGTATAGTGACAAGGGTCCAGGTTTTCACTAGCATTGGATTCTACGCATCTAGGTATTGTTTCTGTGTAAACAGGAGGAGTTTTCTCTTCCATTCTGAAAAAAAAAAATTCTAGTTCAAAAAAGTATGTCACTTCATGTAACAGGAATTTTTACCTAAAACAACATTAGACTTGCTTTAGCCATTATTGAAATAACTTTATGGGAGAAGACTGCTTTTGACCTTGAACTATACATAAACTTGTCATAATGCAAGTTTGCACTGGGGCCTTAAAAGATATAAGAGGCTAAAACTGCTTATTCACAGAAACACCCATGAGGCTCTCATTTTAAATTATTAGCACCAGACTTTGGAACACAGCACTAGGTTGGCTGCTCCTTATCCATTTTTTATTTAGGGGAAATAGGGACTGCAGATGGACTAATCTTGGCTTAAAATTAAAAAAAAAAAAAAAAAAAAACTTACAGAATTAGAGGGGAAAACTGAAGGCAATACTCTGGTATTATAAATGGGAATTTACATAGGACCTATATCCTGAGGCTCAAGGAAACATATGAAGTTAGAACTGAAATCGAAGATGAAGAGATATTAATGAAAAGCCATGCTACATAGAATAGATTTTTTTAGGCCTGCGTTAGATGTTGTCAGGAAGGAAGAGTCTCCTGATTCATATTACCAAACCCAAGAGGGTGGAAGAGATCTATCTGAACATTGGGTCTGTTTGGTTAGACTAATTTAGGAATACAACAAAAACAAAAATGTGTATAACAGTAAGTGAAAGGGAAGAAAGAAGAAGGAAGAGATTTTGATCTGACAAATAGTGCTATCCCTATGTATGTGAGAGAAGTAAAGGGCTAAAGTATGTATTCAAGTTTCACTACTGTGAGCTCAACAAATCCCTCTGAAAGAGGCAACAGCAGAGGCAGACACAACTCAAGCGTGCAGCCATTGAGGAAGGAAGAGATCAAAAATTTCTTAAGACTTGAAAGATCCAAAACCAGAGACCAGAAAATGCCTTGGAGAACATTTGGACACAGAATTCTTCTTTGCTAATATCCTCAAGGCCCACACTTCAGGAGCATAATTGACACCTTCAGTACAGGAGTCTACTTGGCCACATTTCTCTAGCTCAAACTCACTTGCAAGAAGGTGCTTAACAGGCAGAGTCCCTTAGGGCTGCCACTTGGTGTGAGACTGCTCATCAAGCATTGTACAAGTTGCATCCTTACCAGATTTGATACACAAAGAAAAATGACATTTCAGAAACATAGGGCTGAGAAGAAAATGAAAACTGATAAGTTTTTTAATAATTCTTCTGGGAAATATACCTACTTGGTTTGGGTTTCTGACACAGTGATCTGTGCTCCAACATTGCAAATTTCTAAAGTTAGCAAGGTTTTCAATGCCACCCAGAAGGAGGTTAGCACATTTGTAAAAGACTGGGTGGTAGATATTTCAGGGTTAGCATAACAAAAGTTCTCCATGTAAAACACCCAACCATGCCTGGCCTTGTGGCTGAGAGGGCAGCCACCTACAACATGTAAATGAGTGGTGTGACCATCCATGTTGTAATGAAACTTTATTTACAAAGACTTATGCTCATTCTTCAGGGTCATTGTTTTCTTACATCTTCTCTACAAAAAACAGTATGTACAGCTTTCTTCATCCCTGGCGATGTAGTAAATGCATCCCATCCACGTCAATACCTTACTGGGATATTTCTGGAGCAAAAATGAAGGAAAGACTACAATTTATAAATTTTGGAAACCTGGAATAGATTGACTAACATTCTGGCAAGAGCAAAAAAAACAACAAAAGACTCCCATTGTTTTCCTTCCCATAAAAGCCATTGATTCTTTGGGAAGGAACTCAGCAGCACCCAATACTGAAGGCTTGAGATATAATTTTGCTCTAGGGCCTGGAGACCACCTTATTTTAAAATTTTGTTATAAGTGCTATAATAATTTATATGCATTACAATACCATTTGACTTTAAAAGTAAGACCTGACATTGAATTAACACCAGTTCTTTTGCTCTAAAAGAAATATAGTCCTACCAGGAAAAGGCAGCTCAGCTACAGGAACTTCATCCTCAGGCTGAATCCAAGCAAAACAAGAACTGTTCTGGCTGAAAAATCCAAGAAATTTAATTTGGGACTTTAAAAAATTTATGTATTTTATAATTGTTGGGCTTTAACTTATGAGAAGATATAAAATTGGAATCCTAATGCCATCAAGTAAGATCACATCATAGACATTAGTAATAACTACTCAGTCTCTCCTTCAGTTAGTAGTTGCTGAGTATCTGTGTCGGTCCCTACTCAAATGTGTAGGTTGCATCTGGGAACCAAACCAAAGAGAAAGTTCTCATGGGGTCAGCGTGCCCAGATGCTGGGACATAAAGCAGAACTCCAGTCCTAAAAATAAGCATCATGAAGAAAAAGGTTGATGGACTGCACATTGCCTCAAAAACTCTGCTACCCACCTCAAAGAAAATCTGTTATGCTGGCCAAAGTCAATCCATCAGTCACTGCTCAAAGCTAGCTGCGTGTTGGTGCTGGTTCACAAAGAACTCTTGTGACCTGATTAAGTGGATGCGTCACATACAAGAAACTATCCTTGAAAGGCTTCCTGGAATCCTTGGGGGCACTGCCCTCAAGACCTCCCTACAGCTCTCTTTCCTCAAGCATTTCTCTCTTCTTTATCTAAATCATACACACTTTGATTCATATCAATCCTTTGGGGCTATTTCTCAAGGAGATTTATTTTTTCCCACTCCCCCCAGGTTTGTGTAGGTTACTTAATAGTGCAATTAATTATTGTTTTATGACCAGAGGAGAGGTTCCTTTATTTGTTCTTTCCTCATATTTTTTTCTTGGTTGAAAGAGATGATATGAATCACTTTTCTCCCTCAAAGGAAAAGAAAGTGGACTTTGATAAAGGTCAGGGATAGAAAGTTGAAGGGAGGGAAATTCATTTATTATCTCCCTTGACACTTCTCATTGCCTTTTGAAAAAAAAAATCTGTCAGAATGAAGAATTTTAAAATAACATGTGTTTTCAACAAAAACATAAGTTGCATTAGCAAAATGTTACAATTTTTTTTTTCCTATTCTTCAAGCATTCTCTGTATAAGGCAGAGGTGACAGTTTGAAAATACACATCGTGGTCAGATCTTACAATAGCCAATTGCCTAGGGTTTCAATATGAGCTAAACTTGACTCAAGAGATGTTTCATGATTTATGTATCCTTACATATTTCTCTTTATATTTTTCTTACCCCTGCTATTATGGTGAAAACATATACACACATGAGCTAGAATATTTGATCTGTCTTCAATTTAAGAAGAAAAGAGTGATTATATAATAAAGAGGAAAGTAATCTACATACTAGGAAGATGGTTTCAGTCCACAAGCAATAATGGGGTGGAATTGATAATATTATAAGGGTTCTACGGAGACTTTTGTAAGATGATAAATGTATTGAGTTAAGTGTATTCTGTGATACAGAGCATTACTTTATTGGTTACCCCTATCAGTCAGGTTTTGCTAGAAACAGAGCCACAGAATACCAGAGCATACATGGTAAGTAGCTGTCTCTTACAGTTTGGCATTCTACTGGGGCTTGGTTTATTCAAGCTTGACTAGCTGGCTTGCACTAAGATGCAGGCTGTGGTCAGTTCTGTGCCACGCACCCTGTCCTCTCAGGTCCAGGTTAGCTGAGGCATGCTCTTCACATGGGAAGTCAGGAACTCAAGGAGGCAAGCTCATCCATGCTGGAATATATATCTCTTATTTGGATCACTTTGCTAGCATGCATTGACCACAGGTAATCAAAATAGCTGAACCCAAAGTCAAGGGCTAGGAGGTACTTCCCATTTATGTGGGTCTAGCATGGGGGAAAGTGAATGTATTTTAAAGTATGATCTGACTATGTGACTATGACAGATCATCTACTACAGGAAACCATTTGAATTCTAAGAGAAACTGAAACTTAAATTAATCAATTAATTAACATTTTTTTCTTTTTTTTCTGTATGACTAATACATGTATATGCAATTGCACATGTATTGTAGCCTATTATAGGACATTTGTTTATGTATCAATCTCTCATTCTAGAAGTCATCAATGTTTTACGTAAACAGGGATCAGTACATTAAACATAAAATTTTTCAGGCTGGTGGGATACATGATGCATGAAGCTACTATGTCATGTTGTCATTTTATATTTATGGATATACGATAAGTAATATTTTAAGTTTTGAACGCATCAACATTTCATGAATTTAATAAGAGGATTAAGTTGAACAAAGTGTTTAGAATACTGTGAACACCCACTAAACCTAGCTGTTCTTACTACTACTGTCAGTGTTCTCATTGCATTTAATCGTAAGAGGCTAACTCTAAACCCTGTATCTATATTTTACTGATACTGCTTATCAGTAGTGGGATTTTATTGATTTTATTTTTTTTAAATACACGACAGTGTAATGCATTACAATGCTTATTACACATATAGAGCACGATTTTTCATAACTCTATTTGTATATAAAGTAGGCTGACACCCAATTCGTGTCTTCATACATGTACTTTGGATAATGATGTCCATCACATTTCACCATCCTTGCTAATCCCCTGCTCCTTCCTTTGTAGAGTTCTGTGTCCTAAAACCGGATTTGTATTTACAATTCTTGTTTGTGAGGGTGAAATTTTTCTGTAGTAAATCATATGCACATTATAAGTCACATCTTCTGAACTGATTTCCAAATATGTTATGAAACTAGGCAATCAAAGTTATGCAGAATGCAGGGTGGCAGTTTTTGTATTATTTCCATTGTTTCCATTGAGAGATAATCAGAGAAGCTGAAGATTATTTAGAACTGTCTTCCATGGGGTGCAAAGAAGAAAGAACTGCACCAAGTAAAAGAAAACTCACTGAGGTTTGCTGATGAAGTGTGCTCTCAATGGTACTACCCTGTCTCTAGCTATGCCAGGGTTAACCTGTGCAACAGTGTGAGTGAGGACATTGTTCTTGGCTGGGTGAATGGATTTAGGAAAAGCTGTTTGATTTGTTTTTTGTTGTTGTTTATCTTAAGTTTACTTTTCCTCTGAGGGTATGCCCCCTGATTTAGGAGTAAAAGGCATCGCAGGTGCACCGTTAAATCTTAAGACTACAACAAAATCTTAAAAGTGACCAAAGCTGAATTATCTTCAGGATCAAGATAATCCCTCAGTAATTTAACTGCCAGCTACAACCACATTCAGCATTGTACAGGTGCAGATAAAAGGACTCCAAATCTTTCAGTGTGTAATTTAGAATACCAACACAGAACAAAATACTACCAGGCACAAAGAAAAGCAGAAAAATATGACTCATGTTTAAAAGAGACTTAATCTTTAAAATCAAGCCTACATATATTCTAAATATTGAAATCATAAGACATGGACTTAAATTAACCTATAATAAACATGTTAAAGAATATTCATGAATTGATAGCTTCAAATTTTCAGGAAAATATAGAGAATTTCAGAATTATAAAAATTACCTAATAATCAAGTGAAATTCTTAGAACTAAATCATATGGTTTCTGAACTAAAAAGAAGGTAGTCACATGTGGTGGTGTATGCCTGTAATTCCAGCAATTCCAGAAAGTTGAAACAGGAGAATCACAAGTTCAAGGCCAGCCTGGGAAACTTATTATTTCTCAAAATAAAAGAGAAAGGACTGGGGGTATATCCCAGAGGAAAACTTCCTTGGTTTCAATGTTTAATATCAAAAAAGAAGAAAATAGTAACAGCAATAGTTCACATAATGTATGGGAAAATAGTGAGATGGAGATGTGGCTTAGTGGTAGAGAGTTTTCTTAGCATGTTTGAGGCCTTGGGTTCAGTCCTCAGTATTAGAGGAAAAAAAAAAAGTTCCACACTCATAATCAAATTCCTTCCCCAAATCCCTACCTTCTAATACCACCAAATTGTGGGTGAGATTTCAACTTAGACATTTTGAAGGAAAATAAATGCTCAGAATAAAGGCAGAGGAGAAGTAGAGTTTAGAAAACTTTATTTGTCCTTTTTCTCTGAGAGAACTTATGTACCAGTCAAGTGACCAATGTAGGAGAGACACAAATTCTCAAGTATGTATTTTTCAAGTAAAGATACTTTTCAACTTATAATGGGACTGCATCTTGATAAACTCATAAGTGGAATATATATATATATATANATATATATATATATATATATATATATATATATATATATATATATATATATATCATAAAGTAGAAATGCATTTAATATTACCTAACCTCTTATATTAGTCTATTTCCTGTTGGTATAACAAAATACTTGTGACTTGGTACTGTATAAAGAAAAGAGGTTTAAAGTTGATACTTGAGGAGGCTAAAAGTCCAAACTACTTGAGAAAGGGTCTGGTGAGGGTCCCTTGGCCAGTTTACAATCTGGCAAATGGCCTCATATAGGATAATGTGTGGGAGAAAGGGGTGACATGGTGAGAGAAGACAAAGTGATCCAGGGTTCAGATTCACACTTTTATAAAATTCACTCATATGAAATCTAGCCAGTTCCACAAGAACTATTTTAATTGTTTCTAATGACAGCACTATTAATGACTTAATTACCTTGCACTAAGCCCCACCTCTGAAGGTTCCAACATCTCTAAACATCACCACATTGAGGATCATGTACACTTGGGAGGCACAAGCAAACCGTATCCAAACCACAGAACCATCCAACATCAGAGTTTAGCAACACAGCACACTCCGTGGTACCACTTATTCCCCTTGTGATGAACCTGTGACCAGGAGCTGTGGCTCACTGCTGCTGCCCAGCCTCATGAGAGAATATCACTAGCCTGGGACAAGACCTACAATCAAAATAAATAGCATGGCTTCTCCTGGATGTGCATCAATCTTGCAGCACTGTGGAGGTGAAGAATCCTACACTGAGCCATCATATGTTAGGGACTGCCTGTCTATAGTCAGAGACGGAGGAAGGGGTCACTGAGCATGCCCATGGACTCAGGGCCTACTGTCGATTCTGTTCTTGGCCAATTTTCCATTTATGTTGTGGCTACTACCTGTTTCAATGTCACAGAAAGGTCATGATGATGTCTTGCCTTTCCAGTTATGGATGCCATCTCATAAAACAACCCCTTCCTGTGACTAATATTTTATAAAATGTCTCATTATGCCTTTTCCATCAGTGCACAGTTAACCAAATAAATGACAACCATTCCCCATGTAGAAAGACTGCAAACATTTTTACTCTACTTGCCACGTACAGCAAGATCCTTTCTCCATAGGACCTAGAGTAATCTTTAATCAATGTGCTTCAGATCTTAAAGGGGCTTAGAGAAAGAAATCTGGCAAAGGATCATTTCATTCAGACCACTGTCCTCTATCTCCTGAACATCTCTTTTCCGGTTTGTCTAAAGATCTAGGGAAGCTGAGTATTATTCTCATTGGTCATTATTTTTTTCCATAGGAGCTCTGTGTTTTCTTAAATATCCCCATAAGGTGATGTAGATCAAGCCCTTTTTGTATGTCACTCATTATGATGATGGTCTCCACCTGACTTCTGGAAGTTAAGTGCCCTCATATGACCTGTTATATGGGAACCTAATAGTCCTATTGCTATCAGTGAGACTAGAAATCAATGACCATTCCTACTGTCAGTATTGCTTATCTAGTAGGTGAAGAGATGGTGAGATTGTATTCTTAGGATTATAAGTGTGGTGGAGATAGAAGTATCTTCTCATTTTTCTCATAATAAAGTTGTGTGAGATCTTAGAGATTTCAGTAGAATTATGGGCCATTTGTTTAGGCTCCGAGAAATCTGACACTTTAACATCTAAAGAAGACATTTACTAGTGCCCCTATCCCAGGACCTGCATCCCATTATTTTCTATCCATAGTCCTTATATTGGTACAATAGACCTACACTGGATCAATATTCAACTTTCTCCAGAACTTAACAACTCCAACTATTAAATCCTGGGTATCTGGTCCCAGTTGAACAATGCCCAGTGCTAGATGCAGTCTGTACTCTACTGACCATCTGTGATGAGGCTACGCGATAAGCTAGGTGACAAATGATTCTGCTCCAAAACTTATTTTCACAAGTTTTCAAACCCCTCAGGGTACAATGATCAAGGTGTTGTGTTTTTCATACCTATGCTGAGATAGAAATGAAAGCATGCAAATATATATTCAGGGTCAATTATGAAAGCAAAGAAGCCAAGGTGGGCTAGACACGTAAAAAAGTCAAAATGGGATGCAGACCTAAAAAGCCCCAGTCAATCCTCTGGGAAATTCTAAAGCATATTGAGTGAATCAGGGTTAGCTGCAATGGGTAAGGTTGAGCAAGCCTCTTAGTCCCCATCTAGCAGTCCTTGGATGTAGGCCACCCAAGAAAGGATGAGCCCTAGCAGCAGGCAACTATATGCAACTGGAGCAAACACTGAAGAAGACAATGTGTCCCCTTGAAGAAAGATGTAGGTGGCCTATCTTTCAGGTATCTAAGATACACCCCCCAAGTTGGTGGTGGGATAGCCAAATACTGGAACAGACCCTCAATAAGAAGGTATAATACTATCAAATGTGTCTACAAAGAAAATATTCAACATGCTTATTTAAAATTTAAATACATAAAACATAGTAAGAAACTATCATGTAGGCATAGGGTAGGAA
The DNA here is from genome assembly GCF_001458135.2 of Marmota marmota marmota. NCBI lineage: Eukaryota > Metazoa > Chordata > Mammalia > Rodentia > Sciuridae > Marmota > Marmota marmota. Next base: position 7,779,331 of record NW_026000108.1, read on the forward strand.
AAAGCAACAAAAAATCTGACAATAAAAAATGTGAGGGAGAATATGGAGAAATTTGACTTGCATACATTGATGGTGGGAAATAAAAATGAGAACTGCTTCTCAAAACCATTTGGCAATTCCTTGTAATATTACATGTGCATTTACCTGTATCCCAGGAATCCCATTCTAAGGACATTTTGCAATAGAAATAAAAGTATATAATCACACAAAGACTTTTATAAGAATGTTTATAGCAGTAATAATCATAATAACCATTAACTAGAAATAACCCAAATATCCATTGACAAATGAAGCAATAAAGACCAGTGTTATAGTCATGCAATGGAACACTCTTCAGTAAAAGGAAAAGATTTAAAAAAAAATGAGAAGAGCTACACAGATACATGTGAGAAACATTTTGGTGAGCAAATATAATCCATACACAAAGGTGTATGTAAATCTGATGCCAACCAATAAAAAGTTAGGGAATATAAAACACAAATGTATAAGGACATTGAAATACATGTAGCTTTAAGGTGTTGCCATCTACTGACAAAAGGCACGCTGGCACTTCAAGGTGGGTAGAAATGGTGCATATCAGTGTTGCTTTGGGTTGCACACACATAAGCATTTGACATGGTTGTCAATGTGTACATTTGAAAATAGTTCATCATGTTTTGTTTAAATTATTCCCCAATTGTACAAAGAAAAATATTACCTCTCTTTGAAAAACCACGTAATAATTTCTATAGAAATTATACTGTAGCCTGTTTACTTACTGATTCCTTTTTTTTTCCTTCCTCCTGGAAGAAGTTACCATATGGCTGGTGACTTTTTCAAGTAAGTGACTCATGCCAGATTTTTTCCAAAGAGCAAATACTCACATTTGGAGTACGCAGCATAAGTACTAACTCCCTAAAGGAAGAAGAAAAACTGTTTTGGGAAAAGGAAAAGGAAAAGCCACACAAGCTTTCTCCTAGAAAAATGCTTACGAGCATAGACTTCCATAGTCCCAGGACCTATCTTCCAGATGTATGAGAATGGGTTATCTATTTGAATTTATGATACAGTTTCATTTTCTGTAAAATAAAGATAATATTATTGCCTAGTTGCTAAATTTACTGTAAAAAAGTAGTGTAGTGAACTTAAAATGATAGGCAGAGCACCTAGCAACTGGCACGTACTCTGTCACTTGTGGCTGTTACAAACAATCATCTGCTTCTTCCAGTTCTGTGAACAAATCCAGACTGCATAAAAAGGCCAATCATCTATGTATTCACAAAGAGAATTATCATGGATGAATTTATCTGGTATGACCTAGAAAAAGAATCACCAGTCAGAAATCTAGATCTCCCATTTTGGTTTCATACTATCAAAGACTTCACTAAACCAAACCAACATGAGATGACCGATTCTAATACTCATAGGTCTAGCAGGGTAACCAGGCATATAGTAAGTGCTAGCTGAATATAAAATATGCTGTGGCCTTGCAGCTTATAAATCTCTTGCATTACTAAAATGCAATCCCTATTATACAACATACTATTACTAAAATAGTATAAATTATGAAGCACTTGCATTACACATCTTGTAACCTTTAAATTGACTTTTAGGACACGGCAGACCAGGAAAAACTATTGTTGTGATATTTATGAACTGAGAACCAGAGGAAGCAACAGAAAAAAGGCCAAGTTAGTCTGCACTGCATATGAAGCATTCATCCAAACACTTCCTCTGCATTACTTTTTCAATCCTTCAGCTACCCTATGAAGCAGGTGCTATTGTTATCTCCATTGTACAGATAAGAAAATTAAGCCATATTCAGGTTAAGAAAGTCAGATTTAAAGCAGGATTCTAAGCACTCTAGTTTCAAACTTTAAGTGCTCACTGATGAATCAGCAGGCAGAGGGGTCACTATGCTGAGATGAAGCAGGAACCATGAGTTTTAATTGTTTGCAAATCACCTGATTTGCAACTAGGAATAATGTTAGTAATGACAAAGTATTGAGTAATGTGGCTGGTAAAATAATGAATATAATAACTTAATGGTGTTTCCTTACACAAACAATACCAATGATAAAATAAAATGCAAAGATTGTATTGTAACAGGAATGGCAGGAGCAAACAATTAAATAATTTTGGAACTTCAGCAAAATAGAAAACACATATATAAAATTTAGGACTCTTTTGAGACACACAAAATAAGACACTAAATAGACATATTTTATTGTTGAATAGGAGGACTTGATATGGTTAAAATAATATTTCTCTTTAAACTAATAAGTGATCACAATCTGATACAATGAAAGGAAATAAAATCTTTTTTATTTTTCTGTAAACTTAGCTGATTTGATTCTAAAGTTCATGTGAAAAATTTTATAAAATCTATATAAAATTAGCATCTTAAAGGTTTGAAGGGAAAATGGTAAGAGAATATAAGCATATTAATTACCAAAAATAATGATAAAACTCCAAATTAGAAAAAAAATGTTTTTATGCCTAGAGAGAGAGAACATCAAATTTTAAGACCTTCCAAATACACAGAGTAATGGAAAAAGAAGGGGAATAGCATTTAAATAACTATCTGCTACCTGGTGGGGGGGTTTTGGGGGGATGATCACACTAAATAAATTAAACCCCAGAATCCCAATATCTCTTATATGTTCTCTATTCTTTACATGAAAAATTCAGATGACTAAAATACTTAAATATTAAAGAATAAAACAGCAACGTATCAACAGAAAATCTAGAATGATTCATGGAAATATTGTCAGAAAAGATCTGTCTGAGTTTAAGGGCCAAAATGCATGAAAGAATATACACTAAAGTCAACTACATAAAAATTAAAATATTCTTATGTCTCAAAAGACAAAATATCAAGTCAAGCACAACCACTAAATGGGGGAAGTTATTTGGTAAATGTATGGCTAAGGTTAATTTACTTTAAAATCCACTTAAAAAGTTTAAGCAGCTCCAGAAAAAAGTGATTAAGAATTTCAAAACTGGATAAATGAAAATACCATACGCATGTTAAATGACAGCTAATTTAAGGAAATACAAATTAAAACCCCTATGTACTATTTTTTCAATATTGGTATGCTACATTTCCAAAAGTGTTCTGATGTATAGGAAAGGTATTTGTGTAATCTATTCTTGCTAGCTTTAATATAAATTGGAGGAATTAGTTTGAAATGAAATGCAGTAATATTAGGAAGCATTTAAAACACAAATCCATACTTTAATCCAATAATCTCAATTCTGTGAAATTATCCTATAATAGAACTGTCACATATATGCACTAATATTGCATATTAGAAACAGAAATCCTAAAATATCCAGCAATTTTTCGCTCCAAGTCACTGCTATTTCAAAAATGATCACAGGGCTGGCAATAACTACCAGGGATCCTAATATCTCCAATTTTTAAATAAGCAAAGTGAAAGACAGAGAAATTGAAGCCTTACTCAAAATCACACTAATGTTTACTGCCAACACAAACCCAGGTCTACTCCTTTCAAATTTTGCAGTGTATAAAATTATAATGAAATGTCTTGATAATAACTAATCCAAGTTACTTATATGTTGCCTATGACTACAGAACAAATCACCCCAAATCTCTGTTGATTGGCTGGGTTCAGACTGGCAGTTATTCTTCAGGTCTTTTCTGAGTTCTTTCATGCACCTATGAAAGAACATGCATCTATGGCAATCTGAAGGCCTAAATAGGGCCAGGCAGTCTGAAATGCTCTCCTACATGTGTGGAGGCTTCATGGGCAACTGGGCCAGGCATCTCGATCACATTATTGAGTGGTCTAGCATGTGATCCTTAATATGTGACAGGTTACTGTAAGGAGGGCAAGTTCTGATGCACAAGGGCTCATTTAATATCAATTAATGCCACACTTGCCGATTTCCCATTGACCTAAGTAAACTAGAGTTGACTGAGGAGGGGTTATACAGGAGCGTGGATAGCTGAAGGCAGGCTTCCTTAGGAGCCATTAATGTAGCAACCCACGACCATGATGTGAGTTGGGCCTGCATCAGATGAGACTTGAAATAGAGTCCAAGATAAAGGCCAACAAATTATGGCCTGCTTTTATGAAAATAAATAAAAATTTTCTTGAAGCATAGACATGGCCATTGGTTTAAGTCCTTTCTATGGAAATATTTGAGATGCCACAGAAGAGTTGGGCAGTTGCAAGGAGATCATCTGGTCAGCAAAACCCAAAACAGTTGCTCTCTGGCCCTTTGCAGACAAAGCATGCAGGGCTGTGGGGCCAAGGGAGTCCTCAGTCACATATATGTATTTTCATGCTCAAGTAACCCAATTCCTCTGCTATACAACACTCTTTATCCTCCCTTCTTTGCAAGCTCCGTAAGTCATTCTTGATTTCCAATTCCTGAGCCCTGTTGTTTATACATGTTATTACATCTTTATTTCACTGTGCTTTGGCTTCCAAGCTGTGCTTAGAGTAGGCTATGATCACAACAGTGGGCAAAAGTCCTACACAATGCCCTACAACAAGGATGCTCAGAGGTGTCCCTGGGGGACCCACTGCCTGTCTCAATTCTGAATAGGCCTTTTAACTTTGGAGCCATAGCTGATTACAATGAGAGGGTACTTTGCTTAGAGAGTCATTTTGCTATTTTGTATTAGGCTCTCTCTAAATAGCAATAGAGCTTTGGCAAATAAATTGCTTTCTTTCAATTTTGCTCTGGGCCCCAGGAGACAAGATGCATTTAAAGGAGATGTTTTGGAATGCCCCAGGAGACGGAAGCCCTCCCTGTACTGTCCTGGAATACTCTGTGAACAGGGTAGTGATGGGAAATTGCAAAATGAAAAAGTCATCTGTCTCTTTATAGCAACAGCTTACTCTGGTATCATGTGACTTATTATATCAGCAGCTCAATAAAGCACTGATCACCCCACTCCACTACGCATTGAGATTCACTGGGAATTAATATTTGCTTGTCAGCTGTATAATATTTTTCACCCTTTTAACCTAAATGCACCCTTCTATTTTAAAACATCCTTTTTTCCCCTGCTGTTCCATCCACCAAGAATGCTCTTCCTTTTCTGGATACCTAGAAAATATTATCTCAACATATTGCTGGTACCTCATCTCTCTTCTGGTGGTCCACAGAGTTGCTAATAGAAAGGGCAAACTAGGGTGATGCTCTGATTCTGTCATTTACTTCCATTTGATCTTAGGGAAATTGATCCCTCATCCTGAGCTTTCTATGAGAAAACACTATCTGGTGATTGTGAAGATAAAAAGATAATACTCAAATAATAATAGCAACAATGAAATTCATCCTTTACAAAGGGCTATAGTGGATAAATATGTGTGAGTTATTAAATAACATTGTTTTCCAAGTTTTTGATAATGTAAAGCATTTGTGTGTGTGTGTGTGTGTGTGTGTGTGTGTGTGTGTGTCTCCACCTGATCAGGCTCGTTTTTCTGACGGTACCATTAGTTGTCAATGCTGCTGTTGACCTACCCTTGTTTGTGGACATCATGAAGGAATAGATTGTCATTTAACTATTCTTCTTATGAGTGCCAGCTGAATGACAGACACCATGGCTATGGGACAAAGAAAGGAAGAAAGCAAGGGAGGAGGGGCGATACTGTGGGCTGTGGAAGTTGGAATTTGGATTATTACTATAACTGCATATAAAGCTGTGCCTGTGTTGAAACAGAACTGCATTTGGCAAAGGAGACTCTAGACCCCATCAATATTTCAAAGAGGTAGATGAATAATTATGAAGAAACTCTTAAATGACTTCCCAACCTTTCTGAAATGCTGGGACTTAATCATCTATTTTAAAAAAGCCCTCTTCTCCATAGTTCAGTGCTTTTAAAAAATAGTTGATGGGGAAGATGGAATAAATATTCACCTGATTGGCAGCTCAAATGAAAAAGTCATTCTTATTCAGTGAAAAATGCTGCCAAAAAAAAAAAAAATCCCTGGGGTTGCGGACCTGGCCCTTAAAAACCGAACCTGTCTTCTGCTTGAATTTCCACCCCCACTTCCCCTTTACAACTGCCTTTCCAAGTCTGTCCATGAAATGGGGCTGGTGGAGCAGTGACAGATCAGGATTACTCAAGATTTTAGCATCAGGTCACTCTCCCTGGAGGGCCCTCTGGCATCTCTAGCTGGCTTTTCTCTACACTGACTGTGAACTAAGTTGGGATAATTTGTTATCTCCCCTTCAGTGCCTCTGCTTTTAAGTGAGGCTGCGTTTGGCTCATGAAACCAGTCGAGCTCAATGTCTCTTGCTCTGCTGATTTCTTTCTTCCACTTCATTGCTATTTGCTCTGTCTGCATTGCTCCCATCCCTCTTCCTATAAGCTCTCACCATTCCGACACTAACCAAGCCTAATCAAGTGTCCAATCATCACTGTGGGGCTTCGTCCTATCTCAGTTCTCTCCAGTGATCTCCTCTCCTAGCTGTAGCTGAATCTCTATGTTCAGTCCACAAATGTCACTGACATTTGGGCTTCACCTAGGCTGGATATTATGATCATATTATTTGATGTCCAAACTGGGACTCTTTCAACAGTAAACTAATTATCTAAATAGATTTGTTAGGATAATGTGTAAAACCAAGAGTGTCCCCTTTGTGTAGCTTTCCAGATCTGCCACCTACATCCACCTGTTCTGCATTCTGACCAGGGGTACTGTGCAAGGCACCCTGTGGGTAGATAAATAGTGAGTATTCCTCAGACCTATGAACTCAGGGCAAAGTCCATCTAACAATCACAGATAGGAAAGCAGAATCCATGCTAGTTTCAACCTAGGAAAATTCATGCAGGATATTAGACCCCTGGGTAATAGAATTGTTGAAGAGCACATAGAGGGTGGTAAGGCCAGCTAGAGGTGAGGGAGTGGTAGCTGACATTCAGGATGGAGGCACATGAGGGAAAGCAAGGTCATCAGAGCTTTGTACCCATGACTTTGCCCTAGTGGAATTTGGGATCAAGGGGAGCCTGTTGAGTGGAGATTAAATCAAGGAGAACAGAGATATTGCCAAATGTAGTACTAGGGGAAAGAAATACAGGGCAAAATTCCCTGCCTTCTCCTTTCTCATTGCCCTCCGCTTGCCTGGCTGCACTTTCACTGGGAGAATTGGAAGGATTCCAGCCTCCAAGTGAGAGGTGGAAAAGCCAACTTTTGAGAGCTGCTAGGCCACAAAGAAAAGAATAAGGCTACTAACAAGTCTCAGAGGAAATGTCACCTAGATCACAATCATTTAATTTAATCTACATATATGTGTACCTCTTTCATAGATTACATAAATAACATGTCAACAAACCTATCATATATTATTGAAACTCATACTGACCACATGTGAATCTAATTGACATTAATATATGTGTATCATTTTCCTTGCAATTATTAAGTTAGGAACAGTTGTCTGTATTCAGTGCATTGCAATGAAAATATCAGAGAATCTCACTGGGCTTGGTGGCCATGCTTGTAATCCCAGAGGCTTGGGAGGCTGAGGCAGGAAGATCTCGAGTTTAAAGCCAGCCTCAGCAAAAGCAAGGTGCCAAGCAACTCTGTGAGACCCTGTCTCCAAATAAAATACAAAATAGGGCTGGGGATGTGACTCAGTGGTTGATTGCCCCTGAGTTTAATCCCTGGTAACCCCCCCACCAAAAAGAAAATTATAGAATCTTAAGATGACAAGAACCAATGATATTGACATGGTCATTTCACTCAACTAATGCTTCTACCCAGAGAGTGTCATTCAGCATGACTGCTCACCTCAGAGAAGTTCTCTACAGAAAGCATTGATCCCACAGTTTGTCAGGAAGCACTCACCCCTGATGGCCACCAACTCTTCAGGGACAACCACTGGGGAAACTAACTGCCACCATTTAAGAGTTCAGAGATCCTCAATGTCCTCTTTGAAAAGGCATTTGGGCCATGACGAGTCACAAGCATGTGAAGGGTCCTGGGAAGCATTGTTCCAAGGGTGCTCAGCTATGGCATCATAGATCCATTGACCTTGGAGTCAGGAAGACCTGGATTTGCACATTAGCAACTTCACAGGCTGGCAGTTTAACCTTGCACAAGTTTATAACTCCATATTAACATGACCTACCACAGAAGATTCTTGCAATTAAATATTAAAAGCATATTTAGAGCAGACTGCTACATTGTCAGGTTTGTGTTAGCCACTATTATTATTTTCTTTATTATTTTTAGTCATTCTTCTGTTGAAGGGAATTGGCTATCTCCAAATCTGCTGAAGTTGCTGTTAACATTGAATTCACGAAGGTGGGAGGACTGGCTAAAAAAAGGGTATCAGAAATAGGCATCTGAGTAAGCTAAAACTGAACGCAAAAAGAAATATTATTTTTAAAAGTTGTTGCAAAATTCCAAAATGCTCCCCAGCTTGAATTATAGAAGGCGATGAGGTAGAAAATATCAAATGCTTTTCAAGGAGAGGAAAAAAAAAAAAAACACATAGACCAAAAGATACTATAACTCAGTTTCCTTATAACAGCTTTTGTCAGTCAGTCTGTGTTCAGCCTTTTCCTATTTTTAATGTCCTCATTCCTATTAACTTTTAATACATTTTTTCCTACACACTCACAGAACACGACATGTCTTTAGGCCACACTGTGTAACTGTACAACAGTCGTGAAATCACAGTCACATCATTCTCATATTTAGTTTAGAACATATTATATGGAAAGAACAGAAGAGAAAATGGGATCAATTTGCAATCTCCCTTATCTTCAGCTTCTTCAAATCTTCTATTCCATCCCACACTTAATTGATAAATATCACAAGGAACCCTGTTCTTTTTAGGCACACATCTGTAAAATTATTTGAAGTGAAGTCAGTGTATCTCATCCTCATTGTCATGATGCATGTGTTACAAAACTGAGCAAGAGTCACATATGATTGCGTAAAATGAGTGTAGAATATGCTGCATTTGTGTGTCAAAGGTATAGATCATTAACACACTCTCCAGTATTAGAGAACACCAACTTACTAGTTTAAAAATTTACACTGTAGTCTCTGTTCTTTCATTTACTATACAATTTTTGGCAAGTTGGTTCATATTTCTGTAATTCTATTGAGTCATCTATAAACCAAGAGATTAAAGCTAGAAAATTTCTACAATCTTTTCAGTACTAAAATTCTTCATATGTTATACAAATATATAATTTAAGTACCATGTGAATACCATATGAACATGCACACACATGAAAACACACATTTCAAAGCACGTTCTAAAGGTGGAATTAGAATAAATTGTGTTCTTGTTTTATACAGTTCTTAAACTTTTAATGATGCTAATGGATTGGCTGTATAATTAGAAACATAATTTTTTTTTTAGAGTTTCAATCTGGTAACCACAGAGCAGCATTTTCCAAATATACCACCCACACACAGAAATTATAAATCCTATAAAATATTTTTAAAGCCAGTTTAAAGCAGTAGAAAATGAAAAAAAAAATATATATATATATAGAAATAGAATTAAAGTCACCCTTTGAAAGAAAAAAATGTCTACTCAGCGTTTTACACATTCATACTCCTTGGCTACAAGGATACACCCAAGCCACCTAGGTAAAAAATAGAAGAAACCATGCAATGGCACACAGTGTTATCAACTCAAGTTTTCAATCTTAAGGGAGATTGCAGATGCTAAAGGTTAGGAGTTCCAGAGTGAAAGTTGGGGTGGGGGAAATATTGTATCTTAGAGGAAAGGATTATCAGTGGATAATCCAAACAAATCTTTCTAGAAAAAACAAAAACCGTAGGTATTTGGCTGGATATTGAACTATATAAGCACGGGTGACTATCTAAGAAATATAATGGAAAGTAATACTTATGAGACAGACAAACCTGGGGGAAGTTTATATGCTGTCCACTAAAGAGGTGACAGTTCAAAATTCAAATCACTCTTAGTTAGAGGGAAGTGGGAAAACACTTGAACTTTCTACAAATTTGCCTTCACAAAGCATAAATTCAAACTTCTACAAATTCAAGTGAGAAGCTTATAATGTTACTGCTTTCTAAAAAAACTTATTGACACTTCAGAGAAAAAAAAAAACACAATAAAATCTCTAAATTGTACTTCCACAATATCAGGTACACAATAAAATTACTAGTACATGAGGAATAAAAAAAGGGACACATTGCAAAGAAGAGGAATGGACTATTGATACACCTAACAATTTGAAAGTATCAAAACATTCAAAAAAGATCGTGACTACCAGGATTGAGGAATGGGTTTGGATTGAGAGAGTGATAGAGGAGTTTGAAAAAAAAATTGAACAACTAGATTATATTTTTCCCACAGGAATAGAAAAAAGTGATCTAATATATATCCATAAAAGACCCTGAGTAGACAAAGTAATTTTGAGCAAAAAGAAAAATGATTGAGGCATCATACTCCCTGATTTCCAAACATATTATAAAGTTCCTGAAATAAAAACAGCAAGGTTTTAAACATAAGAATATACACATAAAACAAAGGCACAGGATAGAAGGACCAAGACCATGCATAAAATGAAGCATTGATAGTCAATTGATTTGACAAAGGTACCTAGAACACACAATGGAAAGTGAACAGTGCCCTTAATAAAGGGTGAATATTCAGAATGTAGGACAAATCTTTTCCAATCAATAATTATGCAAACCCAACTAAAAATCGGCGAAGGAATTCAATAGACATTTCTAAAAAGAAGATACACAAAAAGCCTACAAACATAATGAAGAGCACTCGACATCACTAGGCATCAGGGAATGTAAATCAAAACAACGGTGACATGTCTCCTCATACCCATGAGGCTGACCACTATATCACTTTAAAAAAATTTTTTAAAAGAAAGTTAAGACTAAAAAAGAAAAAATTGTTTAGGGTGTGGAGAAATGGATCCCTTGGGTACTGTTTGTAGAAATGTAAAATTGTGTAATTGCTGGGGAAAATACTATGGTGGTACATCACAAAATTCAAAATAGAATTGCCATAAGATCCAGCAATCCCACTGATGGATAGGTATTCAAATTAATTGAAAACAGGGAGCTAAGTTGACATTTCTATACCTGTGCTCATGGTAGCATTATTCATAGTAGTCAAGAGGTAGAAGCAATCATAGTTTCTATGGTGGATGAATGGATAAATAAAATCAATACATACAATGGGATAGTTTCACCTTTAAAAAGGAAATTAGCTCAGATGCATGCACAACATAAATAAATCTTAGGAACATTGTGCTAAACGAAATAAGTCCATCATGAAAGGACAGATACTGTATGATTCTAATTCTATGAGGCATCTAAAGTGGTCAGAGCCACAGAAGCAGTCATCGGTGGTGACCAGTGACCAGATGCAGTTGTGTTGTAAATGGGGAGTTGTTTAGTGGGTTATAGATCTTTCTAATTGGCAAAACAAAAACATTCCGAATATATTGTTAAGTATATATACTGCGCTATATACTGAGAGTGGTATAGATGGTAAATTTTATTATGTGTATTTTACCATGTTTTTAAAAAGTTGAAGTACATAAGAATGAAAAAGGAAACCACCCACTGTAAGATATTAATGGAGAAATTCTGACAAAAGGGGTTTCTAGTAACTTCCATTGTATTATATAGGAAACTGATAGAAATAAAGAATAAAAAGACAACCAACAAATGTCTAATATGTTCAATGTGTTCTTGACTGAAAAGGATATGGGAATGCCAGAGATAAGCATACAAAAAAAAGTGCTCAAAATAGTCAACAGGAAAATGCAAATTTAAACCAAAACGGGATACTATTTCACACCTACCAGAATGCTGGTGAAAATGTGGAGCAAATTTTGTTTAACTCACACTGTTTTAAAGCCCACTCGGAGAAACAGCATGCTGCTCTTTGTTCTAAATTTGGAAGATGGAAATTTAAGCTGATGGAAATCTTTTGTCGGATTAAAACATTGACTCATTTCACTTTTGTACCTTCACTCTGGCAGCATTTTCCAGGCTAAATTGATCTGCTCCTCTCCTCAGTTCCTGCAGCTTTGATAATTAACTGTCCCTGCACAGCTGTCTGAGTTACCTAGCTGTCTCCCTCTATAAGCTTCTCTCTGAGACAGTGCCCTCAGGTGCCCTCAGGATGGATGAGGAGGGTTTTCATGCTCATCATTCTGGAACTTGGAACTGTTGCTTGGTGCAGGTGTGTGTGTGTGTGTGTGTGTGTGTGTGTGTGTGTGTGTGTGTGTTGGGGGAGGGTTATTTGTTTTCTTACAGTTTGTGGAAAAAACATAATAGATATGGGGATCAGGTGGGCTCTGAAGATTTAACATCATGATAGATTTGGATATGTTGCAGTGAACTCAGTTATAGGTAAAAGTGAGTCCTGAAATTTATCTAAGGGCTAGAAACTATCCTAGGAACCAAACACTTTTCATTTAGTTTTACCAGGAGTCAATGAAATAAATATTTCTATTGAGCATCAGAATGGTTAAAATGACTTTACTGAGCTCAACTAGCAAGTAAGTGTTTCAGTAGAGATTTTAACATAGTTTTGTGCAACTTCCCAGAATTTTTTTTTTTTAAATCTTCAAACTACTGAGTTAATTGAGTAGAAACAAAATGGGTCCAGAACCCAGGGACAGCATGAGTAGTCAGGGACCTATGGAGCCCAGTTAAGGGGAAAAAGAAAGGAGAAGGTAGGTTAACCAGGAACCATTTGGGCCTTTGGAAGAAATCAAGGGATACTGCTCTCTGCATCACTCTCCAGTAACTATTTTCACTTAACTATTATTGTGATGATGGAGACTCCATACTCACCTGAGGCAAATCACCTCCTATACATCATACAATTTACATTTGGAATTTTTAGTTAGTTTAATTAGTTATACATGACAGCAGAATGCACCCTGTCACTTCACAGAAGAAGAAATACAATCGATCAACATATATGTGAAAAAAAGGTTCAACATCTCTAGCGAATGGAGAAATGCAAATCAAAACTACTCTAATATTCTATCTCACTCCAGCCAGAATGGCAATTTTAAAGAATTCAGGCAACAATAAGTGTTGGTGAGGATGTGGGGAAAATGGTACACGCATACATTGCTGGTGGGACTGCAAATTGGTGCAACCATTATGAAAAGCAGTATGGAGATTTCTCAGGAAACTTGGAATGAAACTACCATTTGACCCAGCTATCCTACTCCTTAGTTTACACCCAAAAGACTTAAAATCAGCATATTATAGTGACACAGCCACATTATTGTTTATAGCAGCTCAACTCATAAAAGCTAAACTATGGGACCAACCTAAGTGCCCTTCAATACATGAATATATAAGGATAATGTGATTTTATATATATATATATATATATATATATATATATATATATATACACACACACACACACACACACACACATATACATACATACACAACACAGAATATTACTCAGCTCTAATAAAGAATGAAATTATGGCATTTGCTAATATGAAATAAGCCAATCCCAAGAAACCAAAGGCTGAACGTTTTCTCTGATATGCAGTTGATAGCTCATAATGAGGGCAGGGGAGCTAAGGAAGAATAGAGTTACTTTAGATTAGGTAGAGAGGAGGAAAGGAAGGGGATGGGTATTGGGGTAGGAAGAATAGTAGAATTAATCAGACATTGTAACCCTAATGAAATTTACATGAACACAAATATTGAGACTTGACTTTCATCAAAGTCATGAGGAAATGAAGGTTTGAATGAGATTATGCCAGATTATTTGGCATTTGTGAATCTTATCCAGGTTTAACTAGTGTGTGACTTTTAAAATTATTTATTTCTGCTAAAAATATCACAACATAATGATAAATAGAATTTGGGAGAAGTGAGAAAAGCAGTACAGATACCTTGTTTTTTATAATTTTATTATGGTATTCATATAAAAATTTACTCTTAGAAACTATATAAATCAGTGAATTTTAGTTTTATCAAAATGTTGTACAATCATTACCACTATCTAATGTCTGAATATCTTCATCATCCTGGAAGAAGTCTGTTATCAGAAACTCCCCTCTGCATGTTCTCATGACATAGTCATTTTAAAGTGAGAAATGCAGTGGCATTTAAAACCTCCATAATGTGTGGGCACCACCTCTATCTAGTTCTGAAAGTTTCAAAACATGTCGATTATCTCAAGATGGTCCTCATACTCACAAAATAATGACACCATGCCCTAGTCTACATAGACTTAGGAAACATCAATGCATTCTCTCTCTCTCTCTCTATGGATTTACCCATGCTAAATATTTTACATAGATTCAATTACACGATATGTGACCTTTTGATATCAGCTCTTGTATTTTCCATTTAACATGTTTTATTTTGTGGTTTATCTATGGTATAGCATGTATTAATACTGGATTCCTTTGAAATGCTGAACAATATTTATATGTATGCAGTATCACCATTGGTTTATCCTTTCATTCATTAAGGAGCTTTAGGTTGTTTCTAACATTTGGGTATTGTGAATAGTGCTGCTATGAACATGTAATGTACACATAGTTGATTATCTGTTTTTTTCTTGATTTTTTATAGGATATATGTAATTGCTGAGACATATGACAATTTTAGCTTTTTGAGAGATCACAAATAGCTCTTTGCAAAGGTTAACTTGGTTTCAATTCCTACCAACAATATATAAGGGTTCTATGGCCAATTGATACTGATTGATTGATTTATTACCATAAAAATGAGTATGCAATGGTATCTCATTGTAATTTTGATTTGCATTTCTCTGTTACTGTTTTGAAAATATTTTCATATGCTTGTTGATTATTTCTATATTTTGGAGAAATTTCTTTGATTCCTGACATTTTTTAAAAATATATTTAAATTGTAGATGTACAACTTAAATGTACAATAAATACCTTTATTTATTTATTTATCTTTATGTGGTGCTGTGGATTGAACCTAGTGTCTCACACATACTAGGTGAGCACTCGACCACTGAGCCACAACCCCAGCCCTGATTCCTGCCATTTTTAAATTGCATCATTTTTCTTGTTCCTTTTCAATTGTTTGAATTATTTAAATAAAATTCAATATTATACCCTTATCAGGCATATTATGTATAAATATTGCTCCAATTCCATAGTTTGTCTTTTCAATTTCTAGATGATTTTTATGCACTAAGTTTTCTACTTTTGTTGAAGTTCAATTTATCTTTTTTTTTTTGGCTTATATTTTTAGTGCATTATCTAAAAATCTATCATGAAATCGTAGCGTATGGAGAGTTACCTCCATGTTTATTTCTAAAAGTATTATAGTTTGGTTATTTTATTTAAGTCATTGGTTCATTTTGAAGGCTTTGTTTTGGTCTGGTCTTCTTATCTATTTTACCTATTTTGATTTGGGTATGCAGTATGGGATAGGTATACTACTTTTTTGTTTTGTTTTGCGTGAAGATGTATAATATTTCCAACACCATTGGTGGAAAAAGTATTTTTTTCATCAGCACCTTCATACATGGTCCTGACATCCATGTTAAGCAAGTGGTAGTGGTCTCAGCAGCAAACAGGGAGGAGGCTCTAGGCTGTCCCTCCTCCACCTGACACACTGAGTTATCACCTACAAGCAGACCACGTATCTCAGAGAAGAAAGCCAGAATTCACTTTGAAAAACTCCTCCCTTCACAATAGATCAGAAAACATACACATCATAATACAGAGGAAAACAGAGATATGCTCACACACCTACCCCACACTGAGCACAGCACCTTACACTTAAGAAATAACTCTCAGGCGGGGGTGGTAGCTCAGTGGTAGAGCACTTGCCTAGCATGTGTGAGGCACTGGGTTCGATTCTCAGCACCATGTATAAATAAGTTAATAAAATAAAGGTCCATCAACAACCAAAAGAAAAAACAAAAAAGATAAGTCTCATTTCCAGCATTTTCCTCAGGGGTGAGGGGCTTAGGTCACCTAGAGTACCTGATTTTTACAGTCCTGGTTAGAAGGCTTGGCTTTTCAAGAACCAGGAGGAATGGCCAGGACAGGGCATCCAAGCATTTCCCTCAAGCACAAAGAACAAAGGGGAAATTGAACCAGGAGAGTCTCCCAGTTATCACAGCACCTGAATCAGCCCACTTTCCACCTTTTCTCTGGAAAAAGGTTTCATTGAATACTTTTCCAGTAACTTCTCATGGTTCTGTCCTCCATCTAACCAGATGTCCTCTGGAAGCCTATGTGGTCAATACAGAATAATCTTCCTGTAGCGTCAGTGGACACACAGCAATCCCAGCTCTTCTTCAGCGTCTTGCTCCACCAACCACCTCATCCCTACAGTCTCTCCCTGCAGAGCCTGGGGGCCTCTGCCAGCAAGAATGGGGGGCTGTAACCCCTGTTACTCTTCCATTGTTCCGGAGACATATTCCTATAAGTTTTCTCTAGAGGGAGGCTGGGGGAACTCTTTGGGTCTGGAAAGGAAAGGGGCACTCCACACCTGTTTTCTGTGATATTTTCAGACCAGAAGACTCCCCCTTCAAGGAGGGTGTGAAAATTCTGCTTTCTCATAGAGGAGAGTGGACATTCCTTGTGCCATCTTCTGTGGCTGGTTATAGTGATGATTTCAGCCTGGCATTCTCTGTGGAGAGCGGTCAGGGACCTCTGTTAGCAAGAGCAGGAAGGATAGCATTCCACATTCTTTCCCTATTGCCAACCTGCTGTGGAGATAAGCTTCTGCAATCTTTCCTTAGGAGGCAGGGGAATCTCTCCTTGCCTGAAAGGGAAACTAGGGTCTCCCTTCACCTTCCTCCCTGATTTGCTTCAGCAGTCATTCCAGATCAGAAGTCTCCCCTTGATAGAAGTGAGTGATAATTCTGTTTGCCCAAACATGACAGGGGTACTCTCTGTGTCTTCCTTCCTTGCTTGATGTGGCAATAAATACAGATATGCAGGTTCCTCCTTGAAGTAATTTGTGCATATATTAAGCATTCCAACATTTACAACCCTTACCCAAGGGACTAGCTCCTAAATCTCCTAATTTGGGGAGTTGGCCAAGACTCCTGGATCTCTTAGATCAAGGACAACAAAAAATGACTTTTTAAACTAGGGAACATTCAGCAGTTATATCCCTAGGTTCACAATTAGCAAATTTATCACAAGTATAAGTCTAATACCCTTACTCTGGTGTAGGGCAGAACTGTGTAAATAAACTGGCTCTCAACTTCTCTGCTAGAAAGAAACTGAATACACATCTAACATGCAAACTCCCCAGCTACAACCTGTGGGAGTGACTTATGTGTCTCCTAAGGCAATATCAATGACTGATATTCTAATTTTGGGGGGATTACTAAGAAGAAGAGAGCAGCCTCAATAAGCACAAAGGGTTTAGCAGCACCGAGAATCATTGGCCAGTTTTTGGGAGGAATATTTCCTACACTACATTAATCTACAAAAAATAATATGAGTGGCAGATCTTTTATCTAACGTCCAGAAATCAAAACGGAACCAAAGAAAATAAACTAATAGGGAAATATTTTTCAAATAAATGAATAAGACAAATTTCTAGAAGCCAGCTCTAAGAAAATGGAGATATAATTTACCTGACAAGGAATTCAAAGGGATAGTTATGGGAGTGAAATGCAGAAAGAAACTAAGTATTTAAGCAAAGAAACAACAAAATATGTAAAAATACAGAACAGAAATCATGAAGTGGCAGGATACAATAAATGAACTGAAATAATTCAGTAGAGGAATTCAAATCATATTAGATCAAGCAGGAAAAGAGATTAGAAAACTTGAAAAGAGGTAAATGGAAATAACCTAAGCTTAGGAACCAAAGAAGAAAACAGAACAATAAAAAGAGTAAAGACAATCTCAGAGACCTACGATGAGACACCACGAAGAGGAAGATAATTTGTAGTACAGATGTATCAGAAGAAGAAAGAGACAGAAAACATATTTGGAAGACTTAATGGAAGAAAATTTCTAAGTTTGGAAGAAAAAATAGAAATCCAGATCCAGGAAGCTCAACAGATACTTAGTAAGGTAGATCCAAAGAGACCCACATCCATATCCATTATAATGACATTGACGAAAGTGAAGGATAAGGAAAGAATATTGAAAGATATAAAAAATTATGTTATGTCTAAACAGACTGTTATCACACTATCAAAAGATTTTTAGACAGACATAATGCATTTCAGAAGGAAATAGGATGATATATTTTAAAAACTACAAGATTGAAACTGCTGAACAAGAATACTATACCCGGAACTTCTGTCCTTCAAAAATGAAAGGGAGATATTTTTTCTCATATAAACAAAAGCTGAATAAATACATCACCACTATATTAGACTTACAAGAAATTTAAAAAGTAGTCCTTCAAGTTGCAGGAAAAGATTGCTAGGCAGAAGCATAAGAGTTGAGGAACATAAAACAAAAGCTCATTAGCAAATCTACATATATATTCAAACTCAGAACACTTATAATGTAATGACATAAAAACAAGTTGTTCTTTAAAATGAGTGTTAAAAGATAAAACTGAAACAATTATCACTGTCACAATTTGTTAACAGACATGAACTACGAAAGATACAAAACGTGTCAAGGAAAACAAGTGTGGGAAAGGGGAGTAAAAGTATAAAGTTTGTGAAAATGAATAAAGTTAAGTAATTATCAGCTTAAAATATCCTGTTAGTAGTTTAAAATGTTCTATGTAAGCCCCATTATAACCATAAAGGAAAAGTTTTTACTGGCTATGAAAACCATACAAAGAAAGTATCCAGAACTTCCATAGAAAACCATGAGCCCCACATAAAGAGACAGGAAGGAAAAAACGTCTACAAATCGGCAGAAAACAAATAACAAAACATGAATAGTTAAATTCTTACCTACCAATAATTACTGTAAATAAAAAACAAATGGGGGAGCCTGAGGCAAGAGGATGGCAAGTTCAAAGCCAGCCTCAGCAAATTAGTGAGACCCTGTCTAAAAAAAAAAAAAAATACAAGAGGTCTAGAGATGTGGTAAGTGGTAAAATCTCTATGGGTTCTATCTCTTGTACCCAAACAAGCAAATAAACACAGCAAACATAAAAAAAAAGAAAACAAATGGAATAATTCAACCAAAAGATATCAAGTGGACCAAAGGATTGAGGAAACAACAGCAACAACAACTATAAGCTACCTAACAGAGTACTCACCTCAGCTGTAAGGACACCTAAGTTGGATTTTCCTTATTATAGTAAACACCTTTGATAATCAACCTAAAAGGATAAATGCTTACTTCGTTTCACAGTTTGGGAAGTTCTGGTCTGTGATTTGTTACTCAAGGCAGAAGGTCATATTGGGATCAGGTGGAAGAGTGACACATCTAATATCATGGCCAGGAGGAAAAAAAATGGAGGAATAGTAACGGACAAGGATCTCACCATCACCTTTGAGAGCACACCCTCACTGACCTAAAGACTTTCCACTAAGCACCACCTCTTAAAGGTCCTGTGTCTCCCAAGAGTACCTCTTTTGGGATCAAGACTTTAATACCTGGGGATTTGTAGGGCACTTAAGACTCAACTGTCAGGCATGGTGGAAAATGCACACAATCCCAGCTACGCAGGAGGCAAAGGCAAGAGGATCAGGAGTTCAGGGTCAGCCTGGTAAGCACAGTGGTATACCATCTCAAAACAAAAACAAAGGCAAAAAATTTAAAAAGAGGTCTAAAATAGAGCCACATGAGTAGATCAAAATTGAAGGGATGGAAAGGGGCATGTCATGCAAACGGAAATCAGAAAACTGTATTAGTATTCGTTCTTTACCAGACAGAATATAGACATGAAGGCAAAATCTTGGAAAGACAAAGAAAGCCATTATATAATGATAAATGGGTCAATGGAGTAAGACGTTTTAACAGATTTAAATACATCCATGCATCCAATATTTGAGCACATAAACCCATACACCAAATCTTAACATACATAATCAGAGAGTGTTTTCGTCAGCTTTTGCATTCCTGTGACCAAAATACGAGAAAAGACCAACTTAGAGAAGGGGAAGTTTGTTCAGGGCTCAGGGTTTCAGAGGTCTCAGTCCATAGATGGCTGACTCCATTGCTCTGGGCTCAAGTGAGGCAGCACCTCATGGCAGAAGTCCCCAGCAGAAGAAAGCTGTTTAGCTCATGTTTCAGTCAGCAAGCAGACAGAGGGAAAGAGGGGAATGGTCACAGGGAAGTTGCAGCCTTTAAGAGCACTCCCCTGCTGACCCACCTCCTCCAGCTACACCCACCTGTCTATAGTTAACACAGTCAGTCCATTCAAACTACCACGTACTGATTAGGGTAAAAATCTCAGAATATAGTCAATATTTCAATACCTCTGAAAATTCCTAAATTAGCAAAAGATTTTCAGGACCCCTTATATCCAAACCATGACAGACAGGGTGTAATACAATAATAGCAAGAGAATTCAACACCCATTTTCAACAATAGACAGATTCCCAGACAGATTCCCAGACAGAAAATCAACAAAGAACATCATAACTAAGCTGCCCAAATGGACCTAACAGACATTTACAGAACATTCCCTTCAACAGTTATAGAATGTAAAATCTTCTCAACATCCCATGGAATGTTATCTAGAATATATCTCGTATTAGGCCACAAAGTAAGTTTTAATAAATTTTAAAAATCACAGAAAGTATATTTTCTGATCATAATGGAATATACCTGTAATTCAGTAAGAGAAGCAATTCTGAAAACTATATAAATACATGGGAATTAAATAATAATTAAACAATTTTCTTTAAACATATGGGCCAATGATGAGTTTGAAAGGGAAATTTAAAAATTCATTGAAACAAATGGAAATGACAATGCAACATGCCAAAATATATGGGATACAGCAAAACAGCTCTAAGTTCTATTTATAGTAATAAATGTCCATATCAATCAACTAGAAAGATGTCAAGTACACAACCTAACATCAAAACTTGAGGAACTAGAAAAACATTGTCAAACTAAACCCCAAATTAGTAGAAGGAAAGAAATATTACCTATCAGAGGAGTAACGAATGAAATCGAGCATAATTAAAAATAGAATTTAAAAGAAATGAATTTTTTTAATGAACATAAGGGTCAAATGTTTAGCTAGGTGGGTTAGACTACTGTAACAAATGCCTCAGTCAGGAAACTTTATAAAAATAGAGGTTTACTAAGCTCACGGTTCTGAAGGTTCATGGTCATGATATTACAACTGGATCAGCCCTGATGAGGACCACGTGGCAGGAGGCATCAGGATGGTGGGAGTATATGCAAGGGGGAGAGATCAAGTTGTAATTGCCAGAATCCAAAGAGCAATTCAGGGAGAGGCTGGCTTCTCCCTCTTGTGATAATTTACTCGGCTCCTATGAAAAATACTTAACCCCAATAAGATATACTCCATGTTTGTATAAATATGTCAAAATAGATTCTACTGCCATGTATAACTAATAAAGAATAAAACAAAAAAGCAAACAAATAATACTTAATCCCTTAGAGGAGCATACCAATGTCCTAACAACCTCCTACTAGGCCCTACCTCTTATAGGTATATCCACCTTTTAAAATCATCCAACTGGCTACCAAACCCCCAACCACAAACCCTTTGGAACATACTCAAATTGCATAGATTTCTGTTTCTGTCCTTCAAGGTTCATATCATTTTCATAACGCAAAATATATTTGTTCCATCTTTAGTTATCCACAAATCTTAATTCATTCCAATATTGCTCAAACCTCCAAACTCAACCTCCAAACTCAACGTCATCTTAGACTCAAGAAAAAGTTGTGAGTGTCTGCAAAATCAAAAAACATCTTATGGACTTTCAAGATACACTGAAATTTCAGGCACAGAGTGACAGTCCTATTCCAGAAGGCAGAAGTTGTAAGATAAAAGAGTAATTGGCGCAGAGAAAGACTGAAAAAAACAAAAGGTGTTTTGATTAAGTACTGAGGAGTCTGCACAGTGCCAGGGGGAGATAAGGTCCTAAGTTCATAAGCAACTCACCTCTGTGGCCTGGCTGATTTCAGGCCACATTACTACTGTCTTGGGTTGTTTATGCACTTGAATCTTTCCCTGGTCACTGCTGCATGTTGCTAGTAGTATAAATATCTGGAACTCCCAGCTGTGGCATCACTCCCACAGCTCCATTAGGCATTGCCCCATCAGTGTTCTCTTCAGAGACCTTGCAGACATTTCTTTAAAATATCACTGGAAGCTGCCATGACACCACAACTCTTGCATTTGGTATGCCTGCAAAACCTCATGGATGACACTGGTCTGCCACCAGTATGAGTTCACACCAACATTACATGATATTTTCAACCAATACTACATAAATATTTAATAAAACTTAACATCCCTTCATGACAAATTCCCTCAGCAAATTAAATGCAGAAGGTACAAACCTCAACATAATAAAGGATATAAATAGCAAGTCCTAAGATAACATCACACTGAGTCAGGAAAAGTTGTAAGCTGCTTCTCTAAGATTTGGAACATACAATGAGGATTTTTTTTTTTAAAACCAGTTCTATTGAATGTAGTCCTGGAATTCCTTGTCAGTGTAATTAGGTGAGACAAAGAAATAAAGGGCAGCCAAATTGTATTGGATGAAGTCTAATTATCCCTGTTTCAGACAACATGGTTTTACATATATAAAGCCCTAAAAACTCCCATCAAAAAAACATAAAAAGTATAAATTCAGCAAATTGTATTATACAAAAATAAATGTGCAAACACTATATCAGTTATGTATAGCAATATTTATGTATCTTTAAAATAAATCAAGAAAAAAATTCTCATTTGCAATAGCTACAAAGAACATTCCTAAGAATGAATGTAATTGTAATGGTTTTGGTTAGTGGCTGCTAAGGTTATTTGTTAAAGATTCCATCCATCTCATGGTGCTATTGGGAGGTGGTAGAACTTTTAAAAGGTGGGGTCTAGTTGGAGTTATGTCTGTATGAACTTAAAGGGAATTTTAGGGCCCCAGTCCCTCCCACCTCTCTCTTGTTTTCTGGGCACCATGAGGTGAGCATCATGCTCCACACTGTGATCTCTGCCATGATAAACTGCTTTGCCAATGGCTCAGTTGGCAAATGGGAATAAGTGACCACAGATTGAATTCTCTGAAACTCTGAGCTAAATAAACATTTTCTCTTTTGTAATTTGATTGCTAGTTATGTTACTACAGTGATGGAAAGTTGAATAAAACAGTAAACAGGAGATGAAATTCTGTAACAAGATCTATAAAACATAGATGAAAGAGATTGAATAGACCACAAATAAATGAAAATGTATCCCATGTTCATAAATTGGAAGAATGAAATATAGGTATAATGACCACACTACCCAAAGTAATCTACAGACTTAATGTAATCTCTTTCAGAACACCACTGACATTTCCATACATTTATGTCTGCATGCATGTATGTATATATAGATAAGAATATAGATATATTTTTAATTCTAAAATTTGTATGGAACCATAACAGACCTGACAAAGCAATTCAAATTTGTCTTAGTTTCTCATTTGGTTGAATGTTCCTTTAGTACGTAGATCCTCCCTTTTCTGGTTTTCACTTTCTTTTTTTTCCACTTCATCCTCATGGAATATTTTGTTGAATTCTCTGTAGTGTAGGCTGTCTAATTGTGAATTATTTTAATTTTTGTTTATCATGTAAGGTTTTAATTTCATCTTCAAATCTGAGACAATTTTTCTGGATATAAAATTCTTGGTTGGTATCTGTTTTCTTTCAGAGCTTGAACTATATTATTCTAGGATCTCTTGGCTTTGAGGGTCTGGGTTGAGAAATCAGTTGAGATCCGAATTTGTTTCCCCCTCTATATAATTTGATTTTTTTTTCTTTCACAGCCTTTAAGATTTTATCTTTATTCTCTGTGTTAGTCATTCTCATTATAATGTGTCTTTGTGTGGGTCTGCTGTAATTTTGTACATTTGGGGTCCTGTAAGCCTCTTGTATTTGATTTTCCATTCTTTTCTTTAGTTTTGGACTTTTTCTTCCATTATATCATTGAAAAGACTGTGCATTCCTTTTATTGGTATCTCTGCTCCTTCATCTATTCCAAAACTCTTCAATTTGGTCTTCTCATGTTACCCCATAACTCTTGGATGTTGTGTTCATTGTTTCTTACCATCTTCTCTGTATGGTCAACTCTACTTTCAATATTACATATTTTGTATTCATTGTCTGAGGTTCTGTCTTCCAAGTGGTCTAGTCTGTTGGTAATGCTTTCTATTGAATTTATAATTTGGTTTACTGATTCCTTCATTTTGATGTTTTCTGCCTTTTTTTAAAGATCTCTGACTCTTTATTGAGGTGGTCTTTCACTTCCTGTATTTTTTCTTTGATTTCATTTCTTACACTATCCTTTACTTCACATCAATTTAACTATGTACAATTTTAACTCCTTCTTAACATTTCTTCTATGGTGTTATCAGTGGCTTCTGTAGTTGAAGCATCTTGTTTTTTTTTTTTTTTTTTTTTGCAGCACTTTATTACCTTGTTTTTTTCATGTTTTTTAGTGTGTTTTCTCTCCTAGAAGTATGGACCAAAGGCAGCATAAATTCTACCCTGTAAACTTACAGTGTCCCTGAAGGTTTCCAGTGCTTCTCCTTTAATAGTGAGACCAATATCAATAGCACTCAGTGTACATAATAATAGCCTTAAATCTAGTAGTTCACACCTAGGCGTCTACTGCATTCTCACATTAAAAGAAAACGATGAGTTTAATAACTATCTATAGTACAAACAGAAAATTTGTTAAAATGATTTACAAATTCAAATTGTGGATGAGAGAACAGAGGTACTGTAGTATGCAATACTCATGAAGGAGGAAGAGAGAAGTTAGAAGTAAAAATTCACAGGAAGGGTGGAAGATGAGCCAACAGAGATTGGCTGTTGGTTGGAGAAAAGTTGGAAAGAAAATCCAAGAAAATAGACAAGAGAGAGGAAGAATATGAACAAAGAGAAAAAATTAAAGACATAAGAATACAACAAAAATGCAGAACACCATTCATATGACTTTGCCCTTCGCACACTGATGCATAAAAAAAAAGTCTGTTCCAAATTTGGTAGAGAGATTAGCAAATAAAAAATAAAATAAAATAAATCTTCCTGTAAAGTCGAACTGTCTCTGTCACTGTTCAACGTTTTCTCAGCCCTGTCTCTGACATCTCTTGGGATTATCAAACCCAAATCAGCCCTTGCAAACCCAGTCTCTATCCCACTGATTTGGGCCTCAGATAGTTCAGGCTCAGCCACGCTGCAGTCCCAATATCTCAATTCTGCTCCTACTTGCAGAGAGACCACCAGGGATACACTCATGCAAAGGAGCAACCCCAAGATGCAGTAGCAGCAAGACAAGGGCCACCAGCACTCTCAGTAGGAAGACTCCAGGTTCCTCCAAATCCAAAGGCACTCCACACTGGAGTCCTGGCTGGAGTCCCCAGACAGAGGCTCTTGTGGTGGTAAACCTGGCATCTGGGCCCTAAACCCTGGCTGGTGTCCCATAATGGGTGCAGCCACATGCAACCAAACCTGGAGTCTCCCCCACAGCAGTCCTCTAGGCCATGGTAGCAGAGGTAGTGGCAGTGGTTTTTAGCATCTGGTAGCGGGTCAGCAGGTGCTGTGGCTGCAGTGGCAGTGGCAGCGGCAACTGCAGTTGTGGGGGCAATGTCAGGGGTCTCTGGGGGTCAGCAGCAGTGTCAGCTTCAGTTGCATCTGGGGCAGGGTGTCTTCTGTAGCAACAGCACCCAGAAAGAAGACCTCCAGACCACCAGGCTCCAGGCTGGCATCAGCGGATCAGAGGCAGCAGCAATGCCGGAAGCGGTGCAGGCAGTGGTTGATTGACAGGAGACTTCTGGTTCAGCAACAATAACCACGATGGTAGATATTGTTGGAAGTAGCATCCAAGGTAACCAAGGATGTACCCAGAGAAGAGACCTCCGGCAAGGTGGCGCTGTGGCGGCAGGGTCTGCGGGGATGGCATCATTCGTATTTTGGTAGAATTTTTCAGCTTCATTCATAAAGGATGTTGGGGTGCAGTTGTCTTGCAATATCTGTCTGGCTTTTCTATCTGTGTAATACTTGTCTGTACAATAAATTAAAAAATATCCCCTCCTATTTTGTGGAAGAGATTGGAAAAGAGTGCTAACGATTCTTTATATGTGTGCTAAAATTCATCTGTGAATCCATCTTGTCTCAATCTTTCTTTGTTGAGAGGTTTTCATTTCTGCTTCAACCTCATAAGTTGAAATCAGTGTATTCAGATTTTCTGTTTCTTCATATGTCAATTTTGGTATCTGTGATTTGGGTGGAGGTCATTCATTGAATCTAGATTGTCTAACTTTTTGGTGTACATTGTCCCAGGCCTGCTCTTGTAAAGTGAGTAACTATTACAGACACTAGGTCAGCTCTAAAGGTGATTTCATAACATCATATCAAGTCATTGAATTAAGGAAAGAATTTATAGAAAAGACAATCTAACTATCAAAACCTTTCCTTAATCTTGGTGGAGAGTTTGAAAAGAATGCTAGTTTCTCCTTTTATAAGAATTTCCTTTTAGTATTTTTACAACTTCTGCATTAAGTGAGGCACACAGTATTTTGAACTTCACTTCAAAAGTCTATCTGGTTAACATCATTTCAGGCCCATATACAATTGCTTTTACTCTGTTGCAATTTCCCTAAAATTCCTTTCTGTTTAAATTTTTAAAAATAAAATTCAATAACTTGAATTGCATTCTGGTGTTTTGTAGAATCACATTCAGAGATAAAATTTATTATTCTGCATCTCAGAATTCTTTATCAAGAACTCATAGAAGAACTTGCCACTTGAGTTCAGTTCTAGGAAAAAAAAAAAAAAAACTAGAGATAACTTCTTTCTCTTTTCAGTATGTCCAAACAACAAATTAGCCTTTTTTCAAACATAGCACAAAAACTAGAGTCAAATTTGCCATATATATATTTTAATCTGCTCCAGATACAACTGCCCTAAGATTTGCCAAATATTCTTTCTGTCTGTTGATTCTCCAAATATGTAACCTCCTAATAGGAAAAAATAAAAGTTGCAATTAACTGGCAGGAGAACCCAGTCTGTCTTCATCATTTCGCAGATGGAGAAGCAGTCGGGGAGTTGGCTCCACTCAAGTTCAAGCCCCACTCCTTTATTTATTTTCTTTTTCTTTCTTTTTTTAAATTTTTTTTTCTTACATTTACATTCTAATTTGCCTTGTAAAAAAGGAATAGTGTACTAGGGATGCATACAGATATATGGAAGAGGAAAAATGAAACTATCATTTATTGAGTAATAGATAAGGTCCTAAATAAAAATCATCTTTTATTCCTGATTACAAAAATGCATGATGTCTAGAAGCTATATCTCCTGAGAAAGGTCACAAAGCTGTATGGAGTGGATGATAATTTGAAACTAGGCTCATCTGTTCCTACATTTTAACTCTCTTGATTTGTGTAGTGGCATACCATAAAGAGGAAATGCAATAGTGTTGTACTACTGACTTGAAATCAAATGTGACGAATCTAGATATCGTGTTTTCCATTCTCTCTTTTTTTGTTTTTTCCCTTTCCTGATCTACAGCAGAGTTTATGAAAGCTAAAGTCCTTTCTAAAATGTCGTTGTATTGAAACATTTACAGACTGGCACCAAGTTTACTAATGATAAAATAAATATTTCACTTATTTACTTTCTTCCTTCACTTTTTTTTTTTAAAAAAAAAAACAGGGATTGAACCCAGGGGTGCTTAAGCATTGAGCCACACCCCCAGTACATTTTATTTGATTTTTTGAGACAGGGTCTCACTACATTGTTTAGGGCTTCAAAATAAGTTTCTGAGGCCTTTTGAAGAGGCCATCCTCCTGCCCTAGCCTCCAGTGTCACTGTGATTACAGGTGTGTGCCCAACTCCCTTTTTTGTTTTGATAATAGTTCTGTACAGATATAATGGCTAGAACTCCAACAATAATATTTGACCTTGAGAAAAAAGTAAATAGTACTTTGACTTTAAAATTAAGGTACTAACCTAAACCAATGGCCACCTACCTCTGAACAAAACATGAGAAAAATAAGCATCTTTTATTTAAGCCCTTATACATAAAGTTTCAAGGCAATATATTAACTAAACTATTATTAAATAAGTCATATAATCTCATCAGGCCCCCTCCCTGATTGCACACTTATAGCACACCTTGGTTAATTCTGTACACTGTTAAATTTAATTGGATTAAGAAAAGCCTTGAGGAATTTCCTAGTGGACCCTTCTTCCATCTCCTGGCATTTATTGGCTCTGTCTCCTGGATTTTCCATCTGCTGCAGAGCATTAACTTCCCCTGGGCTGGAGCCATGCTGCAGGCTCAGCAGCAATTGCACTTTACAGAAGAAGAATACCACCTTCCACAGCAAATGGGAGGCTACCAGCTCTTGTCTATAGTACTACAAAAACCGGGAGTCAGGCCTATTTCTTTCCCTCCTACAAAGTTTTATCCACATAGCAAGCAGAGTAACTTTAAAACCACATATTAGATCTGTCTCTTCTGTGCTTTAAATCCTTGCATTCTATGCCACCCAAAGTCTTCTACTTCAAGCCACTTCTTCACTCATTCATTTAGGAACCTTTAACTAGCTCTTTAGGTATGCCAAGCTGGGTTTTATCTCAGGCTTTAGACTTGCTCAAATATTTTTTCCCCTTGGTTCTACTTCCATCTGGACCTTCTGTGTTATCCAATACCATTTTTTCATTTCCTTCCACTAAAGAGGTCTTTCCCTGAATGACTCCATGTTATTCTGCCTCCCAGAATAACACTTCAACTTATTTATTTTAAAGTACTATCATCTTTAGTTATTTTCTTATGTACAATGTGGTTGTAGTATTTATACACATGACTAAAATGTAACTTTAGTCATGAAGATGGGTGTTACTTGTCCCAAGAATAAAGCCCGCACATAGGAGGCACTCAAAAACTAATGGTGGAGACATGAAAACCAATGTTTGTAGCAGTGCAATTCACAGTAGCCAAGTGATGGAACTAGCCTAGGTGCCTATCAACAGACAAGTGATTAAAGAAAATGTGGCAGATGTAGTCAGTGGAGTTGCACTCAGCCAAGAAAAATAATAAAATTGTGTCATTTGCTGGCAAAGGAATGGGTAGGACAATATCATGTTAAGTGAAATAAGCCAGATTCAGAAAGCCAAGGGTCAAATATTTTCTGTCCTATGTGGGAGATAGAGAGAAAAAAGATAAAGGATTTTGTTTAAAAAAAAGGTGTCATATGAAAATAGAAGGGAAATCAAAAGAGTAGAGGAAGGAATTAGAGAAGGAGGAAGGGAGGGAGGAAAGGAGGTCATGGGGAAATATTATGAAGCAAAATCTACTAAATTATGATATATCCATGGAAGAATATGCCATGATGAAACATATATATACACACACACACACACATATATACACACACACATATATACACACACACATATATATATATACACATAAATATTCATAAACCACTAATTCAAATCATCATCATCATATTGAAAAAGAGATCAGTATAGTAGACCAAACAAATAAAAGGAAGGGAGGAAAGGAGAGAAAGGGAAGGTACTAGAGATTGAGATTGATCAGATTTTATATGCATGTACAAATATGGCATAATTAATTAATAATTAATCCCACTAATATGTCTAATGATAATGCACCAATTAAAAGCATATAGATAGTCATGAATAACCAAAAAATGTTAAAAAATTAAAGCAAGAGGGTCAGCCTGCTATGGTTAAAATATGAAGTGTTCCCCAAAAGTTCAGTGTGAGATAATGTAGGATTGTTCAGTGGTGAAGAGATGAGATTATGAGAGCTATGACTGAATAGTGGGTTAATACACTGACATGGATTAACTGTATGGTAACTGTAGGTAGATAGGGTGTAGCTGGAGGAGGTGTGTCACTGGGAGTGTGCTTCTTGGGTATATATTTTATCCCTGGTGAACAGAGCCCTCTTTGCTTCCTGATTGTCATGAGTTGAGCAGATTTTCTCTGCCATCCACTTCTGCCATGATGTTCTCCCTCATCCCAGGCCCAGGAGTATGGAGTCAGTCGATCATGGACTGAACATCTGAAACCATAAGCCTAAATAAACATATCCTTCTCTACGCTCTTCTTGTTATGAATATTGGTCATAGTTATGGAAAATCTGACTAAATCATAGCCCCAGGCAAATCTCTTGAATTTTTATATTCTCCAGTTATTTATATTTACCTCCATAAAGTGGCAAATATTATATATTAAATGTTGAGAATTCCCATTATCATCCAAAATTTGCATGCACATATATTGGAACAATTTTGTTAAAGAAATACTAAAACTGTATTATTAAGGTGCATGGTCTTTAAGTTCAAAGTGTTTCTAGTTTTAATCTTTTCCATTTTATTTTTTTTTTAATTCTGGATCAGTTAGGCCTTGTGGAATATAACTTGATGATATAACCCAAAGGAAGTATTCCTGGAAATGAATTTGCTAGAACTTCCAAACAAGGTTGGAAAGCAAAGCAACAGATAAACATATCATGATTCTCAGGCTAACAAGGGTGCAAGCTGCA
Source organism: Marmota marmota marmota (assembly GCF_001458135.2). Classification (NCBI taxonomy): domain Eukaryota; kingdom Metazoa; phylum Chordata; class Mammalia; order Rodentia; family Sciuridae; genus Marmota; species Marmota marmota. The sequence goes on from NW_026000108.1 coordinate 7,809,946, forward strand.
CGTGATTAAAGATGACTACTGATGGAAGCATTGCTGTCCTGCCAAAGTTGTGGGAGGACTAGGAGCCTCTGGAGACACGATGAACTCCAGGGCAGGGCTTCTAACTCTACTGTGCTCTAGAATGATGTGGATAGGTGTATGGATCCTTTTCCTTCTAAAAATAGTGTTGGAACTACATCAAGTAAATAACAAGGGTAGCAAGGTAATCAAAGGTACATTAAAATAGAATTAGAAATCTGCAATATGCAATATGATGATATATGTGCTTCTATGTTAATGTATTAGATAATAATACTCAGTGCCAGTATTGTAAAAAATGTAGTATCAAAGCAATAATAAATAAAAACAATCTTACAGGTAACCATAAAATTTATAATTTAATTCATATCCGTCCATAAATAATTTTGGTAGCAACGTCATAAATACTATATCTTACTGTGGTTAGTTGCCTAATTCATATTTTCTTAAGTTGTGTTTCAATTAAAAGTTTATGGAAACAGAGATTTTTTTTCTATTCAATGTCATAAACCCTGTGCGGATATGTGGAGGCCAGGATATGAACTCTTACAAGAGTAGTGCTTTGCCTTTGCTTAATAATAGAATTACTTGAGAGTTAAAAAAATGAGAGTGGTATCAGCAGGATAGAAGGACAGGAGGTCTCAGACGTACTATCACCACAGAAATACCAATTTAATGACCACATATGGATCAGAGTACCTTTCTGAGAACCACAAAACCCAGGTCAGAAAGTGGAGCCCTCCAAAGAGCAGAGAACCAAGAAGAGTCATCCTCAAATGCATAGAAAGAGAAAAAGAGGAAAGGAAAGACCACTGATTCTACCTATCTCTTCTAGTTTTGGTGGGATGGGACAGTTTAAGAAACCTAATTCTAATTTAGCTTTTCCAGAGCATTGAGTGATCTTGCATGGTCAGAATGCCAGTGGTGGCTAAGAGAGGAGGAGAAGGTGGGTCTCATATGAATCATTAGAGTGTGCCCCCTACACCCAGCCTAACCCCGTTCAGCTGCATGACTCCCTTAGCATCTGGTTCTGATCATAACTACTAGCATAGATTGCAGTATTTGCAAGGCTCCCAGAAATTGCTTTAACCTCCAGCAGCCACACCATCAGAACACAGCAGAGATCGGTGCCCAGCATGGACTACAACTGCTAATGTTGATCAGAATAGCCAAGAGAGCATGCCCCAGTTTGGGGGGTCCTCAGCACCTGACAACTGACCCTAGAAAGCATATTCCTCTCAACATCTGGCTGTGTTAAAGGTTTGAAAGAAAGCACACAATCCTGAGAATTTTCTTTCAGAAAGGAGGGAGAAAAGGAAAGATTGTACTCATTGTCCAAGATCTCGGCATATGACCAAGAAAATAGGGTTGAGCAGCTCAACTCTGCAGGATTAAGAGGAAGAAAAAAATTCCGAAATTCTTCTCCTAGAGAAAAGTAGAACACGAACATTCATCAAAAATTGTTTCAGGGAAGTACAACGTCCACCCAGGCTTGCTAATGAAGGTATTTCCCTATCAAATTTAGTTCACAAAGACTGGATGAGGTGACTGCTTTTTCCAGTGTGTGGACATCACAGCAAAACTACCAGGAACAAAAAGAATCATGGAAATATGATGATACCAAAGAAACACAAAATCTCTAGTAAGTTACTCTAAATAATGCAGATTTATAATCGTTTGACAAAAAGTTCAAAATTGCCCTCCAGCAAAAAGCTCAGTGAGCTACAAGATGACACAGAAATGAAACAAAGTGAAAATAAATCATATATAAGAGAAATAAGACACTAAGAGAAAGAAACCATAAAAACGAGGGAAGAAGCAAGGGAAATCTGGAACTGAAGGATATAATACATGAAGTAAAAATTTTCAATAAGAACTATTAACATCAGACTTATATAAGTAGAAGAATCAGAGAATCAAATACAGATAATTTGAAATTATCTTGTAATTAGGAACAAAAGAAAAAAATATATATGAATAAAGACCAAGGGACATAAGGAAACCATAAAGTGAGCCAACAAACACATGAAGGATGTCCTAATAGTGCAAGAGAGCAACGAATCTTCAGAAATCATATATAAAGGAATAATAGATAGAAAGAAAAAAATCCTCAAATCTGGGGAGCAAAATGGACATCTAGATTCATGAAGCCAAAAGAATGCCAAATGGGATGAAACCAAAATGTTTACATTGAATCGCATTATAATCAAACGTTCAAGTTACAAAAACAAAGAATTTTGAAAGCAATAGAGAAAAGTGACACATTACATACAAGGGAGCCCCCAAAAGGCAATCATAAATTAATTTCTCAGTAGGAACATGGCAGGTTAGAAGGCAGAGGAATGGTCCATTCAGAATGCTGAAAGACAAAATAAATGCTATCCAAGAATTCTCTATCTAAAAATCCTGTCTTTTAAAAGTGAAGGAGAGTTAGAGACATTTTCAATCAAATAAAAGTTGAGAAAGTACATCACCATCAGACCTGCCTAGTAGAGACTGCAAAAGGGAGATCTGCAAGTGGACACAAAAGAATACTAAGCAATAAAAAACATATGAGGCCAGCAAACTTTATAAACATCAGATCATTTATTGATTGGGCTCTTTGTTTTTTGGTGTTTAGCTTTTTGAGTTCTTTACATACCCTAGAGATTAGTGTTCTATCTGATGTGTGAGGGGTAAAGATTTGCTCCCAAGATGTAGGCACTCTATTCATCTCACAGATTGTTTCTTTTGCTGAGAAGAAGTTTTTAGTGTGAGTCCATCCCATTTATTGATTCTTGATTTAAATTCTTGTGCCACAGGAGTCTTATTAAGGAAGTTGGAGCCTAATCCCAAAGACTTGAAGAGACACTTCACAGAAGAGGATATACAATAAATCAACAAATACATGAAAAAATGTTCATCATCACTAGCAATTAGAGAAATGCAAATTAATACCACTCTAAAATTTCATCTCACTCCAGTCAGAATGGCAGCTATTATGCATACAAACAATAATAAGTGTTGGCGAGGATGTGGGGAAAAGGCACACTCATACACTGCTGGTGGGACAGCAAATTGATGCAGCCAATAGGGAAAGCAGTATAGCGATTTCTTGGAAAATTGGGAATAGAATCACCATTTGACCCAGCTGTCCCTTTCCTTGGTCTATACCCTAAGGACTTAAAAACAGCATACTACAAGGAAATAGCCAAATCAATGTTTATAACAGCACAATTCACAATAGCTAAACTGTGGAACCAACTTAGATGCCCTTCAATGGGTGAATGGATAAAAAATTGTGCCATATATACACAATGGAATATTACTCAGCAATAAAGAGAATAAAATCGTGGCATTTGCAGGTAAATAGACGGAGTTAGAGAAGATAATGCTAAGTGAAGTTATCTAATCCCAAAAAAACAAATGCCAAATGTCTTCTTTGATATAAGGAGGCTGATCCATAGTGGGATAGAGAGAGGGAGCATGGGAGGAATAGATGAACTCTATTAGGGCAGAGTGGTGGGAGGGGAAGGGGGGCATGGGGTAATTAATGATGGTGAAATGAGATGATCATTACTATCCAAAGTACATGTATGAAGATACAAATTGGTGTGAATATACAATGTATACAAGCAGAGATATGAAAAATTGTGCTCTTTATATGTAGTAAGAATTGTAATGCATTCTGCTGTCATACATAAATTTAAAAAAATACATAAAAAACATCAGGTCATAAGGGAAATAAATTTAAAAAGAGGGGATAGAAAAATATCAAGGAAGTTGGAGGTTTTCAAAAAATAAGCAAAAATAAGTAACTTTAGCTAATTGAAGAATAAAAGAGGACAATAATGCATTTAGTCATGAAGGAGCAGACCATAATATATGCCAGAGAATAAAAAGAGACTATCAAATAATTCAATAAATAAATATCCATCAACAAATTAGAAAAATTTGAGTACAGGAATGTTTGGAAATATAAAACCTACCAAAACTGAGAAAAAAATTACACAGTTTGAACTGATTAATGATATGTGAGAAGATCAATTTCATGATCAAAATCTTCCCCAAAAATAAAATTCTAGAATCCCATGTCTTTACTAGTAATTGCTATCAATCATTTAAAGAAAAAAATACACATGAAAATATTTCTTAGCCTCTTGAAAAATATTGAAAATCAAACATTTTCAAATTTATTTTGTGAGACCAAAATTATCTGATACCAAAACTAGAAAGTACAATAAAAGAAAAGAAAATTACAAGCCAATTTTCCAATTTTCGTAGGTGCAAAAATTCTCATAAAAAATTACTAGCAATTCAATTGCTCATTAAAAGGATCATTCATCAAGATCAAGTGAGATTTTTCTATGGAATGTAAGGATAGCTCAGCATGTAGCTATTAATCACTGTTGCACATTAATTTCTTCATTACTTGAATTAAGAATAAAATTCACATGAATATCTCAATATATAAAATCATTTCACAAAATTCAAAACACTTTCATAATAAAACCATTCAATAAAATCCATATACAAGGAATGTACTTCAACATAATAAAGGCCATATATGGCAAGCAACGATGAATATTGTACTCATTGGTGACCAAATAAATGAAGCTTTTCTTCTAATCAAGGTCAAGACAAAGATGCTCACTTTTACCACTTCTATTCAGTATAGTATTGAAAGTTCTAGCTATAGCCAATAGATTAGAGAACAAAATAAAATATATTTGAATATGAAGGGAAGAAGTAAAACTGTCTCTGTAAATGACATCATCTGATACATAGAAAACTCTAAAGCCTTTACAACAACAAAACAAAAAAAAGTAGCACTAATAAATTCAGGGAAATTGGGAGATACACATAATCAGTTATATTTTTCTACAGAAACAGTTATTTGAATGTTTTTAAAACATTTTCATTTGAAAATACAATTTATGATATAATTTATTATTTTAATTTTTTAAAATTTCCAAATTATTAAATTTCTGATAAAAATTTTAATTTTCGTTAAAATTAAATCAATAAAATTCTTGGATGCCTTGAAAGTTCCAAGGAAATATTAAACAGGTAAAATTTTCAACTTATAAATTTTAAACCGCAATATACTAATGAAATAAGTTAAAGAAAACACAAATAAATAGAAGTACACTCCATATGTGTGGATTGAAAGACACTATACTGTTAAAATGTTCATACTACCAAAAACAATCTGTAGGTTCAATGCTGCTGCTGTCAAAATCCCAATGACATTTCCCAGAAATAGAAAAAAAAAAGTCGTTAAATTCATGTGGAATGATTAAACATACAGAATAGCCAAATAAATCCTTAGAAAAAAAACTAAGATTGACAGGACTGTGCACTTTGAAAACCTTCAATAATTAAAACCCTATGGTAGTGGAAGAAAGACATGCATGTAATACCAATAGAAGAGAACAGTCCCCAAAGAGACCCACTTATAAACAATCAACTCATCTTGAAAATGTGCACTACGCATAAAAGATAAATTCTTTAAAAAAATAGTGCTGGAAAAACAAGATAGATACATACCAAAAACAAACAAACAAACAAAAAAACAAAAAACGGTTGGCCCCTATCTTACACTATAAACAAAAATCAACTACAAATGGATTAAGGCCTAACATAGAACTGGAAGTGTAAAACTTATAGAAGAAAATATGGGTGAAATATTTATGATACTAATTTTAGAAATTATTTCCCAGATGTGACAATAAAAGCACAGGCCCCTATAGCATAAATAGATACCTAGGATGACATCAAACTCTGCCACCAAATCAAACAACCAGCAAAATCAAAGGGCATCCTCTGGAATGGGAGAAAATGTTTACAAAACCCATAACTGACAGGAGATTATCTTCTAAAATATATAAAGGGATCTTCTAAAATCTAATAGCAACAACCCAAAACAAAACAGTTAAAAGTTGGCAAATAATGTGCAGAGACATATCTCCAAGCATGGCATACAAATGGCGATAGGTAGGTGAAAACATACAGATTGACTCAAAAAGCCAAGAGTCATGTTTCCCTTTATATGTGGAAGCTCCAGAGGAAACAAAAAGAAAGGGCGAAGCGAGGCGGTGGAGGGTAAGGATCTCAGGAGAATCAAAGGAGGACCAGCAGAGGAAGGCAGTAAGGGGACAGGAAGTAGGAAGGGAACGGGGAAGTGCTGGGACATGACATTGGCCAAATTATACTGCCATATCTTGTATATGCATGAATATAGAACAACCAATCCCACCTTAAGTACAACTGTAATGCACCAGTGAAATTATAGTGAGAGAGAGAGAGAGAGAGAGAGAGAGAGAAGAAAAAACACAATGAAAAATCTTTAAGGCCATTAATCATCAGGGAAATGTAGGTCAAAAACAGAATTTCTTTTCACAACAGTTACCATGTGTTGGCAAGGTTGTGGAGACATTGGAACTCTGAAAATAGATGATGGTAATGCAAAGTGATGCAATCATTATGGAAAAGTCTGAAAGCTCCCTCAAAAAATTAAAAATAAAACTGTCATATCACCCACCAGTCCCACTTCTGCATTGATGTCTAAAAAAATGGAAATCAGAATCTTGAAGAGGTATCTGCACTTACATTCATTGAATTCCAAGATATGGAAACATCCAAATGTCCATTAAGAAATAAGTAAATATGGTACGCACATAGAATGTGGTATTACTCAACCCTAAATAGTAAATCTTCCCATTTGGGATGACAAGTCTACACTTGGAAGCTGTTATGCTAAGTGAAATAAATTACTCACAGATGAACAAATATTGTGTAATTCATTTACATAAGATATCTAGTTTAATTTACAGAATCGGACAATAGAATGGTGGTGTCATTGACAGGGCAGGGAAACACGCAATACTTGTTCAGTGGGTACAAAGTCATGCTTATCCAACATGAACAAGTTCTGGAGATCCACTGTCCAACACAGCACCCACAGTTAAAATATGGTCTGTCAATTGGTTAGATGATAAATCTCATATTACATTTTATTATCACACAAAAAATTTTAAAAAGTAGAAAAGTTAAAGGGCAAGAAAATTTTGAAAGGTGATAGATACTACCTGGATTGTGGTGATGGCATTGTATACATAATCAAAACTTATCAAGTTAAATACATTAAATATATGCAGTTATTAGTATACCAATTTTACTTCAAAAGAGCTATAAAAGTAATGATTATTATTAAGAGAACCTTAAAGAAATCCACATTTTTCACACCACGTAACAGAGATGCAAATAGGATAAAGAAATAATGGGATTTTATTGGCACTTGTGTGTGTTTGTACATGTAAGTGTGCATGTGTGTGTACTTATGTATCTACAGCAAAGTTCCTTATGATTCTGGAATAGCATACCATTTTCAGTATTGATACTATTATCTATACTTTAAGCACTTATTTTTGTTATTTTCTTCCTCCTTAATGCTTAATGGTTTCCTTAACAAAATTAACAAACTCTCCTTGTACAACTTGCTCCAAAATTGTGCTCATCTTTCTCTCAAACATAGGTCCTGAACTCTTCCTGTTAAAATTTTATCGACTGCTAAATCTGGTTCATCAACATACATGGAAAGGCCAATAATGAGGCTCCTGCACAGAGAACAGGACCAAGCCCAGCTGAGGAGCAGAATCAGTGGGGTTTTGTGTGGGTAAAGGAAGAAGGAGGATTCCTAGATGACATCCAGGATTATTGTACTAAGAAGGCATAGATGAAGGTGGCATTGACTGAGAGAGTGGATGTCAGCACATAAGCAAGAAAGAAGATGAGGCCAACAGTATTGGAAATGTCCCGATGGACTTGACTTGGAGACACCCCAGTGCAGGTGTATAAACATAGGCTCTTATGTGAATGCTCACACCACGAGAGAGGAATAGATGGTGGTGTTTATTCATTAAGGAATTATGGGAATTGAAGCCAGTGAAGGGAATCTAGTACACAGTGATGGCTGAGAGATAAGGAAGTAACTCCGGGATAGAATCATGAGTACATGTCACAGACATGGAAGGGGCAGGATGGGGAAACAAGAAATCCCCATGAAGATAAGTTTAGACATGTCACACGGTAGGGAGGACTTTCAAGATGTTGAGTGAAGAATTTAATTGAGGAAGAGTATGGATCAAATACTGTAGACATATCAAGTAATTTGAGTGCTGAGGTTTACCCAGTAATTTTAGCAATAAGGGGGATATTGACAATAGGCAAAAGATGATTTTATTAAAATAGTGAAAGCACTGCATCTTTTTAAACTAAGTCTGGTTATGAAAGGGAGGGGACACATGAGGTAGGAGGTGGAACAGATTGAGAACTTGAAGGAATGTTTTATTTATGTGAGAGGCAGTTTAGTACATTAATGAGGAACAGAAAGAGAAAATGGGCGGGACTACTGAAAGACAGAGATGGACCCTTAAGTTCCTGCAGAATGTCCTTGGATGGTGGAGCATGCAGGGCTGGAGGGGGCACCCTGCAGACACGCTGTTACCTCCTTTGTGAGGTAAAGGATAAAGAGGAAATTTGAGAATGTGCTGATGGGAGATTGAGAAATTTCCTCTCTGGTGTCTCCATGTGTCCCTATGAACAGAGGAGGTACTATCTTCCCTTTGAGAATAATGGGAGATATATTGGTATTGAAAAATGAAAGAAAGGGGATAATATTTTGAAAAAAAAAGTTTTGGAGAATATAAGGCAGTGGTGAGGAACAAGAGGAGATTCGAGACCCAGGCACGTTGTCAGTCTCCTTTCAGGGAAACCTGTCCTGGCTCATCCATCTCCTGAGACATGAATTATGCCAACTCCTTCCCACCTCACATGGCTGAGCAGGCCTCTTCCCTCTCCTGACACTCTTTAGAGACCAGCCTACCTGACATGGATACCACTATTCTGTTTTCCACCATAGTTCTCTACTTCATTTCCTTCTTATTAGCACTGATTACTATTACTATTCATTGATCAGTTTTTATTTCTTTCAAATGAAACAATACAACATTTCTCAAAAAAAAAAAAAAAAAAAGACCTTTGATTCTTGTCTCCTATTTTAACTCCAGTGTCTACACAGTGGTTGGCACCATGGGGGTGATGGAGCACTTGCTGATCAGTTGAATAAATCGGATCGTAGTGTGCCCTGGCCAAAAAGAAAAAACAAAAACAAAAAAACCCTGACACTAGGAGACATCATTATGCAGAAAATAAAAATAGAGGAATTCAGAACTTCATTATAGACTTAGAAAATTAAAAGTAAACAAAGTAAAGTTAATCCAAGTAAATAAATATGGAAAATGGAATTTGCAATCTGATATTATGTAAATTAGAAATAAATTCAAGTTCTGCTTTTTTGTGCCTTTTTTTGGTAAACTTTAATGAATTAGATGCAGCGTTGACTACTTGGATCCACAAAACTGAAAGAAAAGGCATTCAGAAAACAAAAAATAAGGGGCTATAACAACAGATATTTCAAGATTGAATATCATAAGTAAATAAAATGTACAACTCTGTGTTGTTAAGTTTGAAAAATCCCAATGAATAGATTCTTCTTTTTCTCCGAGAAGATACAAATTGCCCATCGTCTCAATTTTAAGTTAAAAAGCTGAATAGACAAATAATTGTGAAGGAAGCTTTAACCATTTTCAAAGAATTTCTCTTTAAAAAATGCTCCAGGGACTCCCCAGGCAAAGCAAAGAGGTGAATACAATTGATTTTTTGGTCTTTGTCTCTTTTTTTCCCAATTGCTCATCGACATAAAGAATGAAATATAAAAAGAGTGAGAAACCTGAAGCAGTAAAAATTCTCTCCTTATTCTTAAAATAGGTTTTTCCAAGTATATTGGGGAGGGAGTATGAATGAATAAAGAAACTCATTAAGTGCCCAGCTGTAGAAGAGCCCCAACAATAAAAAGAACCCTGTGTTTGCCCCAAGAGCAGTCCCTGTGGAGCCTGGGTGTTCCCTGGAAATTACCCCAGGGAGGCTGGGGGCATGACAGAGGGCAGGTCTGTATTTTGAAGCTATTCATTGTTCTGAGAAGTCTTGGTACTGGAGCCACAGCTCTGCTGAGTGTGCAGTGGGGCTCCTTCACTAGCTTCAGCTGGAGAGCAGCCTTGTCCTGCTGGCCTCTGTAAAAGGCACCAGTACAGGCAGTTAAAAGACTGGTCATAAAGAAAATGGTAAAGGATGCCAATTCCTGGGTGCTCCTGTGGGCAGCCAGAGAAAACACTTGTAGCATTCCTGCTTGCTCTACCTTCTCTCTCAACTCTATTCAACAACAATGTGATGGCAAAACCAGACCTGGTTGTGAAATAAAATTATAAAACCTTATGGTGCCAGGAGCAGTGGGGCATGCCTATAACTGTAATCCCAGCAACTTGGGAGGCTGAGAGAGGAGGAATGGGAGTTCAAAGCCAGCCTCAGAAAAGGCAAGGCACTAAGTAACTCAGTTCAATCCCTGGTACCAAAAAAAAAAAAAAGAAAGAAAGAAAGAAAGAAAGAAAGTTATGGTAAGAAACCAATGCCTGGGGAAGGGGTCAACCCCTGACTCCACAGCCTTTCTCTGGGAAGCCTAATTAACCAGAAGTCCCTACCTTTTGGATTGTAAATAACTGCCTTAGGGCATGACTTCTTGAAATGTAACAGATGCTTGTGAAATATGCTTTATGTTAGAGACCCTGAAAAAGGCCTTAAGCCTGGTAGATTACAAATATTTTTTTTTTTTATTTTTTAGTTTTCGTTGGACACAACATCTTTATTTATTTATTTTTTAATGTGGTGCTGAGGATCAAACCCAGCATCCTGTGCATGCCAGGTGAGCGCGCTACTGCTTGAGCCACATCCCCAGCCCTGCCTATTATTTCTTTTTTTTTTTTTAATTTTTTATTGTTGGCTGTTCAAAACATTACATAATTCTTGATATATCATATTTCACACTTTGATTCAAGTGGGTTATGAGCTCCCATTTTTACCCCAAATACAGATTGCAGAATCACATCAGTTACACATCCATTGATTTACATATTGCCATACTAGTGTCTGTTGTGTTCTGCTGCCTTTCCTATCCTCTACTATCCCCCCTCCCCTTCCCTCCCCTCGCCTCTTCTCTCTCTGCCCCCTCTACTGACATTCATTTGTCCCACTTGTATTATTTTTCCCTTTCCCCTCACTTCCTCTTGTATCTACTTTTGTATAACTCTGAGGGTCTCCTTCCATTTCCATGCAATTTCCCTTCTCTCTCCCTTTCCCTCCCATCTCTCATCCCTATTTAATGTTAATCTTCTTCTCCTGCTCTTCGACCCTACTCTGTTCTTAGTTACTCTCCTTATATCAAAGAAGACATTTGGCATTTGTTTTTTAGGGATTGGCTAGCTTCACTTAGCATAATCTGCTCTAATGCCATCCATTTCCCTGTAAATTCTATGATTTTGTCATTTTCTAATGCAGAGTAATACTCCATTGTGTATAAATGCCACATTTTTTTTATCCATTCGTCTATTGAAGGGCATCTAGGTTGGTTCCACAGTCTTGCTATTGTGAATTGTGCTGCTATGAACATCGATGTAGCAGTGTCCCTGTAGCATGCTCTTTTTAGGTCTTTAGGGAATAGACCGAGAAGGGGAATAGCTGGGTCAAATGGTGGCTCCATTCCCAGCTTTCCAAGAAATCTCCATACTGCTTTCCAAATTGGCTGCACCAATTTGCAGTCCCACCAGCAATGTACAAGTGTACGCTTTTCCCCACATCCTCGCCAGCACTTGTTGTTGTTTGACTTCATAATGGCTGCCAATCTAACTGGAGTGAGATGGTATCTTAGGGTGGTTTTGTTTTGCATTTCTCACAATAAGAGAGGTAAATAGAGAGCCTACATCCTGGGAACAAATCTTTACTCCTCACACTTCAGATAGAGCCCTAATATCCAGAGTATACAAAGAACTCAAAAAATTAGACAATAAGAGAACAAACAACCCTATCAACAAATGGGCCAAGGACCTGAACAGACACTTCTCAGAGGAGGACATACAATCAATCAACAAGTACATGAAAAAATGCTCACCATCTACAAATATTTTTTTAAGAGACAAAAAAGCCCCAATGATGACAGCAAATAACCTATAAATGTTGTTTAGAAACTGTGGTTCAGGGCTCAGAATTTGGAGTTTTGTTTCCCTGTGCCCGCCGCCCCCCCGCATGAAATCAAGTTTGGAATTCTTCTCCTGAGTGCTGCAGTCTGTTTCCCACAACAGCAACACATGAACAGAAATATTGGGAAAAGATGGTCATTTAACCATGACTTTTCTCCCTCCAGCATTTTATAATATTTAAATTGAGAATTTTATTTGTGAGAACTCTTAGTTTCATCTTGAAATCCAATGAAAATTATCTTAATGAAAAAATGAATAATGCTTTTCATATGTAGTTGAAAAGACCCTGTCAGATTTGGTTTTGGTCACTGAATCTCATGTGCAGTGTGAGGTGAATGAAGGTTCAGATAATTTCTTCAAGATTACCTGTTTGCATTTTCTCACCATGCATCAGGAATTTTGTTTGTTTGGCTGGTTTCTTTCTTTCTGTTATGGACCAGGCTATATGTGCAAAGACAGACTCCATTTTACCCTGAGACTCCACATCATGCAAAAATGCTTCTCCTGTTGGAAAGCCCCACCTCTGTACCTATTACTAGTTACCTAGCATAATATACTTGGCCACACAAAATAGCAGTTCTTATACAATGTAAAATCATCCTCTTTGCTTTCCATTTTTATTGGGCAATGTACCTTGTCAGAGATTGATTACCTAGACATTAGTGATCATTTTCTAAGTTGTACTAAACTAAGGGTCATTTTGACCCACTTCCCTTCTGCTTGCTTGCTGCTATGCCAACCTGGAAAGTCCCGTGGGAAATACCAATGTACCCGTTGCATTGTCTCGCTAACTGCCCAATCCAGCTTCTGTATCTGCTTGCTTACAGCTATTTCAACCCAGATGTAGTTTTTGCCTTTAAATATCCTAGAATGCTCAGGCTGGGGGCTGTTCCTTGCAGAGACAGTTATGGGTCCTGCCAGGAGCAGTCCCCAGCTGGCCGACTAAACAGACTCTTCAATTTGGACAAAACTGGGACTTGGTGTGTTTTCTGAGCGACCTGACTCACATTTCTTTCTTTTTCTTTTTTCTTTTTCTTTTGTTTGTTTGTTTGTTTGTTTGTTTGCTTTGTAGTCTGTATTTTCTCTTCTGTGGAAAGATTTCCTCAAGTAGCCAGGGAAAATGACTGCAAACAACTCTATTTATGTCTTTCTTAAATGTTATACCTTTTTTTTTTCCTAGAATCTGCCTACATTGGTTAAATATCTGTCCCTGCACATGCATCTCTGGGTAAGAGAGAACAATTTGTTTTGGGGGATACCGGGGATTGAACTCAGGGGTATTTGACCACTGAGCCACATCCTTAGCCCTATTTTTGTATTTTGTTTAGAGTCAGGGTCTCACTGAGATGCTTAGTGCCTTGCCTTTGCTGAGGCTGGCTTTGAACTCACAATCCTCCAGCCTGAGCCTCCCAAGCCACTGGAATTACAGTCGTGCACCACCAGACACAGCTTGAGAACAATTTTGATTATTGGTTAGTTTGAGTAGAGCACCATCCTCATGGCTGGCACTGGGGAAAGGAGTGAATTTATGTTTCCTTAAACAACGTGGGACTAGATGTCTTCCAGAAAGAAGTTGTATTGTTGGAAGTAAAAGGTGGTGTATGAAAAAAAAAAAACATTATTACTAGAAATGCTATTATTGTTGGCAAAACACAACGATTTCCAAAAGAAACATAGATGTTACTGTGTAAGGACCAGATAATAGAGAAAAACTGTACACATAACGACAATGATACTCTTCAAAGATGTTCTGAAAAACAAGATAAACAGAAAAACATAGTATGAAATTTCTAATTAAGCAAAATATAAATAGCATACTATTCTGGGAATCAACTTCCAATTTATTCTATTGTAAGACAGGACATGCTCCACCCCGGATAGGTTCTACACAATGAGTCAAGCTCCAACTTGAGTTATAAAGGCAGACATTCTCTGCAGGAGGATCCTAGAGGTTTACCCTGGTGGTCACCTGCCAAAGTTGCTGACTCAGCTTTTCTTTGCAGGGAGCCTGGGAAATTGGAGGGTGCTCTGGGTGAGGAAGCTCAGTCCTCTAAAACAGAGAGACCTCTTCTTAACCCAGATGCTATTTTGGAGGAGGAAAGCATATCAATTTGAAATATCAATCATTTTACCTCAAAGTCCAGTAAATACATATCATATTGTATTTATCAGACTGGACTAACATTAGGTGAATTTATTTACTTGGTTATCAGCAGTTAGAGGTTCATTAAGACATTCAGATCCTTTAAAGACTATAAAGACACTGTTTTCTATGGTCAACTTCATTATAATGTAAAAACAATGTTTTGTTTTGTTTGTTTGTTGTGGTACTGGAGATTGAATCTAGAGTTGCTTTACCACTGACCTATAATCCAGCCCTTGTTTATTTTAGGGTCTCCTATAGTTACCCAGCTGACCTCAAACTTGTCATCCTCTTACCTCAGCCTCCCAGGTAACTGTATTTACAGATGTGCACCATTGAGCCTGACTTCATCTATGAAATTAAAAAAAAAAAAGAAAAAAAATAGTTTTAAAGGAGTATAATAACACTAGGAATAGTATATGGAAAAGGAACCATTTTTGTCAAAAAGATGTTAATGTCAGGAAAATCTGTAACTGTTGGAGTAGAAGCAGATTGAATTGTCAAGAATAGTCAAGCCGTAAAGGAAAAGAATAAAAATTTTTTAGAACTCTAAGAAAGGAACAGAAAAACAAAAATTAAAACAACACGTGGATATGAACTGGTATGTAGGTTTTTGGAAAATTTAATCAAGAATAATGAAATAGAAATCAGAGAGCATTCTTCTGTCATGTATAACTGATTAGAATAAACAAATAAAAGAAAGAATAATAAAATACGAAGAGAAAATGAATATGATATACACAGAGGTGTTTAAAATATAAGTAGATTCAAGTCTATGCTAATACATTTGAAAATCTCAAGGAAATGAATAATTTCAGCACAATATTAATTATGAAAATTAACTCAAGAAAGTAGGAAAAATGAATAAATAAATGAAAAAGAGACAATTTAATTCTGTCAAATAGCACATCAAAATGTATCTTCTCTAGCAGTGTTTTGTTGGTAAGTGCTTTCAAATTTTCAAGGTACAAATTATTTACATGCTACATAAATTGTTTTAAATCATACAGTAATAGGTAGAGGACTTGCAAAGTGCATATTTAAAACCAGGTCATTATTGTAACATATTTATCAAAAACAGCATTAAAAAGGAAAATTTATTCTTACCTATGTCTTTAAATAGAGAAACAGTAAACCAATTCAAGCAAAATGCAATTGGTGTTACATGTTAATAATAAGACTCCATGGCCTGGCTTAGTAAGAAATCCCACAAAGTTGTATTTAACATGGGGAATTAGTTAGCTCAGTATATTATTTAACTTGGTCAAATTGTGGAAAGAAATCAAATAATCATTTAGGACACTTTTGATATGGTGTTTTGTAATATTATACTTCAATTCTATAATCTATAATAATGATCCACAGCAAATTATCACTTTAAAAATAAGTAATTAAGCAGGGCTCTGTGGTGCACACCTGTAATCCCAGTGGCTTGTGAGGCTGAGACAGGAGGATCTCGAGTTCAAAGCCAGCCTCAGCAACAGTGAGGCACTAAGCAACTCCATAAGACCCTGTATCTACATTAAATAAAAACAGGGCTGGGGATGTGGCTCAGTGGCTGAGTGCCCCTGAGTTCAATCCCTGATATCAAAAATAAAATAAAACAAAACAATAAAATCAAATAAAATACTAGTTAATCACCAAGAATTGTAGAACAAACAATATTTTTGTATGTATATATGGCACAAAACCTGGCTTTTGTCTCTTACACTTATCATGTTTATGTGCTTGGGCTACTGCTAAGCAACTATGAGACCAAATGCAGCTTTCCCTATTGTCTGAGGTCTGTGTGAGACTTGTTAATCTTGGCTATGTATAAACAAATAATGGTTTGTATTTTTGTTTGTTTGTTTTTGGTACTGGGATTGGACCTATGGGAGCTGAAACACTAAGCTATATCCCAAGTTTTTTAATATTTTATTTTGGGACAGGGTCTTGCTAAATCACCTAGTGCCTCGATAAATTGCTGAGGTTGGCCTTGAACTTGTGATTCTCCTGCCTCAGCCTCCTGAGCTTCTGGGATTAGAGGCATGCACCACTGCACCTGTCTCAAGTGTTTGTGGTTTGAAAAGTATGTAAACTTTGATGAAAGATATTTGCTGTATTATATAAGAGAACTCAAAGGCAGGAGTTCAAGGTTCATATGAATTTACTACTACTACTACTACTACTACTACTACTACTACTATTACTACTACAGTGCTACAAGTTTTATGACCATTACTCAGTATCAATAGCTAAAGGAGAGCATTTGAATTTACTTAGTGATAATTTAACTAGAATGGCTGTAATATTTTAAATTAAGTCTTATTGTTAAGATAAAAAGCAATACTTTGTGGTCTCACACCATTTTTGGTATAAGGAACAATGTGGGAGAAAACAGACTCCACTTTTGGTAGTTTCTAAGCACCCTCAGTATTTAACCTCTATACTGAGCTTTACCTTGGGGCTTCTCTACTGAGCATGGCCACAGGGCTGAGCTGGTCTTGGCCTCTGTTGTGCAGAGGAAGTGTAGGCTTGGAGACTTGGCTGCAGACCAGCTAGGGAACAGTATGGCATCAGCCAGAACTTGGGTCTTCTGGGTCATTGTCTGATTGTGAGAAACCACTCAAGCTGGGTATAGAGGTGAACACTGTAATCTCAGCGGCTCAGGAGACTGAGGCAGGAGGATCTCAAGTTTGAGACTAGCCTCAGCCACTTAGCAAGGCCCTGTGCAAATCAGGGAGACCTCTTCTCAAAATAAAAAAAAAAGGGGCTGAGGATGTGACTTAGTGGTTAAACACACCTGGGTTCAATCCTTGTTACCAAAACAGAAAGAAAGAGAGGGAGGGAGGGAGGGAGGAAAGAAGGAATAAAGGGAGAAAGGAAGAAGGAAGAAGGAAAGAAAGAGAGGAGACTGGGTGCTCACTGCAGATCAGGGTATCACATTTTTCTCCCAGAGTAAATGCAGCACATTCATAGTGCGCACATGGTCACTTAAGGGGTAGAGACTGAGCCCTCATTTGGCCTGCCCTTGAACCACTACACTTCTTCATGAATGACATGTGAAAATACAATGTTTTAATTCTCTCACTTGCATTAAGACTGGCACAATCCCAGGCTGCTGTGTTAGTTTTCCAAATGCACCTAGCTGCTTCAAGATTCCCATGTAATCAAGAGGCCATACTAACTTCCTCCCAAAATAAATGATTTCTAGTCTTGTGTGTTAAGTTTTGTGTTGAGAGCCACAGCCAGTCGGAATGGCCCCTGGCATTTTGCCAGAAGTAATGGTTGAGAGGCGAGCCATTAAGATGATGCTGGATTGATTCAATTGTATATAGACCCCTGCTGTCCACCTTGGGAATTCCAGTTGGTTGGGGAAGTTCCGGTAGAGGGAGTTCCCATTGGTGGTGTGCAGGAGAGGAGCCGCGGGTGGCCTTCGGGAGAGTTCCCGGGGAGTGTGCATGGAGTGCTGATGGAATTCAGGCAATAAAGTTTCCTGTTTGAACATACAAGTGCTTTGTGGCGGCTCGGTGATTTGTGCCCAGCCAGACTTCGGCAGTTGGGCATCCTAAAGATGTTCAAGTCCTGACCCTTGGTTCCTTATAAAGAAGAAGAAGGAGAAGGAGAAGGAGAAGGAGAAGGAGAAGGAGAAGAAGAAAGAAAAAGAAAAGAAAGAGAAGTAGGGAGGGAGGAAAGGTCTTTAATGCTGCAATCCAGTGAATATGGTGTCATGCTGGATTAGGGTGATCCCAATAAGACTGGTGTCCTTTTTAAGAAGAGGAGAAATGCAGAGACAAAAGCACACAGCAGGAATCCCTCTGTCCATGGATTCAGGGTTTGGGGTGTTGATTGTACAAACCAAGGAATTCTGAGGATTGCTAAGGACCAGCATAAGTTAAGACAAAAGCACTAGACAGATTCCCCCCAAGAGGCTTCAGAGACAATGTGGCCAGGAGGACTGAATTTTCTGTAATTTTCAGAAATATGAGACAATAAGTCTCTGTGGGTTTTCTCTACTATGCAAAAGTTAGAGAGAAATAAAGAATAAAGAAGGGGATCTCACAGAAATAGAAGAAAGAACACTATAGAGGAAGGGGTGGGAGAGTGAGGAGCAGAGGGAAGGTGGAGGAACTGTGGGAAGAATTGAACAAATCACGCTATGTGCAGGTATGAACATATCACAAAGCATCCCATTTTTATGTTTTACAATGCTCCGATTAAAAATAAAGTAAAATGGTTTGCATTTCTCTAATTGCTAGAAAGGTTGAACATTTTTTTATATATCTGTTGATTGATTATATATCATCTTCTGAGAAGTGTTTGTTCAGGTCCTTGGCCCATTTATTGGTTGGGTTATTTGGTTTTTTGATGTTAAGATTTTTGAGTTCTTTATATATCCTAGAGATTAGTGTTCTATCTGATGTGTCTGTGGTAAAAATTTCCTCCCCAAATGTAGGCTCTCTAGTCACCTCACTGATTGTTTCTTTTGCTGAGAAGAAGCTTTTTAAAAACTACTCTAAAGTTTCATCTCACTCCAGTCAGAATGGCAGCTATTAAGAATTCAAACAACAATAAGTGCTGGCGAGGATGTGGGGAAAAAGGCACACTCATACATTGCTGGTGGGACTGCAAATTGGTGCAGCCAATATGGAAAGCAGTATGGAGATTTCTTGGAAAACTGGGAATGGAACCATCATTTGACCCAGCTATTTCTCTCCTTGGTCTATAACCAAAGGACTTAAAACAGCATATTAAAAGGACACAGCCACATCAATGTTTATAGCAGCACAATTCACTATAGCTAAATGGTGGAGTCAACCTAAATGTCCTTCAGTAGATGAATGGATAAAGAAAATGTGGTATATATACAATAGAATATTATTCAGCATTAAAAGAGAATAAAAACATGGCATTTGCAGG
Organism: Marmota marmota marmota; assembly: GCF_001458135.2. Classification (NCBI taxonomy): domain Eukaryota; kingdom Metazoa; phylum Chordata; class Mammalia; order Rodentia; family Sciuridae; genus Marmota; species Marmota marmota. Next base: position 7,829,137 of record NW_026000108.1, read on the forward strand.
TAAATGGATAGAGTTGGAGAATATAATGCTAAGTCAAGTTAGCCAATCCCCAAAAAACAAATGCCAAATGTTTCCTCTGATATAAGGATGCTGATTCATAATGGGGTTGGGGGACGAGCACAGGAGGATTAGACAAACTCTAGATAGAGCAAAGGGGAGTAAGGGAAAGTGAAAGGAAATGGGGTAGGAAAGATGGTGGAATGAGATGGACATCATTACCCTAAGTACATCTATGAAGACAAGAATGGTGTGATTCTATTTTGTGTACAACCAGAGACATGAAAAATTGTGCTCTGTATTTATAATATGGATTGTAATGCATTCTGCTATCATATATAACAGATTAGAATAAAAAATAAAGCAAAATGGGTTCGATTCCCAATGCCAAAAAATATACCTATTATATATATATATATATATATATATATATATATATATATGTATATGGAATATTCATAACACACACATACATACACACATATATGGAAAATCTGTAAAGAAAAAAGACTGAGGGGAATGGAATAAACCCCACTATTATGTAAAAGTCTAAAGTGCTAATAACAACATTGAAAAGAAACCTGGTTTGTAAAAATATATTACAACAATCTTTGGAAAATATACCCAGCACCCTATCAGATCACAGCTCCTAGAAGGCACTTGAATGCTCGCAAGCCTTGGTTCCTTTAGGGTTCCAGGTATTTCTGAGCATCGTCATCTCCTGTGGGAAGCTGACTCCATATCAGGCACGCTTAGCTTCTGACCAGTGGAATTGTGCACTCCTCGGTGCCCAGCAATTTCAGTTTCAAACCAGATATTTCCTTGAAGATGTAGCCAACCCAAGTGGCATTCCTGCCGCTCCACCTGAGCATGGAATTCTCCATTGCAGAATACCAGGTCAGATTAAATGTCCTCCACATGTAAAGGCAACGTTCCCTTTATTCTTGGGTGCAGTGGGTTGATCACTAAGTCCATCCTTGTTAACAGTACTGATAGGCTAGAACTTCAAAGGAAAAGGAGGGATGATTCGGGCCAGTGGGGCTTTCTAGCCGGGAATATATCTTTTATTCATAGTGATGATTCCACTTCCAAGGGGAAAACAAAACAACCTTGGATCAATGACCTTTTATTTTCCATTTATCCTAAGTCATTTTTTTTTCTGATTCCCTTTCCATACAAGTTTGAGGAGGGGAGTGGCGGCTCTTCTAATGACAACTACTGAAGGAAAACAAAATAAAACTAGGAAAAATTTGAAGAGAGGAATGGCACCATTTGACTCATACCTTATGAGAAGTGAGGCGGCCAATGCTTAAGGAATGTTTATTGCACAAATGGATACAGGAGTAAAGAAGTGAAGAAAGAAATGCTCATGGATGGTCCGATCTTTCCTGCTGCCAACTTTTCTTTTGTTCTTTTCTGTTTTCTTTTGTTTTAACGTCTCCTGGCCTGCATTGTAAGTCCAGCTCCTTAGTATGCCATTCAGGACTCCATCGCCTGCCTACCTCTCTGCTTCATCTTCAGGCACTTCTGCCTTGCGCTTCACACTCCAGCGACTCTAAACTGCGTGCCTGTGTATGCTCCCTTTGCAGACTTTCCTTCTGCAGTGCATTTGCTATTGGCTGAAAAGTTTGTCTTCATCTCACTGACTTCTATTGATCCTTCAGGACTCGGCTCAGGTGACATCAACTTTGGAAAGCTTATTTCTCAACTTTCAAATTGTGCTATGTGCACCAGAGAAAAGGAGAAAATTGAGAACTCTAGTATGGTTGTTATTACATAATGCAGTGGATTGATCACTAAGTCCATCTTTGTTGACAGTACTGATTGGCTGGAACTTTGAAGGAAAAGGAGGGATGATTTGGTCTAGTGGCAGCCTCTCTCAGGAGATTACCTGCTGTTAATAAGATTAAACATTTCCTTACAGTTTATCAATATGTGCATTTCTTCTTTGAAAATGTCAATCCTGCTCTTCTTATCCAAATTTTTCTTTTGCTGTCCACAATTGTTTCATTGAGTCATAACATTTTGTATATTAAAGGTACAGTCTGGTGACATGTAACATTTTGATCATGACAGCTGCAAGTACGGTGGTGGCCAGCAGCATGTTCCTAGGTCTCATGTTTACCACTTCTCCTGATGGCACCATTTTCTCTTGTGCTGAATTTAGTTTCATGTTGTTTCATTCCTTATGGTTCCTAAGCACATGAAATCCACTCCTGATGTTGCTATTGAGAGGCCATGCCAGTTGATGGACATGGAAATAAAGTTGAATGTGGTTAAGGACCAGAAGGTGGAAGTCCGGGGTGATTACTGCTTGCCTGTCAGGCATGTTCCATTCCACCAGAGTGATGGTCTTGAAAAACAACAAAGTAATTGAAACTGTTAAGGAATTTGCTTCAATAACAATAAAGGGACCGACAATTTGAGAAGAGACTATATTGAATACGAGGAAGCGTAATGACCTTGGTTGAAGACCAGACTCAGCAGTGTGCCCCTCTCAGTGCACTGACAATCATGCACAAAACAAAAAATTTGTTTATGATGTTGAAAGAAAAGACTGGACTCAAATAAGGTATGAAATTCACTGCTAGCTCCAGAGGTTTAAATGGTTGCAAAATCAATATTCATTATATAATTATTGCATGGTTTTTTGGTACTGGGAATCGAATCAGGGATACTCTACCACTGAGCTACATCCCCAGAGCCCCCTCCCCTTTTTAACTTTTTAGAGATATGATCTTTCTAAGTTGCTAAGACTGGTCTCAATTTTACAGTCCTCCTGCCTACGCCTCCCGAGTACAGCAGCTGGAATTTCAGGTGTGAGCCACCATCCTGGGCTCCTCGTTACTATGTGAGTATGGTGGGGAGTCTGTACCTGCTGGTGTAAAGCCTTTGAGAGAACTCTTGAAAATTCTAGATAAACTGATTGTAGAGTAAGATTACTGGCTAGAGCAAATCTTCAACACCATCCAGGTTTGTGTAAGTACTCTCTATGATGTTCACACAATGACAAATTTAATATCCACATTATTAAGACACATGACTGTTTTTGCACCCATTCTTATATATATATATATATATATATATATATATATATATATATATATATGT